>NW_017728947.1:35295310-35307203 GCF_001723895.1 Crocodylus porosus
TGTTGCTGACTGACTTGCCAGCTTTACGGCGGATGGTGAAGGTGATCAGCTCATGGTCGCTGTCAGCCAGCTTCCCATCAATCACTAGGTCGCCGATTAGGTCGTGCCCCGTAGCCAGTACCAGGTCGAGCAGCGCTTTGCCTCTCGTTGGCCTGAGTCAGGTAGAGGTCATCCACGCACGAGAGAAAGCTTTGCAACCACTCGGATTTTGCTGAGTGATCTTCACTTTTCTTAAAGGGCTGGAGCTGGGGTGGGCGGGGCAGCCATGGGAGGGCTGGGGTAGTGGGTGGAGGTTGGAGGTGCAGGCAGGGGATGGGGCCTGGCAGGCGTCCCCTCATGGTCCCCTCCCCCTCCTCCAGCCCTACTTACCAGCCCCGAGTCTAGCTCCAGCTCCCTGCTGCAGCAGGTGGGGACTGCCCAAATCATCAAAGCTCTCCAAATCTTTTCCGAAGATTCAGAGAGTTTTGAATCAGTTCGGACCTTTTTATTGGTCCCTTGATTCGATTCAGATTTGGAGTTTCGGCCACCAAATCAGGCCGAATCTCCTCTGAATCAAATCAGCACCCGAAGCTTTACAAAGCCCTGCTGTACAGGCAGGCACTAGGCCGTGTTGGCAGGAGCAGCTGGGGGAGCAGCCAGATACTCCTGGCTTAAGCTGGCAGCCCCAGAAGAAGCTGAGGCTCATCTGGCTGCTCCCCCAGCTGCTCCCCCATGAGGCAGGCAGTGCTGGCAGCCCCAGGAGAAGCCATGGAGCCTGGGGGGAATGATCGGGGAGCTGGGGGAATGATTGGGATATGGGAGCTTGAACAGGAACTGGGGAATTGGACCAGGAGCTGGTGGAACGAACAGGGGCTTCCCCCCAGCTAGCTTCCGGTTCAGTCCCCCAGCTCCCAATCATTCCCCCAGCTCCCCGATCATTCCCGCCAGCTCTGGCTTCTCCTGGGGCTGGAAGCACTGCCTGCCTCTCCCTGGAGGTGGGGCAGCTGGGGGAGCAGCTGGACAAGCCACGGCTTGAGCTTCAGGGGTTGGGGGGAATGATCTGGGACTGGGGAAACAAACAGGGGCTTCCCCCCAGCTCCTGGTTTGACTCCCCAGTTCCATCCCCCAGCTCCCTGATCATTCCCCCAGCTGCCCCATACTCCTGATCATCTATGTTGCCTTTCTCTGTACCTTTTCTAATTTCACTGCATCCTTTTTGGGTTGTGGAGACAGGAACTATACACAGAAAAGCGTCTCAGGAGAGTTGCACAGTGTGTACGTTTCATTGGCTGGAAAAGGTGTATGTATGGGTGGACATTAATAGCAAGCGTTCTTGTGTGATATAGTATAGTTTTAAGAGGAAACCTGTATAGTTTTAAAGTAGTAGGAAGCCAAATGTCAAAATGGGAGAGCTTGGAGGTAGGAACTATTCCTAGAATCTATATATAATCTGAGAGACAAACCTGTTATTTTGCTCTGATCTACGTGGTGCAACTTCATTAATTCCTATTAATGTAGGGATTACTTCTGTGATCTTTTCTCATATGGCTAAGAACTGCAGAGCTCTGTCTGTTATGTTGCTATATTTTCCCTCCCCTATTTGTATGCAGTAATGGCTGGAGCACAGAGCTGTCCCTGGGGACTAATAACTGACTGGGAGAGCTGATTGCTGAGGACACTAACCCTGAGGCTGTCATTAAGGCCCCAGAAAATGCTCCATTCACATTACACATTAGGTGGTATTATAATGCACGACTGACTTTAAATGCCCAAGACATGTAATTATCCCTTAGAAATGCGCCACAGAGTGTTTCTTATTGTTGCGAAATAGAATTTTCAAATTAAAAATAAGAAAGATGGTTAGACTTGTGCATTTATTATTCCTTATGAACACTGCTGTGATCTAGGCATGTGGTGAGTAGTACATGTGTGCCTCTTGTTCTAAAGCCATTTTCTAATGGCAAATGTAACTTTTTAGAATCACATTTTCTTATTTTCCTTTTGGTACCTCCTGAAATATTGTTTACTGTGGTTCACGGGGAAAAAAACCTCTCAATGCAAGGTCAGTAGTCAATAAGATTTAACACACATCAACTGATCTCTAAGTAGTTCCTAGACCCATTGCTGAAAGATAGCTTGATGATACTGCTAATCAAGTCCTAGATCAGTAGGCAGCTCTCTGCCCCATAGATACTGGAGGTGAGGTTTTTTTTTTAAGAGCTCACAGTTGTCATAACTTTGCACCTAGTGAAGATGGGAGCTTTTCAGTCATGAACAGCTGTTAAGTGCCACCTGGCTTATCACTGAGAGGCAAACCTAACTTCCAGCTGTATCTTAGAAAATCTTCCAAGACTTTAGAGGTGGCAGAGTAAGGTCAGCACAATGCACTTTCAAAAATCCCATCCAGAATGGTCAAAATTGCACTCAGAGAAGCTATACTATTCCAGATTGACCTAGTGAGAGAAGTCCTGTAAAACAGCCAGTGTTATCTTAGTGCACCTTCTTGATTTTTGAGCTCAGTAACAAGATGTAGTCTGTGGTCTGCCAAACATCAGATGTTTCCAAGGGTATTGTCCCCACCCAACAGAGTTGCAGGTGTGTTGAGGCAAACCAAATTGACAATATGTTATTGCAGAGTGTGTTTGGGGCCTTGCAAATTAAGTGAATGAATACATCCTGATAAACACTTGTATCCTCAGCTCAAATGACAGGATTCTTTGCTAGACTGGTAACAATAGGGTGCTATAAACGATGGCTTAAATACAGTCAAAGAAGAAGATAGTAATTCACAATTTAGCCCCTGTGGGTAGGGGTTTAGTACAAGGTAGAAAACAAATCCTTTTTCAGGGTGTGATTCTGGACAAGTATTTGGAATTTCTTTTTCAAGGCATTCCTGCAAGAAAAGGTACTTAGCCAGAGCTCAGTTCATAGTCTGAAGTCTCACTGGTGCTTCTAACCCTGCTATTCATGTACAGCAGTTAACTCCTTCCTTCAGGCTTCTATGAGTGATAATAGGTGATAAGTCCACCTCTGTATAGCCTCTTATCTATACTCTAGAGTCTAGATTATCAAAACTGCCAGCACAGTTGTCACCCAAATTTCTGGCATACTTCCATGTCTCATTATCCTGGGAGATTTCAAATCCCTGTACCAGCAACACTTTTGACAAAGAAACTGCAGAGCTTCATTCCCTCTTAGATACCATAGGATTTTTCTTATGATCTGCAGATTCCTCACACAGAAAGGCTTGAATTTGATTCCATCCTTGGTCTAGATGTGGAGACAGGGTTGGGTATAAGAACTGCCCTCACCTATCACTTTCTCTAGGAGAGGAAAGGTATCTATTGAATTGGATGAGGGTGACCTTTTGGTGCATGGAGTAGCCTAAAGGCTGGTCAGTGTGTTTCATGAATGCAAATCCATACTCGCAGAGTGTATGTACGTGTGCAATTAATGTGACGCAATAAACTCTGCAGCAGTTTGAGCTGGAGTCAACTGCTCTCAGGCACAACATCTGCAGGTGCGCCTAGAACAGCACCTATTTGAGCCAAGATGGAGCACGCCTCTGGCTGGCTGGGCAGACTGGGCACAATTTACACCTCCAGTCACCATGTACACATGCATTTTGGTGCAGTAAAATACTCTGCTGTAAGATAGTACTGTTTCCGGCAGTACTATCCTATGGTGGAGTGAATTAGTTTACTGCATCTTAATACTGGAGGTGCATGTATAGACAATGACACATTACTGCGGAGTTGATTAGTAGATGGACCTACACAAGCACAGGTATTACAGTGGACATGCAGGTGTTGTAACTTGCACTGGTATTATGGAATGAGGATCATGTTCTGGTTTCAGTTACAGCTATATACATTTTCAGAAGCTCTCTTGATATGCAGATATGGTGGATTGACACTGGTGTCAGAGAGAGTAGATCCTGCCTCTGAATGTGCAGATGTTTGTTTCACCACCTGCAGGCCTAGGCATGCCTGTATTCTATTTTGCACAGCATACAGATAGTGGCCAACATCTGAAAACAAGGTTTAAAATGAAGAGCGACGCAACAGCCTTTGTTATAAACTTAGCTTTTGTCTTTCTGCTTTTTACCCATTGTGTTAGTTTTAGGTACCTTTCTGTGCATTCTGGTAACACTGAATGTTGAATACCCAAGAGGAAGGCTGTTTTTAATGCTCAAAATGCTAATAAGGGCCACTCAGTACAAATACATGACACAGACAAGTCTTAAGCCAGGGGGGTCAGAGGTATAGTCCATGGGCCTGACGTGGCCCATGGAGCCCCATCATGTTGCTTCTGGTTCCAGAGTTAACTTATACACTGCACGCAGCATAAACTGGACTGCCTTGTGCTCACAGCCCAGGGTTCACGCTGTACATGGCATCTGTTTCAGCCAGCTTGGGACCTGCACTGTGCATGGCACCTGCCCGGGCCAGTCTGGGACAGGTGCTGTGTGTACTGTGGGTCCTGGACCAGCTGGAGGGAAGCTGCATGTGCTGGATCTGGTGAGTGAGCAGAGGTGGGGGGATGTGATCCGTGGGTCCAGCCTAGCCAATGGAATTGGCCCATTAATCTGGCCCATGGACCAGCCCCATGCCTTGTGGGGCCAGATGAGTTTGACATCCCTGTCTTAAGCTAAGGATGTGAATGAAAATTCTACTGAAAGAGCAGTAATTTTAATATTTGTGCCAGTAACATGGTGAGTATGAGTCCTAATTAGGCTCTTCTTTTCCTTTGGAGGGTGCTTTATGCTCTCTGATGTAATGCATGATCTTTTTCCTGCAGATGAAGTAGAGAAGAAATCCCAAGCATCTGAAGTGGATTCTTTAGAAAAAACATTTTCCGTTCATGAGTTACCAAACAGGAATAAAGAGAGTGTCTTATGTGCAAGAAGCAAAGAATCATCAGTATCTCTCTCATCACAGCCTTTGGAGGAAGATCAGGTAACAAGATTAGTTTGGTCCATAGAGGCAAGCATTACAGAAACGATAGGTAAAAATATGCAGAGAGAAAGAAAGCCCTGACTTCATTTAGAAGAGATTGTTATGGTTCTAAAGGGCTCCAGTTGCTCTTTGGGAGAGTATGTACTGACTTGGGGATAGAGACTGCCTGATGCTACAGCTAAATTGTTTCTGCTACTTGAGCTAGTTTGGGTGCGTTTACAGTACAATAAATTCTTCAATATAGAAATTTTCATAATGAGCCAGTAGCCAGTGCAGAGCTGCTGGGCTATAGGGAACCTCTTGAAACTTTCAAGTTTGGGGCTTGAAGGCCCCATGTGTGTCTTGGGAAAGATGTAACATCAGACAGGCTATGAAATGCAAAACGATAAGAATCCGCATATACAAAGTCTCATGGGTAAGAAATGATTAAAGGGTGAATGGCTCTGTAATCAAGAATTTATTCTATTAAACTCTGTATAAAAAAGTCATTTTGTGCAATTTATAGTGCAACACGCTTAACTGACTTGAAAAGCTGTGGCCGCTAGGGTTCAATCAAAGCAAAAACAATCATTTTCCTCCTCACTAGCACATGCCTGTGAGGTTGAAACTCAAGCAGGGGTTTTAAAACAATCAAATTTTTTCAGTTTCTTGTATAATAATAGTGACAACAAAAGTGTTTTGCTGTTTTCTCATCAAGAATATGATTCCCTCATTGGGATAAACTGCCTTTTGGTCTCTTATTTTAGCCACTTGGGATCTGCCTTTCTGCCTCATAAAGCACTATAAGGCTTCCATTATCCTTTAGTTAATGGAACATCCTAATATTTATCTTTGTTGCTATGGAACAAAAGTTTCAGGCATGATTGCACATTTTTGTCACATTAGCAGTTTAAGAAACAAATACAGTAGTAATTGGATGCACTGGAAAAATCGCTGGTATAATAGCAGGAAGAGTTTGTAACGCAATAAATTAGCGTCTGTAATCTTTACACCTGTGCTGGAGAAAAGAATGGAAGGAAAGACTGCCTTTGGAAATATCGCTTTTGTTCTAAATGCTACTGTTATGCTAATTATGAATGCTTACATGTTTCTGTGATGGATTTAGTTTGGGTCTGTTTAGGCTTTCAGAGGATTACCCATCCACTGTTCACAAATCATTTCACCCGCTCGTTTTCTTATTTTATATATACACGTTTAAAGAGACCAGAAATTTGGCCTGTTCTTATGTATAAACTTGTGGGAGCTTTGAGTGTGATTTGTATTTTTGTTATAGTTACCTAAATGACTCTGCTTGCTACTTACAGGTAGTGATGAGTGAAGGCTTCAAAGTTGGCTTCTCTAAGAAATGTGATCTCAGTTTGGCCAGAAGAGTGAAGGTACATTTCCGTGGGTGGAGGAAGAAGAGGAGGATGGTTGGTGGGGATTGTATGTGTTTGTGTTTTTGGTTTTCTTCAAATTGGGGATTAGCAATAGAACACACCTACTCTTCGTCTCATGCATTTTACAATTTATTTGCTTCCAAAATTATCTTATTCTCAAATGTTAACAGGTCTTTGTTAACACATCTTCAGTATGACACATCTTTACATCTTTAGTATGATGCTTTCATCATAAATAGCAAAAGTCAGGTTATTGGGTGTGGGGTTGTATTGGAAGAGGTCAGCAGGCCTTATTTCTGTGGTTTTGTGTAGTATGCTTTGGCTTGCACAATATGTAGCAACTCTGCTACACAGCAGTGTTACTTACAGGGAGCACAGCTGTGCTCCAGTATCTTCACTAGCATTCAGTTTGTTTGAAGCTACTGCTTTTGATTCGCAGAGCCCTTTATAGTTGGTGTGTCTCCATTTTTGTGTTTAACAGTTCTGATCAGTTGGGATGCTGCAGGTCTCACATACGTTTGTCTTATGAGATGAACATTTACAGTGGACTAAGCTGTCAGGGTTTCCTCTACATTTTACTCCAATAGAGCTCAAATTCATTGATCTCCAGGCTGTGGGAAGCAGGAATGTTGAAATAACCATTTTTTCCCTGTTTTTTCCCTAAGATAATTGGCTGAATGGAGTTGGTGGGGAAAGTCTCTTTTTTGGGTGAAGCAGAATCATTTTGGCTGTGCCCAACCATGGCTGGTGGGGCCGGGCCATTCCCTGTTTTCCTCATGGGGCTGACCATGGACAGCCTGGGCACTGCCCATCAGCCAGACAGGTTGAGTCCCACTGCCTTAGTGCCTTTTTAAAGGGACACTATTGTGGTAAAAATATATATACTAAAAAGGCATGATTTAAATTTGGAAAAATTTCCTTTAAGGTGTTAGTTTGCTACACTTCACCCTTCAGTTAACTTGGAAAATGAAATTAGACCTTGTCAGCTTCTCTCTTGTTTGAAGAAAATTTTGCTCTCTCAGTCTCCTGTAACAGATTTCCAAAACTGGAGAGGAACATTTCATCTTTTCCCTGAAGAAAAAGAAATTACTTTTTATTTTTTTAAGTTCCTGAAAACAGGATTGGAAGGGGCCTTCAAGACTGTCACATCAAGTCACCTGTGTTTTCAGCTAATTGTTGACCCAAGGAATCCCCATAATTGCCAATGCAAATCCTCATATTCAACTACAAGTCACAATATCTGAAATACTAAGAGCATCTGATGAAAAAGGTATAAGAACAGTAGAGGAGGACACTACCAATGCCTTGATACTGTGATGACAGTTGGTTAGTGTATAATCAGAAGATCCGAGGAGAACCCCACCCCCAAAAAAACGTGCTCCACATGAAAGAGGAAGGCAAAAACTCTCACATCCTGGCCAATTTGATTTAGGGGAAAATTTCTTCCTGGCCCCAAATTTGGCAGCCATTATGATCCTGATTGGAATAGCAAGACTTCCAACATGGCAATTTATCTAAGTTTTATGGCTCTCTCTCCACCCCCTACTTTCTTTTAAAGCTGGTCCTTAACTATTTTGGCAGTGTTTCTTTAACTGCATTTGAAGTATACCAAACATATTTCTTTCCTTCAAGTAATACTGTTTAATAAACTTTCCGTAGCAGCAGCCACTTTGCATAAACTCCTGCAAAATTACAGAGGAGAGTGCAATGCTGAAGTAGACAAAAATGACAATATTTGCATTATTGAGTTTGCTGTGGGAATCATGGTATTATTAGTCTTATTTTCATTACCAGGGTTTTTTTGTTTTGTTTTGTTTTGTTTTTTAGCTTTTGGGACTTTTTTTTTTGTAGGTGGATAATTACTTAGCTTTGGAAGATTTGGACACTGATGAAGAATCTGGTCAAGAGAAATGCATTGGTATGTTTATTTTTCTTCACTTTAAAGATTTCTCTCTGCCCGCTTCCAGGCATAAGAATGTTCCATTTTCTTTAGAACCTGAAAGAGGTTTTGCTTTGAACTTTACATTTTCTGTCTGGAAGAAAATACAAAAATAATTTCTTTATGCAAAATTGTGAGGTGTTCAGTACAAGTAAGGTGTATTTCCTTTGATACTTTTGAATAATGACTTTCAGGTCTGTGCCAAATTGCAGTAGATTTTTCTTAGTAACTATACTCAAATTTTTCTGCATTTTTATTCTGAAATCATTTTGATTATACAAAATTTCTCCAAATGGTAATGGTGACTCTACAAATGCTGAATCATAAAATTCTATGTGTATCTATAATAAAAACAATTTTGCTCAAATGTGGACTGGTGTTCACTAAAATTATTTCATTGCACTATTAAAATTTAACAAAATTGAACCTGTTTTGAATTTAAAACATGGTATTTCCAAATTACTTCCTTCACTCTTGTGGTCACTCTCCCCCTACCTTCAAAAATTTCCAAATCTATTGTAGTATAGCTATTTCACATACTTGAAATAATTTTCTACCCTCCTCAAAAACCCACGTTTCTTGCAGAGTGGTTAAGTTATGTTGGTAGAGTTCCAGAGGTATGAGTTCAAGCTGTCCTCTGGATTTGTGCTGAACGTTGCCTTCTGTTGATTCAGCTATTAATGGGTACCTGATCACCCCAGGGTGAGGAGTCAAAGGTGGCTGGATGTGATGCTAGCCACACCACTGTTCTGGGTCCCATTCTCTATAGGAATGAATGACCAGAATAGCAGTAGCCTGATAAATTATCTGGCTTGAGTTGGCCCTTGCCTTAGATATTTTTTTTGGGTCTCTGGACCCATTTACATTAAATGCCTGTTGGTTGAACACCTTTTTGGCCTCATAACATACCCATGAAGCAGGGAAGATGGGAAAAAGCAATACAAATAAAGTATTTTCCTTAGAAGGAACCTCTAAGAGAGCTTAATTCTTCTGGGTTATTTTTTCTTTCTCCTGTCTTCAGAATTGTAGGACTTGAAGTATTGGGTTTTTTGGATAAGAGTTTATTTAGCTTTTTTTTTAAATTAAAGAGGCAAATTCAGAATTACGTTTATTCCATTAAACTTTATTAACGTTTATTCCATTATTTCAGAACAAAGTTTAATTGTTTGAGAATGCATTCCTGTACTGGGCCTAGGCCATAATAGCTTGTTTTTCCTTCCACTGTAACAATATTTAGTTTTTCCCTTTATAGATTTATTAGAGAATTTAGAGCCCACTGATGCAATGAATTTACTCGATCTGATATCCCTTCACTTTAGAAGCCTCAGTTCAAACATGGTTTATATCATTAATGCAATTAGTTTAATAGTTTTAACTTAGGCTCAAGGGAGCACCCATCCCTATTTTAAGAGCAGGTTACAAGGGACTACATCTGAAATGATTGGCAGTACCAACTCATGGCAGGTTCAGCACTAGAATAGAAAGGATACTGAGGAGGAATGAAGTATACTGACAAAACTACAGTATGTAGCGGTTTGCATCACAGCTTCTTACACCATGCCTAGCTTTATCAGACACTATCCATCCTTTTTTGTGAGTATTAATGTTAATAATCTGCATTTAAAAACACCAAGTTAAACAGCTTGCATTTAAGCAAATTGAAAATTATAGCCTAAAAATTACTTTATTGTAGGAATCGGAGTCATATTGTGCTAACTTTTCAATTATTGCTGTTATTGGCAAATTATAAAAACAACTACCATAACATTCTACCCTTACTAGTGTAAACTATCACTTTGTTAGCTACTAACCATTTATGTAGCGCTTGATTTGCTTTTCATTGTCTTCTGTCTTTAGTTGATCCCAAGAGAAAGCTTTCTCTACGTGATATGCCATAATGCAAAAATAAGCCTTACTAACCTCTTAATAATCCACAACACACATAAAAACAACATTAAACATTTACATAATGCTTTTAACCTCAAGGCACTGCACAGACATCAGCTAATTACTCCTTAGAACCCCATGTGAATAGAGAATCATACAGATATATAGATGAGGAAACTGAGGCACAGAAGATTAATATCTTGCCTGAGGATAGAATGGATCCAGTTGCAGAGCAGAGATTTAAATGCAGGTGTGAGAGGCGGCACGCTTAGGGCTGGGAACATGCTGGCCCACCCACCTGTCTCTATGGGGCAGTCTACCCAGTCTCACCTGCCACGACTGCTGTTCCCATAAACTGGTGGTATAATGTGGAAGGCTGCCCATTCCCAGCCCCGATGGCAAGGGGCACTATCTGTGGCTCTGAACCTCTCCTGCACAGCAGCCCATTCCTCACAGGTGGCATCCAAATTAGGATTACTCCCCAGTCTGAGACTGGAGCAAACCCAGTCCAAAGTTGGGCTCCATTCATTCTCACATTCACCCTGCCTCCCCTCTCACAGGAGGTCTCTTACACTCCTCCCCCTCTCACAGGGGCCTCTAGTATACTGCACATTACTGGGCACACTGTATTGCTCTTGCTCCTCTTGAGCAGCCCCACTTGGGCCATCAGGCTTTGCTACTTGCATGCTGGCCTCACTACACAGTCCCTCAGTTCCTGCGAGTTCCCCTTCTCTATGTGGCCCAGCCTTGTGCCAAACCCTGGGCTGATTCTACCCCAAGCTCCTCACTGGGCAACTCTATACCACACCCCACCCTGGGGTCTCCTCCTCATACTTGCCACTAGCTTCTCATGGGGCTGGCCCTCACGCTGGCCTTCAAGCTTACTCCCGTTTGATCCTCTTCAGGCCTACTCCCTGTTCAGCCCTACTCAGCCCCCTCACATGCACAGCCCTTCAGGCCTACTCCCAATTCAGCCCTGCTCTGTGCAGAGCCTCACACTATGCTCCCCATGCTACCCCCTCTGGGGTCTCTAGGATCTCACATCTCTGCTGGGCTCAGGTGCCTACACATGAGCATACCTCACCCCACTACTCCCACAGCTCTCATGATTACCCACCAGATGGTGGGGACCAGGGTTAAGGCACGCCTACCTGCCTTTCACCATGGAGGTAACTGGCCTGACATTTTCGGGGGAGCTTCTGCGCCACTAGGAACCCCACTGGGCCACCTTCAGCGGCAGGGTGCAGTTTTAGATCATGCCCAGGACCAAGAGCTGCCTGCTCTTACCTGCTAGATGCTCCCTCCATACAGCAATTCAGCCAGGCAATGCCTCTATTTGCTGCCAGCACTAAAACTGCTGTCTCTTTATAGGCAGCCTGTGTTCTAAAATGGCTGCCCCAGTCAGGCACCTGCTGGCTGCCTGACTCAGCCCTTAAAGTGGCAAATACGCAAAGGTGCGCTGCTACAGCAGGTTTTGGCTAATCTAGTTTAGTACACAAACGTGAGTCCTCTCATCTGTATGATTGGTATCTTTTATGGTAAAATCAACTCCTAGTTGCCTAGTGAGAAAGGAGTTATAGTTCTTGAGCCTGTAGAATACTTATTTCATAGATTTCATAGACATTAGGGCTGGAAGGGACCTCGGGAGATCATCGAGTCCAGCCCCCTGCCCAAAGGACAGGAAGTCAGCTGGGGTCATAGGATCCCAGCAAGGTAAGCATCCAATTTACTCTTGAAGGTGTTCAATGTAG
>NW_017728947.1:35307613-35315357 GCF_001723895.1 Crocodylus porosus
GTACAAGGGGAGAATGACGTCCCGGGATTTGCTCGAGAAGCATCTATGGATGCACGCCAGCATTTTGGTCGCTTTACTAGCCGCAGCATTGCATTGCTTGTTCAAGACGTAAATGACAAATAAATAGCACTGATAATATTAAGATTACGACTAATAATTTAATGTAAAATAACACTCTACTCTCATCCTAAAATACTTCCAAAATAAATTTTAAGCTGGTATACCAGTGTTTGTCAAACTGGGGCATATGTACCACTTGGAATATGCAACAAGAGGAAATGTGACTACGTGAGAGGTACGAATAGGAAAATAGAAGAGAAAGGGAACTGTGAATGGAGGAAAATGATAGAAAAGAAAATGACACTAAGGGCAGGTCTATAATATCTCTTGGGGTATTGGAGAGGATGAGTATGGATATAGTAACAAAATGTTGGTTTTTATTCTCCATAACATGGACTGTGATGGAAATATACAGCCATATAACAAACTTAACCAGGACTAAAAAGTTTGAGATGTACAAACTTAGAACCTGCTACTCCCCACTGAAATGAAGCCAGTCCCATGTTCAACTGACAGCTTCTTAAGAGCGCAAAATGGAAAATAATGGAGGAGAGCAAGTGAAAAATGTTATACCCTACCCTTATTAATAAATTACTATTCTAGGCTTTTATGAGCACCTGTTACAGATAACACTATTGAATACTTCTCTCAGCTCTAACAACTGGTTATTTAGCATAATATTACTGAACATTTACCCAGTGAATATTCGCACATCAGATTAAGTTGGCTCAGACAAGACAGTGCATATAACATGATTGCAACCAGGTGCTATAATGTTCTAGCGGAGCCAGTGCTCTTCTGGGACATCCTGATGGAATCACAATTTTTTGGCTTTTTTAATACCTATAGCAAACCAACCTGGACACAGCACTTTCAGAAAAGAATTCATAAAAACACAGCAACGAGTGTACAAATAAGTTTTAGCTGTTTTTATTAGACAGTACTTGGCTGAAAGCCTAGAATGCGTACTTTGCATTGTGGGAATTTGGCACCATAAACAGTAGTTGGCAATGTAAATGCAATTCCCTAAACCATAGTTTTAGCCCACAGTGTATAGGCAGCCCATGCATGGTGGGCCAGTCATTCTCCCTTTCTCATTAAATTTAATCTGAGACTATAAGAAGCTTACGGCAACAATACAAATGATTTGGGTTTCTCTTGGGATGGATGGGGAATGCCTAGTAGCCACACTTTGGCAATATGATTCATTTTCAGGACTGCTGACAAATCACTTTCTGCACTGCTCCAGGAATGGTTCAATTACTATATCTTCTTTTTAGTGAAATACAGCATTAAAAAAACTATTTGCAAAAAATAAAAAATTCTGTCTGTATCTCTCTAAGGCCCATGAAGGATTACCTTATTTTCAGGACACAAGTAAATACAGAACAATTTTGGGTCCTATGTAAGGAGTATAGCATCAGATAAAACTGTTCAACACATATTTAATGTTCAGTATAGGAAACTGAGGCACATAGGTGAAGATACCACAGTCTATCTGATTTGAGGTCTTTATATATAATAGATTCAATATGCAAAGATGCTGGGGACCCAGAATTCCCGTTGAAGTCTGTGAGAACTGTATACAAACAGCACCAATTAAAATCAGGCCAGGGGCCACTACTTGGGGTAAACATTGTAAGTGTCTATTATTTTATGTAATCCATATTTCCTCATTTACTTTTTGTATTCACATTTGTATGCAAAAAGCCCAGTGGGAAACAGGATTCAGAATTAAATACCTTGCTTTTTTGAGCATTAAAAAACACATGGAAATAATTTTTATTGTCATGCCTAGTCTCTGCGACCAAGTTTAGTAGTGCACAGTTTCACACAACTGGGAGCTCAAGAATAGGAGAAAACTGAGCATGTAAGTCTTCTATGTATTAGCCAATCCCAACCTGGCCCCCTCAACTACATTACTTTGTCAAATGATATTCCTGAAAGTGGCAAGATCAATTTCACCCCATTTACAGCCAGGCACTATGGGCTTTAGTAACGATGAAGATGCAGAAAAGACAGTATTTCTTTACTTTTGTGAATTCAGATTAGATTTGTGACATTAACTTATTTTTTCCATAGTTTAATTAATATGTCAGTGTTACAAATTACCTAAGGATCAGCTCAATTAACAGTATTCACTGATTTAGCAATCACCCGCTGCTGATCCATCATGAAAAAGAAAATAGACTAAAGATAAGAGAAGTGCCCAGTGTCCAAATATGTCCAGCCGTGCTGTGTTTCATGTCAGTAGAAGCTCAAAGTTTCACAACTACAACACTCAGGAAGGTGATTCTTCATAGCATTAAGAAAGGTGCACTCCAAATCCTTCTCAGTTTTCTGATATCAATTCCTCCTCAATTATCTCTCTCTGTATGGTGCCATTGGCAGCATCCAAGGCATTCCTGTTGCTAATTAATCACCTCCACTGAGAATGTAATTAGTAGCTTAATTAGGATCATCATCCAGTAGTGCTACAGCATAGCCTAAACCAGCTGTGAGGTACTGGCTAGATCTTACAAAACCCTACAGCTCCTGTGGAACCCTCCTGCTGAGAAGGAAGGCTGTCAAGACTCCCTAATTTTTCTCTGTCTGAAGGAGTTTCTTGATTAAACATTATCAGGGAAAGCAGCATTTACCGATTAGGCTCTCATATGTTGTCACGCAGCCAGAGTAGAGAGAAAATGCTCATTTTTGACATGTCTACTGGCAAACAAAGGTTGATTACCACATTCTTATGGCGGTGATTGAAAGGAATCTGAAACATTGTTTGCATTACTAACAAGCCTTAAAAAATTAGAACTGACATTCAGAGTGTGACAAGTACTTCTTGCTGAAAGCAAAAATAAATTTCCTTCTGTTCTAATTTTTAAGTGTTGTCTTTTTGAGATGTTGCCAGATTGTTACATAATGGTGTTGTACCCATCTCTCCTCCACAAATTGGCCTGTTGGGGAAAAACAGCAGCATATTGGTTCCTGGGACAGAAATGATCAGTAATGTACATCAGGAGGTGATGCTTGTGCCTTCATCTTCAAACATATTGAACAAGGAACATGGAAACAATCTAGAGGTGAATCCACTGTGCATAGATGAGGATTCACTTTTTCCTTTTGTTGTGAATGGGCATATCTACATGTGCAATTAGTGTGACACAATAAACTCCGGCATACATTGTGCTAGAGTTTGTTGCTCCCAGGCACCATGTTTATACTTATACCCGGCACTGCAGCATGTTGAGCCAGGCTGGAGCTCCCTGGCTGGCAGGAAGCCTGGGCATGAAGCCCAGGGCTGCTCCAACTTAGTTCACCCTATTGTGGAAGGGCTGTTCGGGGCATGAGGGTTCTCCAATGCCAGGCTAGCTGACAGGCAGCCGCTGCACTGAAGCACTCTCATGCTCCCACCAGACCCATTAATATCTATGTGTGCGTTGCTGTGCACTAACGAGCTTGGCCACAACTCTACCTATGGTGGAGTTAATTAGTTTACTGTGGCCTAAGAGGGTTGTACGTACATGTAGATGTGGAGACTTTGCTGCAGAGCTAAATTAGGCAGCTCTGCAATAAACGTCTTGTGTAGACATGTCCGGAAGTAGAAGTAGTTGCTGTGCATACCAAGGGATGGAATACACCTGTTAGCAAATTTTGCCATCCTGTTGATATGGAATTTATTCAGATACTTAAAACCCCAAGATGCATAAAAGTCCAGAGACATAGCAATAAACTACAAGGGAAATAAGGCTGAAAATTACATATTCCTGGACTTTTACCTTCTGGCTTTTGATTGAAGTGTAATTTGAGATCCTATGGGAATGAACTTCAGCTTTATGCTAAAGAAAGTTCTTTGTAGAAAACCATTGTGAATAATCATGCTAGCTCTGCCACAATATGCAATTTCTAGAAAAGGGGTAAAGTGACTCTACCCTGTGAAATCTGTGACCAAAACAGAATGCACCTTTGTTTAATTAGTTACTAATACTTATACAATATTTTGGTTGTTTATAAACTCAAGTTGATCTATTTAAAGAGGAATCACATCCAGAAAAATCTATAAAAAAACCCTTTAAAGTGTGTATTTCAGCACAAAGCGATGAAGTAAATTAATCTCCTATTTGCAAAACTGGGAGACTGGAGGTATTCTTGTTAGATTTTCCTATGAAGATATTACTGTTGTTCAGTATTTGTGACACAGGAGGGTGGGTACATTTGTATTATAATACAAGTGAGAGTGGTTCTTGAGCTAGATAAGATTCCCTAAATCTTTGTCAGACACATCTTTCTGAGTTGTCATAGAACAGGAGCTGGCGACATATATCCCAGAGGCTGGATCCAGACTGTGGAGCCACTTGATGTGGCACATGGGAGCTTGGTATGAGGGGACCTTCAGCAGTGCGTTGTCAGCAAAAGATCTTTCCTGCCCTTGTGGTGGAGCCAGGTGGGCAGGTGTTGCCCAACCTCCAGAATGATGCTGAAGCCTCCCCAGCCCATGTTGGACCAGAGCTGTGCTGTTTTGGCTCATGGCAAGCAAAGGTTGCCATCCCCTGTCATAGAAAGCCAACCAGACATTATAGTATGAAAATCCACCTTGAGCAATGATCAAAGGAGTGACCCGCCTCCCCCCCCCACACAGAAAAGGTTATTGTTCTATTTGTCCCAGCTGTGGAGAAGTTCTCAAGCTTTTTGGAAATCTTGCTTTGGAAGGAAGAGGACCACCTCAGTTTAACTACATGAATCCATTTTTCCAAAACCAACCTAAAGGCATAGAGTAACTATAGAGGGAGAAGATGCTGCAGTGTTGGGGTGGGTGGGGATAGGAGTGGAACCACTTTTCTCTGAAAATGTATTTGCTGTGGAGACAGATACGTTACAGAGTGGAGTAACTGTAGTTATGCCTAGTTTACAGAAGGTGAAAACTATGGCAAAGACAAATGAAGCAACTTGCCAAACTTCACATGGGACATGAATAACTGGGATCTCTCGACACTCAGTCCAGTAATCTTTTCTACAGGATCTTGCCTTCTCTTTCAAGAAGGTATATCCAGAGCCAAACTTCCTTAGTGCCGGGGGTTTGCAGATCTAAGTTTTGATTTAGACAGTAGGCCCAGGCAATAGGCAATAGGGACCAGTCATCAATTTGAGATCCATTTTGACTTCCCTAAAGTACAGGGATTGTTAGGCTCTGCATTTTAGCTCAGGACTGCATCTACCTTAAAGATAAGGACTTGTGTTATATATTACATAGTAAGAAGAGTATAGCAGTCTTTCATTAACAAGCTTCTTTTTCTGCTTGATCTCTGCAGGATTTTAGAGCATGATTTTGCTAAATTATACATTAAGTGAAAGGATCAAGTTCGGTATTTTATATTCAACAGGGTCATTGGTGCTTCCAGGAGAAGTGGAACAGACAGTGGCAGGCTATACACCTTACTTTGATCATACCACTCATCTAAAGGTCAAGGTCTTATCAGTTACACAGCCATCAAATAATAAAACGCAAGAGGTATGCGGTCATTTTTATTTAAGTATTGTTTCTTTTATTTTCCCCAGGTGGGTTTTAATGCTATGTGCCTATAGAAACAGAGTGATGTAGAAAGATCCTTGTGAAATTGGCTTAAACTGAGTGAGAAAATCAGTTTAAAATACATTAGAAAAATAAACAAGATAAAGTAATTATCCTTTTTGATGGAACAGCTTCTTTTTATGATGTATACCACTGCTACATAATAAATCAGTCATTGAAGTAAATCATTGTTTTGCTTACCTCAAATTTTAGCTATTACAATTTTTTTCATCAGTGCAGATCACAGGCTAGTCAAACAAACCTTTACAACTCCTAACCTTTTAAGGAATCATTACATTACGCAGAATGATGGGCATTTAATTTCCTAATAGCTTTCACAATATCATACCATAATGCTATGCAGAATGGGCTGAGTGTAGAAATCATTGCCCCAAAGAACGGTTGACTGCTACATTTTAAAGAAAAATGTCCAAAATATATCTAGATCACAGAGTTGTAGTTTATGCTTTGGAAATTATTGGTAGCAAGATTCAGTTCAGTATTAGTGCTGTCTACCAGGTGAACTAGAGAGGGCTGCATTATGGAAGCTCATTCTTTCAATCAGCAGCAATCAATATATATTTTAATTTAAAATTGCCCTTTTGCCTCAAAATTTCAGTACCACTCAAATCAGAAAGGTAGATCTAGAGTGCTTGCAGGCTTATTTTAAGTCATTAAGTTTCCTGACAAATCAGCCAGCATTATCATTAACTTTAAAGGATTCTTCTATTACAGGAGCTTTTTAAAAGAATCATTATGAGAGAATCTGAAATTAGCTTCTGGCTAAACTCAGACAGTTTTGCAAGTTTCACGTGTTTATTGATGTCCTTTGAGGCTTATATCGAGTTTATAAATGACGTGTGACCATTGAAGGATTCATGCTACTGCATTGCATATGCAACCTGCCCTTCTGAGCTGAAGTGCGTTTGGTTCTTCGCAATAAGAACATTGAAAATGTACTCTAAAGAACTGTCCTGCATTGGTAGGGACATGGACTAGATGTTCTAGCTCTAACAGCTGTGGTTCTCTCATTCAAAAAATGGAGTCATTTTCCTGAGCTTTGAATAACATATTGAAGGGTAGTTAAACTCCATTTTTAAACTCTCAGAAACATATCCCTGCATACAGAAAAATAGCAGGTTATGTTGCCACACAATTTGTAGTGCATGCATATAGTATACATTTCCAGTGAATGCAATATGAAGAGGAGGGTGTTTTTCAGAAATCCCCAATATTAACAAATGATTGCACATGACATCTGGAGCTACAGTTAATGAAAAGCACATGAAAATCTCACCCATTGCAACATTCATTTTCATTTGAGGAACATTTTTGGTTATGCATGAGAAACAGTATTTGTAGGACATAGTAGTGAAAAGTCTATGCCTTTTGAAAGGATATTATCACTTTTGATATGTTTGATACCAACATATTGGGTGCTTTAGGACAGTGGTTCTCAACCTTTTTTGTACCAGGATCCATGTGTAAACATCAATGGCAGGTCCTAACCACAGCCCCCTGGCCCTAATCCACAACCCTTCATTCCTGACCCATGTCTCCCTGGCCCTGCCGGTGCCCTCCCTCCCCACCCACAGTTCTCTGATCCCCCGACACATGATAGTGCCCCCCCAACCCTCAGGCCCCTACCCCCTCCATCCTTGCCAGAGGGGGCCCCCAGATGTCCCACTCAGGCCAGAGCTCAGTGGATTCAGTGGCTCATGCAGGCAGCAGTGGAGTGAGTCTGGCCCCAGCAGGGAGGAGGAGGGGAGGCCTGTGGCACCTCCACCCTGGGCTGGGACTCCCATGCCACACCGGACAGCCTGGTCACAGCCCCACCTGCCCCCTGAGCAGTGTCTCCCAGGTGCCCTGGGCTTGCCAGTATGAGCACTGGCCCCAGTGCTTCTGGCCCAGCCACGCAGCCCCTAAAGGACACCCCTGCCTCCCTGGCCTTGACACCCAGCCTTGGTGCCCAGCCACCTTCCCCCCAGTGCTGGCAGGTACCTGCTCATCCAAAGCAGAGTTAAGTCCTTCATCTTAAGGAAGAAGGCCAATGTGGTGCCGATCTTCAAGAAAGGGAGGAGAGTGGATCCGGCTAACTACAGGCCCATTAGCCTGACTTCTATCCTG
>NW_017728947.1:35315457-35364458 GCF_001723895.1 Crocodylus porosus
CCAGTTGTCTTAAGTGCTGTATCTATATACATCAAAGGCCAGGCCTTTCCTTAAAGACAAGACAAAAGGAGAGAGAATGGAAGCATTGTTGTCCTTTTTCACACATGGGCAGCAGAGACTCAGGATTTTGGTGATTAAAAACCCACCATTTCAATTTAGGGGATACGGTCACTCTTATGGTGATGGGCCTGATCCAATTTTTTTTTTTTTGTGGAGCCTACCCACATCTCCCGGGGCTGGGGGTGGGGGGAGCATCTCTGACCTGTGGGGAACCCTGTTCCTTCCTTCTGTGGTGGTGATGCCCCCCCAGGATCTGCCCGGGTGGGCTCCTAGTGGGCAGGTTCTGCCCCAGCTCAGGCTGGGGGAGCAGATGGATCAGGCTGGGTGCTGCCTCTGAGCTGAGCCAGGACCCACCTTCTAGCAGCCCATCCAAATGACCCTGCTGCTGCAGAGGGAAGGACTGGGGCCTCTTGCAGCTAAGGGCCCACTGGCAGCTCGCCCACCCAGACATGGGAGAAGCAGGCAGGCTCCACAGAAAAAAAAAAGGATCAGGCCCCTTGCCACTTTTTTTTTCCCCTGGTGGAGCCTGCTTGTGTGAGCTGTCGCCAGGCCATGCAGCACTTGAGCAGTGGGGGGACCCAGTCCTTCTCTCCACAGTGGCAGCACCATCTGGGTACAGTGCTAGCTGCATGGGTGCTGCCCCAGCTTGCAGGCAACACCTGCTGGATCCAACTGCTCCCCGAGTCTGTGTTGGGAGCAGTGCTTGGTGGGCTTCCAATGCATGCATGGTCTTGGGGAAGAGTTGGATCTGGCAGATGCTGCCTGTGAGCAGGGGCAGCACCTGTGCAGCTAGTGCTGATCTGGGTGGCCAAGGGGTTGCTGTCACTGTGGAGGGAAGGACCGGGCCCCTCCACTACTCAGGTGTTGTGTGGCCCAGTGGCAGCTTGCATGGGCAGGTTCAGCTGAAAAAATAGAAAAAAAGTGGTTAGGGCCCTGATCCTTCTTTTTTCCATGGAGCCTGCCTGCCTTTCCTGCCAATTTTTGTCACATGTGCAAGCACTGTCAGAGATTAACTAATTTATCTGAGTTTCCTGAGAAAAGTCTGTAGCAGAAATGGAAACTGAACCAAGATCTCTTGTTTCTTAGTCCAGTGTTCTTCAAGAGAGTCTTTCATTTCTCACAAGCATCTCAGCTCATATTTAAACTCATATGTACTCTATTGATATTTTTGAACTGGTCAGTGTTCCCGTGAACATACAAATTTGGCAGTGTGTGCATGTGAAAAACTCTCTCAAGTTAAACAAGAGATCTGTAGAATGCTTTTAGTTCTGTAAAATACAAATTAGGAAGCGCTGCATCAAGCCTTTTAGTTAACTGTATTTACAAACAGATTAAAAAGAACCAGGTTGCCAATTGTTGCAGTCTCAACTTAGGATGTTTTATTTACAACATTATTTTCCAAGGCAGCCTCCAGCAAAATGCTTTGGTTATTAATATGAACATTATATCCTTTCCCCTCTAATTTAAAAGTGCTGTGGCTGTGAATGAAAATGACTTCTTCAGTGGTGTCTCTATTTGGGTAAATCACATGAGCAATCTTAAGGAAACTGGCAGTTGTCTAATAGAGCACACATTCTAATCCCAAAGAACTTCCAAAAAGATTTCAATTAGATGTTAAATTAGACACCTGAAGTACACATATTTCTCTCAGCTCCTTAGGCAAAAATAACAAGATAATAACTTGATTCACTGTTGTTTTTGTTCTGCTGCAAGGGATTCGGTGTTACATAGCAAAATCTCTTCCTTTTGAAATAAATCAGAATTTTATTTTGCAATCCAGAGACCTCTCCAGCATGGAAGACTGAAATGAACTAATTCTTCAGAGAACAGAATAACAAACATAAACCCACTGTTTTCAGTGCTTATTTGAGAGATGAAGCACACAAATAGATACCAGTTAAATTTGGTGTGGTACTTTTACATTAAATTTTATTTGGAATTAGATTAATATTTTTCTGTTTTTACAAAGACTTTTCCATCCCTTAGCTCTACACTGATTTTGCAAACCCCACACTTCTTGTAAGCAGACCTTGCTGAAGTCAGTGAGACTAATCACACGGGGCATTTGTACACATGCATTCACCGTGCTGCTGGGCGCTTTTAAAAGCTCCTGGCACTGTGGCGCATGCATTTGTATAAACAGCGAAATGTGTGTCAGCGCTGAGAAAATGGCAGCAGTGCACTTTTGAACTAAAACACATCAAAGGGGTTTTAGTTTAAAAGCGCACCACCACCATTTTCTGTGCCCTGATGCACATTTCACCATTTATATAAATGAATGCAGTGCAGTGCCAGGCATGTCAGCTCATGTGCTCCACAGACTGAGTCGAGTCTGCTCGGATGCCCTGGATTTCCAGTGCGTCAGAGCAGGCAAAGGCATGTGTATAATAACTTTAAATATAAATACCCGTGCAGCCTTCTAACCTAATTATATATCTGTTCAGATAATAGATAAGCAGTTTGCATAGAATAGAAATATAAAAGCTGAATATCTGAAAGAGCATCAAAAAGGTAAAGGAAAAAAATGCAGTTGTCTGTGGAAGAGACAACTGTGGTGATGTTTTATAATACCTAGGATTTCTGAAACCTGCAGTGTTCTGTTTTTACGTGGTTAATTTTGTGTACTTCCTTTGCTTGCTTTCTTGCAGATTTTGCATTCTGTAGAATAAATGATTTGGCTATACATCATTCTCAAACAAGAAGATCCAAGATTCTTTATAATGATGGTGCATGTATTAGAGCACTGCCATTGTTCAAGACTTAGCCTTGAACTAGCACTAAATCTCATTAAAATAATCACAGTACTGGCTGCTTTCAGCCATGGAAAAAAAACCCTAGTGCTTTAATTTCAGCTTGGTGCACCTCTGCACCAAGTGTAGCACTTGCCCAGAAGAGACATCATGTTAGTTTGACCTAGCTCACCCTATGTGTGTATAGATTGGGTGCTTCAGTGGAGCTTTTTAGCACTTTTATCTAATAGCGGATTGAATCAGCTATTAAATAAAAGCACCACAAAACCCCACTGAACACCCAATCTATACACACATAGGGTGAGCTAGGTCAAACTGGAATATTTTTTATTTCCACGTCTATCAGCAGCCAGTATTTCTTGTTCCTTCTTATGCTACCGTAATCTCTTTCCCCTGAGCAACCTTGCAAATGTAACTATTTTATGGAAAAAATTAACTCTAGTGTTCAAATAAATAATATCATGTTGAACCTCCTCCAGGAAAATTGTTCAGGATTAAGTTTAGGCTGAGTTTTTCAAAAGAATGTAGCATAGTAAGCATAGCTTTGCTTCGATCTTCATTCAGTTTGGTTCAGCATGCTGTATGCAAGAAAGCCGGTTGGGGGGAGAAGAGGGGGAAGAGGGAATGAATGTAGCTGTAGTCAAAGGATGAGAGACAGAAGAGTGGAGGCAGAGGGAATGAGAATGGCTGTTAAAAAGTGGAGGGTTTACCTGGGGAGTCATGTGTTAGGCAGGTTATAATGTGTCATAAATCCAATGTCTATATTTAGTACATGATTTTTGGTATCCAGTAGATTGATCGAATGAAGTTCAGAGGCTTGCCTGTGAAAAGTATTTTGAGGATTAGAATTGAGAGATTGGAGAGAGAGACCCTCTTATCTCCCATCCTTTTTCTACAGCTACATTCAATTCCCCCCCCCCGCCCGCACCTGTCTCTCACC
Source organism: Crocodylus porosus (assembly GCF_001723895.1). Taxonomy (NCBI): domain Eukaryota; kingdom Metazoa; phylum Chordata; order Crocodylia; family Crocodylidae; genus Crocodylus; species Crocodylus porosus. Next base: position 35,319,208 of record NW_017728947.1, read on the forward strand.
TATTAACCACCTCAATTTACATTTTAACTGACTGGCTTTCTTGCATACATACTGGCCTCTGGCTGTTTTACCACTCCATTCTGGAAGGGCACAGATTACCTGCAGATGCTTCCTCAACCTGATGAAAGGCAGAACTGTACCTAGACTCCTGGTAGCCACGGGCAAACTTTTAGTGTAGTGTCCCCCTTCACCAGAGATGATGATAATAATAATTATTTTCACCATTTTTGGGCTCCCTTTTTGTCTGGGCCCCTGGGGGGCCACCTGGTTTGCCTGTGCCTGTGTCCGGCCCTGACGAAGGGTGTTTGTGCCCTAAAGCTTGTTAAGAAGAATTTTTCCAGCTATTTGAGTTGGTCTAATAAAAGATATCAGATTTACCCAAAGAACCTTGTCTGCCTAAGTTTGTGCCAAACTTTTAAGTGCAAGTCTCATTGACTTCAAGGGGATTAATCGCCTGCTTGTAGTTAAGTGTGCTTAAATGTTCTGCTACATAAGGGGGAGTGCTCTCTACTTTGAAGCATGGAGCCCTGGTGACCAAGAAAAAAGCCTCCCTAAATGTTGAACTATATATAGTTGTTGAAAACCTGGAGATATTTAAATTAGTTTGAGAGCTAAATTAGCTAAAGCACTGGAATGATCCTGCTGTGCTTAGGTAGCACGGGAAGATGGAAAAAGTGTCCTAACAAGATGTTCTCATCTGTAATTTCTAGGATGAATGTTTTCTATTTATTGAAAATATTTTATACTATGGTCTCTCTGTAACTCATTAATATAAAACCTTTACTATATTATGATTTATTTATTCTGCTTTTAAATGTTGTAACTGAAATCTCTTCTAAACACATTTACAATGAATAACAGTAAAAAAATTCACTATAGTATATCTGATGAGCAAATAAAGAGTAATGCAGTAAGACTATTCTCCCACCAAGCCCCCCAAAATCCCATAGCATGTGGCTGAATGAAACAGATTCATGAATAGATGAAGATTGCTTGTGCTGCTCTATCGCGTATAAGCATTCTCATTGCTACAAGATGTGTCCTGGGGAGTGTTTGCCATTAGTATCTGTTAGGTAGACAGCAGCTGAGACTAACCAAAATCTTACAAATGTGAGAACTATTTTTGAAATTTAACATAGCAATACATAACTTATCTGTATCCCTACAATCCTTCTGCTACAAGTGGTAGAAACGTAATAGATATATGCAAGGGAGCTTTTTTTTGATTCCTTGCCTTGAGCAAAATTTGTTAATGATATTCATTCAGATACAGTATGGTACAAATGGGGCACATTAAATGGTTTAAATTAGGTCAAATTGAATAATTGAATTTATTCTTTTATTTAAAAACAGCTTAATCAGCTTAGAGGGCTGGAGCCTGAAAAAAATAGTTTAATTAAATATTAATTGAAGGTTAATATGTTGAGCTTCATTGTCATCATTTGCAGCCGTTTTATTTATGCATCTTTATTTTTTCCAGTTCCAGCTACTTGGGGATGAAGTTTATCCATTCTCCCTTGATGAAGAATTTGACTATGACAATGTGGCCTTGACTCCAAAGTTCTCTGAAGCTGAGATGAAGTCCATGATAGATCTGTCTGAACAGAAGAAAAGGAGAATAGACTTCAAGTCAGTACTATCTGAAGACTGAGTCAGATATGCTTTGCATTGTTTACCTGTGGATTAATGTTTTTTAAGGAGAAAATCTGTGTCCCTCTTCTGTACTCATAGAAGGCTGTTTGGCTGTGGAATCAGCATAGTTTTGTCAGAGAACCTGAGCTATGTTCATACAATCTATGCAGCTGGATGCACTGAAGTAGCTGCTACATATTATTATTTAGATATACTACCATACTGCTTAGGAGTTCCACACATAGTGACAAGCCATCTACAAACGAACAAAAATATGGTCCCTTTGTTCAAATTGCTTACAATTATAGCATTGCAGCTGCACAGACAACAAGGGAGGATTCCTTTCTCTCTCCTCTCCTTTACATTTATGTACAAAGACTTGCTTATGTCCTCAGTTGGATGCTGAAATTTGGATTTACCCCTAAATGTATATGATTCCTGCATATATCAATGGCTTTTAAATGACTTATTTGGGTCTTTGGCCCCACTTGCAGCTGCTTTGTTCCTGTCACCTAACAGCACAAAACACAACAGTGCCTGTAAGGGCAGCCAAGGATTCCCTTGTTGAAAGCTGCACTGCTTGAGACTGGAGCTGTCCAACTTCTGAGCAGCCAGGGGCTCTATGCAGTGGGTCCCCCCATCCTGTGAGCCCTCCAAACCTCAGGGCTGTGCCACCCCCAACCCCAAGGGACATGTTGCAGAAGCTGGAGGAGGGAGAGGGATCTCAGATACCTTAGTGACAGCAGCAGTCAGAGAGATGTGGGGAGTGATGGCTGCATATTAGACATCCCTGGTCAAGATTATTTTTGTTGAAATTATAGTTCCTTATTGCCATTATTGGTTGCTGGGAGTCAGAGCAGCTCTCAGGCTATTTCAGCTAACATTTGGTACTAGCTTTTGCTTTCAGCCAGCCCCTCCATGGTTTCAGAGTTACCTCAGAGTATGTTCTGGCAGAGGATTCAGTCTTTAATTTATTTCTCTAACATAAGATTTAAAGGTACAGGATCAATGATTAAACCCAAGAAAGATTTTTAGATTCTCACTGTGACCTCAATTCCACAGCATAGTAAGTATTCCTGTGCTTTTGGTAAAATTCTTCCTGAAGCTTCTCTGAATTAAATTGGTAAAACTCATATTTTTTGCCAGAAAAATGTCTTCAGAGAAAAGAAACAGGTGGTAGTGATCTCAGCCATTACAGATGCTTGGATGGCACGAATTTAGACTGTAAATACTGCTTTATTTTATATTTGTATATTTTTTTAATTCAGAAAATTGTTATGAGCTGTTTCACAAATAGCATATTAGCACCATTTGAAATTCAGCAGCTTCTGGGAAGACGAAGGAAAAGTGTAGCTTCCAGGCTAAGTACAGAGAGTCAAAATGCCTGAGGCTAAATTGATTCAATCTTCTTAGGTTACTCTAAATTGCACAGATTGAGTCAATAAGCAAGTGAACAGGCATTCACTTCTGATTCTGGAAACGCAGCCACATGCCTGCAGTGGACCAAGACAGAAGCTGGGGGGTGCTAGAGCATGCCTCCCTGCTGGGGTGGAGCAGACAGCTTGGGCCAAGGTTAGCTCACCTACCCTACAAAGGTGGGGAGGGCGGGGAGGGTTCAGGGGATTGCAAAGCATCCTAGGATGTTGAGGGACTGAGTTAACTTGAATTTGGAGGGGATCTGGGACAGAAGTCAATAAACTGATGTAACCGAAATTAGTTAAGTCTGCTCCATCCAGGTTTATATTAAACCAGTTTTGGCCATTTTGAAAGTGGTTTATGTGCACTGAAATTCTGTTATGTTACATATTTGAATTAGTTTCCAGTCACTTATTCTGGTTTATGTGTAATTTCTTTCCCTAGCCCCAGTGTCCACAGCCTTTTAGCAGACCTACTAGAACTAGAGGGATGGTTTAATCAGAACACTACCTATGACCCTGAAAGTTTGTTGAACTTGAGATGTTATGAATATCATTTAATCAGAAAACATGTGACAAGATCTAGTCCTTAATTCATTCTATTCTGCAGGACATTCATTTTATTTTGCATCTTATATGGGCCTGCGTATAATATGGGTGGGTGGGGGTGGTCTTCAAGCTAGATGAAAAGGAATTCTGGACAGGCTGCAATACAGAAAAGGTTGAACAGAATTGCATCAAACTATGTAAGCCTTAAAAACATTAACTAGGGCTCAGAATGTAAGCACAGTGAAGCTGTGGTAAAGAGCTCACCTGTAGTACATAATCCTCTGTTTAACCACAGAAAAACATTGCCCAAAGTTTCTTCATCCTTTAGACGGAGAACCACCTTGACTACAAAACAGACCCTTGCAGGTTTGTGGGTGGATTCACTTACTGTGGGTTTTGTTTCAACACTACATCTGTTTTATGGTAGAGAACGTTGTGGCAAGAAAAATTATGGGTCAGTCCTGTTGCCATTAAAGTCAGTAATAATTCTTGCCCAAGGTATCATAATGACCCAGGGGGCCAAAATCAGTGCTGAACTCTCAGTGTATATACTTTTAACTCCATTAATAGATATGGCTTATATTTTAGAGATGAATATAGCTACCCAGTTCCCTTTCTTACAGACAAGTGGTTCTCCTGCCAAATGCTCAGAGTACATATTATGTTTCATAAATGTTATTCAGTCTTGTCAGGACATGATTCAGTATAAAAAGAACACATTTCATTGCATGGTTCCCAACAAAAGCTAAAATCTAATGCTAGTCTTATGCTAAATTTAAAGCTTTTGCTAAGAAATGGGCAAATCCACTTCTGTTTACACTCTTTGGTGTGCCTACATGTGCATTTAAGCATAACTAAATTTAACAGGTATTAAGTGATTTTTGGCAGGTGTCTACATGTGCAGGGACCTGGAACTAAAGTTAGTGCACTTGGCATTAACGTTAGTGCACTTGGCTTTAAAGTTATCTAAAATTGGTGCCAAGTCCCTGCAGCCCTGCTGTGTGCCCCTAGTGGCTGGCCAGACCTGGCACTAAGTTAGTGCTGGGTCACATCTACATGTCCATTCATGCGCTGTAACTAATCGCACCTAACTTTGAGACCTGCATTTGCAGGTCTCAAATTTAGGCATGATTAGCCTAATTCTGCCATTTTTAATGCACATTAAGGGTGCACACATGTAGATGCATGTCCATAATGCACATTACATTAGGCTAATGTGTATGAACTCGTCTCATGTAGACACATCTTTTGTGAGTTAACTTTCCTCTTTATGTACAGAGATAAATATGATAATGGAGATGAGGCTCTGTATTTTTGATTTTCTGGTCAGCTCATCTTATTGATCTACTTAGAAATGGTTGACTTGTTTATGTACTGCTTTTTTAGTTAGCTGTTGCTATTTTCCTTCCCTTTTTAGTAGCATCTTTCTTAGATATATATTTCATTTATACATTTAATTTTTTTTATTATGAACCACAGGTCATATGTTATATGACTGAAGATGTACACAATATACATATACGCATACATTATATTTGATCTAATATATGGGACACACATTGTATTGATACATTTGTATATCTATTACTTAATTAGTATTGTTTAACTTGTAGAAAAAGGGCTTCAACCTGAAAGGTAGATATATTTTACCCCTGTAATTAGCATTTTCCATAGTATCTTAAACATTTCCACCAGGAACAATTTCCTTGTTATATGTGAGAGGCAAAGATTTCCTAGGCTGATATGTTTTACTGGTCCACCTGGCCATGTCTTCATGAGACGCTGACTGTGCAGTAGCTCATTACTACTGCGCAATAGTGTTGCGTGGCACAAAGCACGATGCGACAATACTGCGGAGTAGTAATGAGCTACTGCGCAGTCAGTGTCACCTTAAAGCCATCTAGCGATTACTGCCCAGTAACTGTGGTTACCGCGCGGTCATGTAGTACATGTGTATATGAGTACTAAATGACTGCTCACTAACGACTGTGCAGTTAGCATCCCGTGTAGACATGGCAACAGTGTATTTGGGTTAGTTAGACAAGCTTTTGCATGCAAGATCTTCTTCAGGTCCTTTTATTTGTGACCATTTGTACCCTTCCTCCAGAAAGGTAGTTTTCTTTTCCTCCAGAAAGGATTGACCTCTTTGTGACAAAAACCACAAAAGGAACAAGAAATTCATCAAGGTTTTCCTTGGAATTTTCCCCTAAAATATTTCATCAAAGAATGGGGGGTTGTTTGCTTCCAAACTGACAAGGATTTTGAATTGCAAAATCCACAGATCTTGTTGGATCCATCAGAAGCCAGAGCTAACTGCAGGGGTGCTTAATGTTTGTAATCTGTGGCTGGGTCCCACTAGGCTCCATACTCCAATGGAGTCTGCAGTGCAGAAAGAGCCACGACTTACTTCTTTTGGCATCTACATTGCTGCAGGGACGATGGAAGAATGGTGTGGAGAGACTAATTATCTCTCCCTTCTAACCCAGTGATGGATTCTGAATCCAAGGGAAATATCTTCCTGGCTTCTATGGGACACTTTTATACTTTCTTTTTAATTTGCTCCTGCAGGCCGTGTGGATAATAGTACCTAGTGTTATTCCTTACGGTGGGTGAGGAGGCAGAAGAGTTGTTCAGAATGGCACAGTGAAGTAAGGGTAGTCAAGCAATAGGATAAACATAAGGCAATAAAAGGAGATGCAGAATAATCTCTGTCTAAAATAGAGTTCGTATTTTGCATTAGCAATAAGGTAATTTTATCTAATAACTCAGGGTACTCATTTCTGTGTTACTAACAGTATCGAGATGAAGCCATCTCTAGGCTGACAGGCACTAGACAAGTATTTTAGAGCCACGTGAGGAGAAAGGCTATGAGGCAGTATGTGAAAGAGGATAATTTGATTCTCTGGCCCCAATCAGCTGTTGAAATTTGGCAGGACTTTATTGAGGATCTGGTCCTTTATGTTCATAGAAAGCAGCTAGGACCCTGATATTTAGCCTTAACTGCCAGCTTACTGAACTAAGCTAATTCTTGATGTAATTACATGGAATCCAGTGAGATATATTTGACCTGTTGTCTTTTTGTGATAACATTTCAAAAAAGAAACCATAAGGGGAAATGTAGCATCTTAAAGTGTTTGATTACCAGTCCCACCTGGAGCCATCTGGGACTGTGGGCCTTGTCCCATGTTCACTTGCAACAGTTGCAAATCATTGCAATGGTAGTGACCCATTAAAATTAGTGTTCCTGAAAGGAAACAACTTTGCTTGAATGTCCATTTTCTTGCATTTGAACTACACTTAGTAAGTGTTAAGTTGAACATGTGACACTACTCTGTTTCTCTAACCATGTGTCCACTACAGACCATTAGCTTTGTTATGTTTAACAATGACACCTCAATCCATTTAGGTCAGTTGTTTTCCTAATAAACATAATATTGTTTATAATAGCGATTAATACACATTTTGAGAGGATAACATGTAAGTTGTGTTAACAGCTCCTGAGGTGAGGAGAAATGGTGGTAAAACACTAACATACAGTAATAATGTCCATCTCTTTAAAAGTGCGTGGTTTTAAAAAAAACTTTATCTATGCAAAGATGAGGAAAATATAGGAAAAATGTGAATCTTACACAGACTTTATTTAAAAAAGCCAAATCAGCTTTTTCATGCTTTGAAAAATGATATTTTATTGTAGAGAATGATAATCTGAATTAGTGGAAGACTTCTTCAAAAGGTTCAAAACATGGGGTCAGTTTCAAATCTTCCCAACGTAGGAATCAACCTGGAACCAGGGGGCATCTTTACACATGTGGCACTGGGTGCTTTAATTAGCAAGCTGTGCTAAATAAAGGTGCCCACGTGTCATGTGTATCAGTGTCCCCAAGAATCCCTGTGCTGACAAAATGGCAATGGGTTGCTTTGAACTAAAGCTCATTGAATGTGTTTTATTTCAAAGTGCCCCATCGCTATTTTTTCAGTGCAGAGACATGTGATGCAGAAGGCTGCTGGAGCACTTCAATTTCCAAGCTCCAGCAAACTCAGTTAATCAAGTCTGCTCTGATGCATTGGATTTCCAGTGCATTAGACCAGGCTCTGTGCATGTCTACAGGAGCCCAGGGTGCCCAACTGCCCCATGAATGGCACAGCTTGGTTAAACAGCAGCCTGGAGATCAAAATGTCTTCTTGACTAGCAGACTGAAATGTACCCCACTGCCTTTTATATTCATTTTTAGCAGCAGGTTACTGAAAGCCAACCATGGAATGAATCAGTTCAGTTTCACTTGCCAGGGGAAATCTGCATAAGGGACTTCTACTTTCTTCAGATTGCTTCAAACAGGTTCCTGCATCTCAATGGGGGTGTTTGCTTCCATTGGTCAAAAGCCACCTGCAAAAGGTTAGCCACTGCTGCTCTTACAGCCTTGAAGCTATAGGATTGGATTCAGAATGGCAACCAGAGCTATACCAGGGCAGCTCTGTGCCTGGGGGGAGTAAGGGGGAATGGGAAGGGGGCACAGCTAACCACCAGCTGTGGCAGCAGCTGTTTTTACAAACCCAAAAAGTGGAGACCTAGTTGCCTCGCCTCAGTTATGCTACTGGTGGCAGCTGAGTGGGGCAAAGCCTCACTTGACTCCATCTCAGCAGACCTTTCCCCAGCTATATTTGCGCCGGCTGTGTATTGTCCTGTGTTCACCAATCACGAAAGTTCAGAGAGTTCAGGTTTTGCATTAAAGATGAGGAACCCCTTGATGAGGATTTGTGTCACCCTGACAAAATGAGTTCCTTGCACCACAGAGATCAGCTCTCATGATAACTAAGGGTATTCCCACTGCTACCTGCTTTCTTGTGGGGAACTGTCAGTTAAAACAGGTGGGTGTGAGGTGCCACATGTGTCTTGGTAGTTTCTCTTGAAGGGACTTTATCTTTTTCACTGATTGGCTGGTAGCCTTGGCTAGTCCCTGGCATTTGAAATTCTGCCAGGTGTTAAATGCCTGCCTCTCTGTTATGAAAGCCAAAAAGAGGCCTTTTTCTCTTAAAGGTCATTAAGTTCCTAAGCTCCATGAAAGATTGTGTGTTGGGTAAATCTGCAATTCTTGATTGCTCCAGCTGACATCTTGTTTTGTGTTGGCAAGACTATTTTACGCCCAATTTGCAGGTGTATGAGCTGTCAGATGCATAGGAAGCACATTGCAGATACTTTTAATGCTTGTTTATGAAACACTTAGAAGAAGAAAAACAAATGTGCAAATGTACAGTTATTCTTATAAACAAGCTATTTTACTTGAGATTACACTGACCTACCTGGAAATCAATTGTGAGAAATTGTGAGAATTCAAAATATTTTTCTCATATACAGACCCCTGGAGAAAGACAATGGCAAAATAGTAATTGCCCAGAATAGGGATTTCTAATCTTATATAGTGTGTGATATATCTTATTCGTGTAATCATGTTTCAAAATAGCATGTGAGGAGGGATCTGAACAAAAAACCTTGCATGTGATTTTGGGAGTTTCTTACTTTGTTCCAGCCCCAATAAAACCCTCACATCAAAACACCTCCAAATTCTGGGGAAGTGAATATTTGGTACTGTGCTCAAATGTTTCCCTGAACCACATCTAATAATCCATGTATACTATGAAAAAAACTGGACTTAGGAAGCTGCCTGCTTGGAAAAGTCCTATGCAATGTAACAGTAGTGACAGGACCACTAGTACAGAAATCTAATAGACTTCTAGAGAAACTACTACAAAGATGTATAAAATCTTCATCTTTTCTGTAGGTTGAGCCATCCTGTAAAAATCAGTTTTTTGGATATAATTATCTAGGACAGTGATTCTCAACCTTTTTTATACAGGGACCCATTGGCAAAGATCCATGGCCTGTTCCTACTCAGACCCCCTGGCCCTGTCAGTGCCCCTCCTGGGCCATGCTGGTGTCTCTTACTCCCAATCTGCATCCCCCTGCCTCCCCCCACCCCTGTCGGAGGTCCCCTACTGCTCCCGTCACGCTCACAGTGGAGCAGGGTGTCTGTGGTGGCTCTGGCTCACATGGGTGGCAGGAGAGTGAGTCCTGCCCTGGCACAGGCTGGAAGGAGGAGGAGGAGGAGGAGGAGAGGCCTGTGGCACACCCTCTGCTCTGGGCTGGGGCTGCCACACCACATCACACTACACCACACCACACCAGGTGGCCTGGTCATGGTCCCTTCTGCCTCCTGAGCAGTGTCTTCTGGTTGCCCCACCCCTGCAAGCATGAGCACCAGCCCCAGTGCCACCAACCCAGCCATACAGCTCTTTCCTGCCCCCTTCCCCCATTGGAAGGAGCTGGCACTTTCCCGCTGCCCCTCTGCACTGGTGCAACTTGTGACCCTTTGAAATATTTTTCTGACCCACTTTTGGTTGTAACCCATGGGTTGAGATATTCTGATCTAGGAAATGTTATAGAAAGGCTCAAAGATCTATAAAAAAATGATGATTGTAGGTGGTTGCAACAGCTGTCCCTGATATCCTTCAAATGAAGTCAAACTTTACAGGCAGGCACTTAACTATTTTTCATAACGGAGTTACTGTGTTAAGCTAAGCTGAAATCTTTGGTTGCAGGATATGGTAAAACAGAGTTAGTTTCTATCCATGTTACAAATTTGAACCATATAGTAGCTGTGCACTTTATCAAAGTTGTGTTTTTTCATGCCGATTGACCCTAGCAGCGAGTAAGCCTTAAGATTCATAGGTACTGCAGAATTTATCTGCTATTCTGGTCCCATGAATAAAACCTTAGCATATCTTATATGCATAATTCTTAGAAAGATACAAGTGTAATTTATCATGTTGCTGGTGTTCTTCAAAATAACTTAGCTAGAAGACAAATTCTACCCATTGCATAGAAGTGTTGACTCTGCCATTTAGATCTGCTGCAGATTGCAAATTCATTCTTTAAAAGGCAAATGTTGAGAAGTGTTTTTTTCTTTCTTTTATTGTTTTTGTCGTGCTCGTGTCAGATTTACAACCAACATCCCTATACATGACAAGATACTACATTAATCCAATGAGCTGCTTTCTTGCTGGATAAAATTTTACAGTAAAAAAGATGGAAAGTTAGTGTCTGTCCCAGGCAGCAGCAATACTGTATTAGTATTTTATGCACATGCTTAGCATTTCCAAAGCTTTCAAAAACAAACAATCAGGAAAATACAAATGATGGTCAGCCCGCTTACAGAATGAAAAATTAATGCAGCATTGTCTTTGTTTAAGTCAGCTGCTTACACTTCAGTTCCTTTGCCCACCAAGGGTTCTGTTAACTAGTATAATTCAAAATCTAGACTGTCAAAATACTGACAGCTAGTGCTAGTTGAATAGTATTCACTGAAACAAAAATGTGATCAATTTAAGCTTTTTTGTTTTGGTTTGTGAAACACTAACAAACAGTTCCGGGAGTCCACAGACATATTTGTTATTCATAAGCATTCATCAAGTAGATTGGATGAAAAAGTAATGAACCAGTAGATATCTTCCTGCTGTGAGTTTGGAGGAGCAAGGAGTGCATCTGAGTTGAATGGCAGGATCTTGATTGAGTTGGAAATGTGACTTGTAAAGGTTTGATGTTTCGTTTTTTGATTCCTTTGGAATATCAGCATCTTGGTCCTGGATGTCAGCATTGCTGACTGAATAATGAAAGGGAAAAACAAAAAACTAAACACCTCCCCCGCCAAACACTGCATGGCTTTATTTGCAAGCAAGCAAACCTAATTCTATTTGCTGATATTCCTTGGGTGATGCTATTCCTTCACTTTCTACAAGTTACCAAGCTTCTTCAACTCTCATTGAATCTGTTGGCCATATTCAGCATCCTATAGAATTAGACACTGTTTATGAATATTAAGAGTAATATTTGTGACTCCAGAGTTTTCACAGGTGTGTACTATCCAACCACAGCAACAGAACATCTACTAGCCCATGATTTTTTTTTATCTGAAGATATTTGTAGGATTCCAACTAGGATCTGATCCTTGAAAAACAGTGATAAATTCTGGAAATGAGAGGCCCCTATCTCTTGGCACCAAATATTAAATGCTCTGCAGAGAGGGAGAGGTCACTTTCATGTTTGGACGGTGAAACAGTAAGGTGGAAAAGGAGCAATTTTACCTGGGTTGAATAGAGGTAATGGACTAAATTTAACGAGGTTAAGCAAATAAAAATGTTTGCTGAAACAGAGTTCTGCTAAATTCTGGAAGTCTCCCAAAGGCAGTGGTAGAAGCTGATTTGGAAGGGTCAATTAAATTCAGCTTGGGCAAAGTACTGGAGAACATACTACAGGGACCAATGCTTCGCTAGCCAGGAAATGGACTTGATGAACTACTGGGCTTTCTCCATCTCTAATTTACAATCCTAGGAGAACTTAAGTGGTTTTAAATACAAGGCTTTTTTATTTGTTAAGATTTTCATCACCCAGAAATTTGAAGTGATGGTAAAACAATAGTTCAGTTTGGAGATTTGGGGTTCACTTTGAAAAATTTATTGTTTCTTTGGTCAAGTCCATGGACTGTCTGTGAGGTGTTTATTTGAATATAGGTTTGACATTCTGGGTGCTTACAGATGTTGAAAAAACAAAACAAAACAAAACAGCACTTTACTTTCAGCTCTGCACACCCCTGAACCAAGCACAGCGCATGTCCAGGAGAGGTGTCATATTAGTTTGATCCAGCTCACCCAGTGCCTGTATAGGTTGGGTGCTTCAAGGGGCTTTTTGGAACTGGACTGAATCAGCTTTAGGTAAAAGTGCCAAAAAAGCCCCACTGAAACACCCAATCTATACAGGCACTGGGGAGCTGGATCAAACGATCATGCTCCCTCTTCCAGTAAAGCACTGTTTTGGTTTTTTTTTTCATGCCTGTCAGCACCATCTATTGCCTGAAACATCAGCCCTTGCCACTCCAAAGATATCAAAAGGTTCAGCTGTTTAAATAATCTGATTCTTTTGGTTGCATTACAATAATCACTTAAGACATAAAGGAAGATGGCATTTTTTACCATTAAACTGACTGCAGTGCTAGATTTAAATTGACTGTAGTGATTAATTTACAAGTGAATCTGAACTAGACCTTTAGATAAGAACCACTTAGAACTCTGGGAGGAGCCCCGTCCTTTTGGACCTAAACTTCCTGGCTGAATCATGTAACATAGATCTTAATGAGAAACCTGGGGTACAACCCAAATAAATGTTGTGACTCATCCTTATCTCTAGTATAATGTATGGACATCAGCAGTGGCTTAACTTGGCCAGACCTTCCTCAAAAGTAAGAAATTGTTGGTGTAAACCAAGTTTGGATTTTCAGTTTCAGGGTATGGACAACAGGAATAATATAGAGTAACATACCTGAGCTGTTATTCCCTACAAAATTGACTGAGTTGTAAAGAGCCAACATAGTGTCTGGTCACCAGTTTGCATTGAGCAAAGTCTGCTCCAGGTGAGATTGAGCATGACTGGCAGACAGGTATATAGTTAATTCTCACTTTATGAAGGGTAACTTTACTCCAGAATGTACTGAACTATGCTGTTACAAGCCTGTACATCATCTACTTACTTTACTTTTACCATGGAACAGTCACATTTCTCTGGAATAAATGTGTTATGTGTCTTTAATTTCAGTTCTCTATCTATTGTTTATTTCAGCATCTATTTGACAATCCACCATATGTCTATGTTGAACACTAGTCAATCTAGTATGAAATCATCATCCATTTTGGAAACAGACTGAGTAAGACATTTCTCTAAAGAAAGCAGGAAAGATGTGTCTCAAATGGAAGCCTTTTCCCTCCAGTGTTCTCCATTTTGCAAGGAGTTGCATCTTAAGAATGTGAAAATTGAGTTGGTCTGCTTAATGTTCTACACTGGGGGCAGCAACCTGTGACCTGCAGATGTGGGGCTTTAGATGCATTCAGTGGAGGGGGGCTTCAGCTGTAGGCATTTTCCCCATGCTGCTGTAGGTTACCTACTCTTGTTCTACACCAACCAGGTGGTGGTACTGGTGGTAGTTTAGCACAGATGTAAGTTCAGTTTAGCTTTAAACATGATTTCCTCCCCACTTCCTGCTTCATTGATGCTTCCCTATAATCAGCATACTAAATATCAAGGATGTGATTGTAATATGTAGTATTTAGAATTTCTTGTAATGAAGAATTCCAGGATACTGTCATTACACTAGGGCAGACCATGATGATTCACAGAGAAATAATTGCTAAAGGCTAATCTCATTTCTGAGTTAGTTGAACAGGTCCATCCCACCTTTCTTAAGCCCCCCACCCCCAAAAGCATGGTTAGGGGATATGACCATTGTTGCAGCCCTTGTCAAATTCCAAATGGTGCAGATTGGTTAGTATTTAGACCTGGGTTTAACTCAGTTTTCAATTTTGCTTTTCAGTTCACTTTTAGTAACCTTCCTCCCAAGTGGGATTTTTGTAGTCTGAGCACAGAGGAAACAAAAAAGCTATGAGCCTTCAAACCATCACCATCTTATTAGCATTCAGAATGATGTTTGCTGATGAAGTCAATAAGAGAGGGTGCTGATTGCTACCTCACAGGAAGATTTCACTGTTTTAAATGTTAATTGTTTTAGGTACTTTGAGTTGTCTGTGGCCTTTGGGTCACTTTTTTTTTAGCAATAGTTTTTATCATCTTTCACAAGAAGGGGAGAAAAAAGTAGCTTGCTGGCCTAATTTCAGATAACGTCTAAGAGCTCAAGAGGACCAAATATATATAAAAGTGCAACAACTTTTTAAAAAATTTCATTTGAATCCCACAGGAAAAAAAATGATAGAAAATCAATTAACTTTCCACATGAAAAAATGCCTCATATGGCTAAACTCTCCTCATACACTTTCTTGATTATGTTTGGAAAAAATTGCCTTAATTACACCTTTAATGGCAAGAAAACCCTTTAAATTAATTTGATACATTCTATAGCGATGCTAAATTGTATCATGGAACTATTAAGTGGGACTACACCAATAGGTCTGTCCTGTAGAAAATGGATATTGCCCACTCAGTGAATCACATTTTTTTCGCTAGATTGACACAGTTTACTGCTCACTACTGTGCATGTTAAAATAAAAGGTATTAGTAAATACCTAAATTACCTCCTTAGTTGAGATGAAGTTGAAATAAATCTCCACAGAAATCATCTTTGAATTATGGGGAGGCGTGGATCTGAACTGTACAGCTGGCTTATCTTATTGCTGGGGCTGAACCACAGTCCCAAACTTCAGCTCTCTTGAATTTGGGGAATACTAAGCTCTGAATTCCAACTCTTATATCTATGAATCCAAGGCTGTGCATGATTCAAGTTGAGAAGCCAAATTGGTTTCTAAATTTGGTGTGGTCTAGCATTACAGACAATCAAAAAATAATTCTACTGTTGTTGTTTTGCATAGTATCTGCTGTGTGTTAAGTGGTTTCTAAATACAACAGAAAGCATGGTGTCTGCCTTAAGGTGTTTATTTGAAAGATGAATGGATTTACAGCTGCTGCATTTAGGACCTTTGCTGAAAAACCATTTGGCTTTGGCATTGTCAATTCTTTGTGTTCAACATGTAACATTTATAAAGAGACACTTGTAGGAATGAAAACTTCAATGTACAAAAAGGACATGTCTTTGTGTTAGTAATAATGCCCTATTAAAGTATTGAAGCAAAAAGAACATTAAGAATATCCTTAATTTTTCTCCATTGGTGACACTTGCTTTTTTCTTCATGCTTTTTCAGTTTGGGCACAGCAGTTTCACTTTATAGTCATGCACATTTATACTACTATCACCTGCTTAGTGGTTCTTAAACTGCCAGCTGAGTTTCCTGTGACCTCTGGTGAACAGCAGAATGAAATAAATATATTGGGCATGTCTACATGTACATATTAATCCAAAACAGTAAACTCCAGCGTTTATCATGCTGGAGTTTATTGCTCCTGGGTGCCTGGGACTGCAGAAAGTTGAGCTAGGTCAGAGCAGCTTTGGCTGCAGGGGCCCCTAAGGATCAGCCTGCCATCCTGGGCTGGTCTGGCTTGACTCAATATGCTGCGGAGGGGCTGGCTGGGGCACAGGGGTGCTTCAGTGTGGGCCTAGTTGGCAGGCAGCTCCTGCACTGAAGCACCCTTGTGCACCAGCCAGCAGTTTAAGTATCTACACGTGCTGCTACGGAGCAAAAAACTCTGCAGCAGGATAATAGTTGCTGTGGAGCTTATTACTTTACTTTGCCCTAATAGCCTTGCACGTGTAGATGCTGAGATGTTTACTGTGAGGCTAATTAGCCTACTCCACAGTAAATATCTAGTGTCGACATGCCTACTGAGAACCAAGTAGTAGGAGTCACTGTTTAATTTGGAACATAACCTATCAGAAAATCTCTCTCTTTTATGAAATTATCCATAGAAGGCAACGTTTGGAGAATTCATTATCATACATATATTTCTAATACCCCTATTAGGGCAATATATAGGACACAAACAATAAAACCTATCCCAATTAGGGAACAATACTCTTGTTGCAGCCCATGTTTCCCATCATTTCTGAGAAAGTGGCTTCAATCTAGTCAGAGTTTTCATGTGGTGACCAAGACCTTGAACTGCATCCAAAATAGACTGGTAAAAAATAGGGTGCATGATGTATGATGCAACTGTGTGATGTTTCTTTCATTGGTTTTACCTACTTACAAACCACTAGCTGACAAACAGGCCATGTGCTGACAAACTTTTTTGGAGGGAGCTTGGAATTTGACCCAAATTTTATACATGGCCTTTATCAATATAGTGGAATAAAGCCCAGTACATAAGCTTAGAAAAAAAGTTCTAAATGTTGCAGCTTAGCTCCATCTTTAAATGAACAAACAAACATAACCCTACAGAAATTAGTTTAGTTTTTGATCAAATACTGTACACCTGAAGTTATTTGCTCATAAAAAAATATTAGCACAGTATAGAGAGCCCTGTGGATTGATTGGATGCTCAATTTAATGTAAAAGTATTCTTATAAATAGATGGGGGTAAAATATATTCTTGAAATATCAGGGCAGCATGTTCAGTGAGCTTAAACACACACGCACACAAAATAAACAATGGATGTTACATCTTTGCTATGCAAGCTTGTGGCTTGACTTAGAATAGACATAGTTAATGATCTGTGCTCCAACTCCCTCCATCAATCTTTTTCACCCCTAATGTATTAGAACAGCAAAAGCTGGATAGTTTCTTTTCATTTGGTGGATGCATATCAGAAAGTAGTCAACTGGTGGCTTACAGCCTCCAGTAGACTTAATTCCATTAGTGTAGGTATTTGCAACTTGGGCCACCCTGACTGCAAAGGGAGATTCACCTGAGTTTTCAAATCTGTCTAATGCTTTCCAGAAGAGCCCACAAGATGGAGATGCTGATTCAGTAACTTTCTTACCTTCCTCCCAGCTGGCTGTGTCTGTTGACAGCCTTTTGGACCAACTGTGGTGCTGAGCTTTGGTGAACTTGACTGTAACAATCAGGCTTGATTGACCGAGTGTAGTTAGTGGATATAGTTAAGAAAACAAACACATGTGTTTGCCTGTATAAAAACATATATCTATATGACCTATTAATAGGCCTATTTACTGCTGTTTGTTCAAGTTAATCAGGAAGCAAAGAATAATGTTTTTGTTTTCTGAAGGCAGTGAACTGGTCCAAGTTCTCTTTTTATACTTGCTAACATCACAGCAGTAGGGCATTTGTATAATTTCATTTAGGTTCATTCCATTGCATGAATATATGAAATATAACATGCATTCATGCTTGTTCTTTTATGACTAACTATGATTTCTATCCATACTTAGTTGTTTTGGTCATTAGAAAGAAAATAAGTTTTCTCTTTTTTTTTTAGACAACAAAGACCAATTTTTTGTTTGAAAGCTCATTTAGATCAGACATCCACAGCATAATTAAGCAAGATTTAAACTTGCAACAGACAAGGTAGTGTATCAGAGATAAAAAACCTCAAATAAACATAAATATGGTTACACAGGCCAAAATTACTTCTTGGGCAACTTGAATGTCCTTTTGGTGAATTTACATAAGAGACAGATTTTGTTAATCATTTCAGCAGCTATATTAATGACATTCCCTTTATTTGGGAATAAAAGTGTTGCAATTTCTGAGATTCCCACTTGGATCAGGGATCATTAAATTAAGATGCCAAATTGTGCCCTATGAATAGAGCAAATGAGAAAGAAAATATGAAGTGTGATTCGAGCATTGCTGAATTTGTATAAGAGGTTAATGAATGATGGACAGGCTTTCCTGGAAATTTGATAAAGAGAGAAGAACACAATGGTCACTAACTAGGAAGCTATTGTCTATGAGGAAGAAAGAAGAAGTGAATGACAGCAAAATGTGAGTTTTAGTGTGGGAAATTTGATTACAAAATTGACAGCAGTCTCCTTTGATTAACATAATTTAAGTGTGTAGAGTAGACACCGCAATTCGATATCTCTGTACCCTGATTTCCAACTTCAAACTCCCAAAATAAGCATCCAGGTTATAAAGGGGCATTACTTTATTAGGAACCACTGAACCACAGGCAACATAAAAATAACATTGATTTTTTAAAAATCTCATTTGAGACCACAAGGTGGCAATGTTGTACTATTTCTGACTATACAGTCCCTATAACACCCAAAATAATCCTTGCCCCTGGCATATACATTCCCTACTAACACGTACCAACTAATATTCATTTACTAAGCAATAAATAGGCAGATGCATTACAGTAGTGCTTTAACCAGGGAATATTATACTTGTACTTGGTAGCACTGATTGTGTCTTCTATTAAAATATAGAGTATGGTATAGGAAAAATAATATATTTTCTTCTCTTTTTATCACACTTGTATAATTTGAATGCATAATAAATACAGATGCAGGTTTAATTCTGCAGCAATAACATACCCAGTTTTGCAGAAAAGATCTGAC
Source organism: Crocodylus porosus (assembly GCF_001723895.1). Classification (NCBI taxonomy): domain Eukaryota; kingdom Metazoa; phylum Chordata; order Crocodylia; family Crocodylidae; genus Crocodylus; species Crocodylus porosus. The sequence continues at coordinate 35,337,774 of NW_017728947.1, forward strand.
TAATTAGTTTTATTCTACAAAGCCAACAGCACCTGCCTGAGAGGAACATTTAATGTAATAAAACAAACCACCAACCAAGCACACAAAGAAACCAAGAGCTGCATCATACTGATATTACAGGGCAACTTTGTTTTCTTCCTCTCAAAAGAAAGCTTTACTGCTCTAACATGCTTATCATGAACTTACTCCCATTCAGAAAGTTCTCTTTTCCAAATATAAACTTCCCATAACTTAAATCCCTTTAGATATTTTTAAAGAAATTGTGCCATTGTTAAAAAAATGCACATCTCAGAAAGAGATTGAGGAAGCCACTTTGAGGAGTTTACTGGTCTGATTGCCTGTGAATGATTGTCTACACCATGAAACGTAGAACTTTTGATATGATTATTGAGCCTCTTTGTTGGGTTAAGGAAGCCATCAGCTATCCACTGGGCTGTAGATCCATATTATCATTGTATTGCCACAGAGGACCTTAGCTAATCCTTCTAAACCCAGAAATGAGGCACACTGGGGGCAGCATGGGGCCTGTTTGTACTGATAAAGTCAGTACTGTCTAAAGGAATTTATCCTCAATACTATTAGTCTGGCACCTCTTAGAGTGTTCTGCTCTTGTGCTCTGTTATCCCACCGATTCTACTCTGATGCCTGATTTTTGTTTTGGTTGTCCCTTGTATAAATTGACCTCCATGTTATTGTGGCCCACCTTTTCTTCTAGGGTCATTTTTGAGATCTGAATAATCTGAGGGAACTGTCATTACTGAGTTTTTACAGGAAGACTTCCTTTCTACGGAATTAAATTTAAACTTAAATTTGGTTGAAGCATGTAATACATTTGACAGGAATCCTCATTCTGTTTTTCACAAAACTACCTGGATGTTTGGCATAATTCATTGTCCTTCACCAGGAGAGACCCAGATAGCTGGACAGGAGCAGTGTTAATATGGTGGTTACAAGGGAGACAGGCTATCAAAGCTGTATGGTTGGGAAGAGGACAGCTGGATTTTTTTGGTTTAAAACTAATGCCGTACTGTCTATTTCTACCACCCCCACAATTATAAAAAAAGAAAAAGTAAAAGAAAAACTAAATCAAGGCTAGAACATATGCATTGAAAAGCAAGCCATAAAAGAACACTACAAATGCATAGGCCTATATTCAGAATTACTGTAGTAAGTGGTCCACAGAGCATGGTTGTCATGAGCAAGCAATATATTATACGCCAGAGGAAAAGCATTTTAGGAATGAACAAACACCAGTGTCATGTTCCTGAAGAGGGCTACTGTAAGTAGCAGTTGTCAAGAACTATTGAAACTCTCACTGGAGTGATGCTAGTGGTGAATTTGAAACAATTGATTCACAAAAAAGTAGGTAATATTTTGCCTCTTGCCTTTCTAAAGTGAAGGTCAAGGATCATAGAGCTCCAGACTTCTTCTAATCCACAGAACAAGTACAATACATTACTAGCAATGGAACAAACTAGGATGGTAAAGCCATTTTTACTGCTAATCATGAGTTCTGTAACCATGCAATTGTGCTCTGTTCTGCATGACAAGTACAAACACAGCTCTCAACCTGCCAGCGTCCAAAGATATAATTCAGGCAGGAAACTTGAAATGTCATGGCATATTACTTTTTGGTTTAGCTACCAGTTTATGTAACATGCAGCTTATGATTCTGTATTTCTGGCATCTTAACTTTCAAAAGAGAAATGGGAAAATTCCAAATGTGTAATACCAATTTTGGTATTAAAATGACATTAATTGAAATGAGGAACATTTGAGAAATAAGACTAGAAACTGAACAGAAATCATTGCAATTATTTAGCTTAGTGTGCTAAGCAGCTTTCAGATGGCATTTTCTCCAGCCTTGGATTGATACTAGTCACTATCTTTGTATACTGTTACCCAAGAGGCCCCGATCCATTTGCCTGGAAGCATTCTTTCAAACTTGCCACCTCAAAAACAGACACATCCCCTACGGTCCCCTAATCAAGAAAATAGGTATTTTTTCTTTCATTTCTCCGATGCAGCTTCTGCCAAATTCCCACCTGCATTATACCTCCATAAATACTACCTTCTTATTGTACTATACTGTGCAGTTTTCTATACTTATTGTCTCTCAGACATTTCTATGGGTCTTATGAGGGTTAGAGATCAGAAAGAATTTCATTTTGTACTGTTGACCCACAGATGGACAGGCACAAGGCAAAGTAATATACAACCTCTCTATCTCCCAAGCAACTGAACTTACACTTTTGTTTAAATTTGATCTTGCATTGATTGGAAAAATGAAATAGAATCCATTTGTCCCTATTAGTAAGAAATAATAATTCCCTTTCGTAGAAATTATTATCCATGATGTACAGAATGGATGTGAGGTTGAACATTTTTAATTTTCAAAAAGGACATTGAAAGGATTCATTCCTTAATGCTTCCATTTCTTCAAATTCGAGAAAACTGCTGGATTTTGGTTGTGCTTTTCCCCCCATTCACATATCAGTAAAACGTAGTCTCAAGCAACGGCTAAAAAAAGGCAACATTTATCAGTAGCTCTGTTATTGATTAAAAGAACAAATTATGTATTTGGTGCTTTATACTAATGGCATGATGATCCTCTGCAGTGGCCCCTGACAATCTTGCTTAAAGGATGGTACGTGTGTGTATGTGTGTTTCCTATTTCAGCAGCAAGTCACTGGAATACCTTGTAAGGGTTTTTGGACTACAGATTTATTTCTGCTATGTAGCTGGATGTACTTCAGCGTGTGAAATATACTAAAGAAAAACAGAAGTTACAGATCGCCTGGCTTTGAGGGCAGGCTCCTCAGTGATAATATTTCACTTGTCCATTGTTTGGAAAAAAAAAGATAATATTTGCTTTACACGCTTTTTAAATTAAAAAATAACTTGCCATAACTTTCCAATAAATGGAAAGTATTTGCAAGTATCATATCCACCATTTTGTTTGTATGGAACCAAAGAGTTCCTGAGCCTGTACTACTTTAGTCTGAGAACTTGATTTTCCAGAGAATCATACAGACACTTGAGAGGCATAGGGATTAATACTCCCTCTTAGAAAATTCCTAGCTGGTATAAGGAAGGGATGGAGAAATTGAGTTATCCACCTAAACACCTACTTGTTCTCATACACTGAGAAGAGCCAGGCACAGGAAAGGAAGGGGATGGCAAAGAAAGGCCGGGTGGTGGGATGACAATATTATACGAATTATCCTTCCTGTACCCTTCTTCAATGCCCCGAAACCAATTTGGCTTGAAATTTAGACCGTCTGGGGTTGCATTTTCTTTGGTGTGTCTTAGCGATGTACTTTGGAACATTCTGATGGGTGCAGTCTGCCTTGAAATCCTGGGTTATGTATAGACGAAACGGGGGTTTACTTTGCCCCAAATTGAAGTGGTGGGTTTTTAAAAACACTGCTTCTGTGGAGCTCATGCAGGCAGGAAGACTCCAGGGGAAAAATAAAAAAGAACAGGCTTACTGCTTTTTTTCTTCCCTAAGGTGGAGCTTGCCTTCCCGGGCTGCTGCCAGGCTGTCTGTAGGGCTTCCTGCAGAGCCTCTGAGCTGCACAGAGCCTGGTGCTTTGCTCTGTGGCTGTAGGGCAGCAAGCTAAAACTCTTTGGAGGTGTTTTAGTTTGCTGCACCCCAGAGTCATTTAAGGTACATCACACTGCCGAATGTGCTACAGCGGCTGGAATTAATGTGCTATATGCTGCCGATGCATGCAAACACCATTAAAGCGGTGCAAAAGCATTTAACCCGCTTTAAAGTGTTGTGCACACACACCTCTCATGTCATCTACACATGCCTCTGGATAACAAGACAAGATATAAGCCTTGTGACAGGAGGTGGAAGAGGGTAGCAATGGGGTGTGAGAACAGCTCTGATGATCCACAGACCTGCAAATTTTAGGGGATTAGTACTTTTTCCTATTCTGCTGTGTAAAACCCTCCCTGCCTAATGTAATGGCCAGGTGGAAACTCAATGTGGGAAACTTTATTACATTTGCTAATTTGATTCTGGTTTAAGAAAACAAAGAAAATCACGGTGAATATGTGATAACTAATGTAATATTATCAACAGAACAGTTTTCCACAGCTGTTTTTCATTAGTGATTTTGATTGGACCTTTTCCTCATGACCAAGTTGGGAAAAGACATCTCATCCTGTCAGGGTCGTTAGGGAGGGCAGGTGGGAACTGGTTAAACAAAGGAACTATTTTTTTGGATCAGGTGTCATGGCATCACTTGGAACAATGTTGATATCAAACAGACTTCTTTCCTATGACACAACAAAGGATGTCCTAGCTTGGTCTTGCTAGAAGGCAAAATATAGGGAAACAAGTAAAGATACCAAATACTATATTTTAATTAGTAGATCAATTCTTATGGACTTCCACTAATAACATCCTCTACCCCAGACAGTTTGCTTTCAGCAGAATTTCTTGGCCTTTCTCTGGGTGTGTCTACATATGCAAATAATCTGGGAACAGTTTATTCCTGAGTAAACTACTCAAGAGTAAACTCTCCCAGGCACGTGTCTACAGGTGCAGGGACATAGGAGCAGATTTGCTGCTCCTAGCAGCAGACTGCTCCCACTCTCTGTGGTCCTGCAACGGGCCCTTGCAGCAGCCAGATGATTCGAGCCTAAGGGCCAGGAGACACCTGTCTCTTGGTGGAGACTGGGATATTGGTTCCTGCCCTGGGAGCTGACTGCTGCTGGGGCAGGGACAATGTCCTCCTTCCCTGACAACAGGGAGCTCTCAGCCCTGCTCTGTAATCACTGGGCCTGAGCTGAGAGATCCTCATCTCCGAGGACCACCTCTGTGGTTGCTGGGCTCGTGCTGGGAGATTCTTTTCTTCCAGTCTGAGCCCCGCAGTCACAGGACTTGGGTTGGGAGATCCTTCTGGGAAAAATTTCCCAGCACCAGCCCTGCAACTGTGGAACTGGCACTGGGAGAGAAGGATCTCTCAGCCCAGGCACCATGACCATGGGACTTTGGCTGGGAGATAAGCAGGGATCATGGTTTTCCATGACAACCGCCCCCCCCCCCCCAATTTTCAGATAAAAAAGTAACCCCAAATCCACATTTTTTATTTAAATGAATATTCATACTTATATATTCATTTTAATCAGGGAAGAATGTGGATTTTGGACTACTTTTTTAAATCTGAAAATAGGATTCCTGGAGATAAGGATCTCATAGCCCTGCTGTGATTGTGCAGCAGGGGATGGGAGCTCTCTGCTGTCAGGGCAGGGGGACTTTGTCACTACCTGGGCTCTGGTGGCGAAGCCACCTGTGCAGCAGGCAGCTCCCAGAGGCAGGAAGCAATCTCCTGCTCACTGCTGTCTAGTTGACCAGGAACACATTTGCTCCCGGTAAGGCACCTACACGTGCACTACTGTGAAGTAAGTAATGCGGAGTTAATATGTTACTTGCATTTGCAGATAGCCAATTTACTTGCTACTAGAACCAATTACTGCACAATAAGTGTCTGCATGTGTAGACGTGAATGCTTACTGCACAATAATTATCTCTACTGTGTAGTAAAGCATCTTGGGTAGATGCAGTTGTTTATTAGTTCCTTACCTACTTAAAATTTTTGTATACTTCATCTTCTCCATCTTAACCAATAATTTCCCATGTATTGCCACAGCAAATACTTTACTGAAATCCAGATAGATTAGATCAACTGCACTTCTTTGTGTAGAAAATCAGTTATCAAGAATATCTATATCTATATCAGGTTAGTCTGGCAAGATTTACCTTTGGTTAACTCTTTTCCCCATTTTCCATGTACTTCTATGTCTTTAATTATTCTTTCCTTCTAAATTTCTCCTAAAGCCTTCTTGAAATCAGACTAATGGACCTAGATAATATTTCCCCCTTTCCTTAAGCATAAGTAGTACATAGTCATATGGAACTACTCTGGAATGATAACTTAGTTAAAATTCTTCATAGATTCATAGATTGTAAGGCCAGAAGGGACCTTAGAAAATCATGGGGTCCAGCCCCCTGCATCAAGCAGGAAAGATAGCTGGGGGTCAGGTGACCCCAGCAAGGTGACTGTCTAGTCTCCTCTTGAAGATTTCCAGGCTAGGTGAGCCTATTCTGGAGGGAGCTTATTCCACAGTCTGGACACTCTGACCATGTAAAAGTTTTTCCTAATGTTGAGCCTGAATCAGTCTTTCCGGAGTTTGTGGCCATTACTCCTGGTTTCCCCTTTGGGTGCCATGCTGAACAGTTGCCCTTGATGTACTCCCCTAATGTAGCGGTAAGCTACTACCAGGTCACCTCTCAGTCCTTGTTCTTATGCCAGAGCTCTGGATGGAGGTTATGTGGTCCTCAGTCTGAATCTATAAGTGCTTTGAGTTTTGTTTCCTCCTTTGATAGGCCATGCTCCATTTTCATGCCCTCATTCCGAATAGTTTTCCTTTCTTTGCCCCCATGTTCGACACTGTCATCTTTATTGAAGCACAAAATTAATTTATTTTTGATCCATACCTAGATTATTTTTAATCTCAAACCCATCCATACTATGGCAAAAAAGTACAAGTGTACTAATGACATTTTCTGCTTACCAAAAGTTAGGAACCATTGCAAATACAAAGAAAAATCAGAATAAAGTACAGAAAGAACTGGGTGACCATCAAAACCAGAGCAATAGACCTAGGATGAAATTGAATTGTACCAAGTGGCTAATTCAATAAAATTCAATAAACTGATTTAATATGGTTACTTTGGAGCCCTTTGGGGGCAGCAAGGGGCAGTATGGCCAGACTAGTGGCACTGGGACCTGTGCCTGTGCTGTCAGGAATGGGGCAGCTGGGAGATGCTGCTGGGCTGGGGGTTGTGGGTCGGGAGTGAGGGGCACTGGCAGGGCTGGAGGGGGGGATGTTTGGGAGTGAGGGGCACCAAGGGGGTGGGGACTGTGGGTCAGTGGTGTGGGGCACATGCAGTGCCAGGGCATTGTGGTTCAGGAGTGATGGGTATCAGTAGGGATGGGAAGGGGGCTGTGAGTCAGGAGTGAGGGGCAGCAGCAGGGATGGAGGGGTGGTGGCTTGGAAGTGGGGGGAAGGGGCAGGGCACAGCCTATTATTGCCTCCTACAATTATATTACCCCCCCGGCAGGTGTCCTTTTTTAAAAAAAACTGGAAATATGGTAACCCTTGATTTAACCTAAATCAATTAAATCTGATACTACATCCATCCAGGTTTATCTTAAACTGGTTTCGGCCATTTTGAAACTGGTTTATGTGCACTGAACTTCTGTTATGTTACATATTGGAACTTGTTTCTGATTCCTTATACCGGTTTATATGTAATTTCTGTCCCTAGCCTTAAGGAGTAATACCAAGACTTTCTGTAGACTGGGAACTCATCAGTTCGAAATGACAGAGGAGGAAAAAGAGTGAGGGCTATACACAGGCTAGATCTGAGGCAGCAGGCAAGATCCTAAGGTGCAGCAGGAAATGTATTTCTAGTACTAATAGCAGAATTATCAAGACAATTGTAGAAGACACAGGTGAGAATTCATTCGGAATACTGTGTACAATTCTGGTTCTAATGTTCCAGAAAGATGGATGCATACCATAGCAGAGAAAGGCCACTAAGATGATCTGGAGATGATCTAAAAGCCTATTTCACAAGAGAAGATGTAAAAAATGTAGCTCATTTAGCTTAATGGAACAAAGGCTGAGAGGAGATATGATTGCTTTTTATAAATATGACTGCTCTCTATAAATATATCAGGTCCATAAACTCCAGGAAGAAGTTCTATTTTAACTGAAGGACAATATTGGCACAAGAATAAATAGGGACAAACTGTCCATGAGTAAATTTAGGCTGTGAATTAGGAGAAAGGTCTAACCATTAGAGGAGTGATGTTCTGTAACAGCCTTCCAATAGCAGTAGCAGAGGCAAGAAATCTAACTATTTTTAAGATGGAACTTGATTAATTTAGCATAGATGAAGTGTCATGTCCTAGTAGAGGACTGGATTTAGTGATATAAAAGGTTTCTTTTGGTTCTATGTTTTTGTGAGATTGACTAGACCACTAGCTCTGAGGCACATGTGCACCTCAAGGTGAAACTGGACATCTGTCACATCACAACAGTGCAAGCATCATCACTGTCATATCATCAGAACTACCCACCCACATACCTTGGATAGTTTAATCCTATAGAAATTCCTGAACACTTGATAAAAAGCTTAAATCTCTCTTTTATCCCTATTTTCATACCAAACATTTTTAAGTCAGTTGTCCAAACAAAATGAAGATTGGACCGAATGCCTGAAATTTTTTGCCCCTTGACTGAGTGATTAGTTTCGAGGAGCAAGTGAATGTTTGGGGCTTGAAGCAAGGCATTCATACACATATTATTTTGTTTAATATGATGGATGGTAGTTCTGCTGCATAGTAGTTCTGCTACCAAGACTTTGTTGCTTTTCTAGACATTCGAAAAGGAAGAGGGAAAGAAAAGGTTACTGTCAGTGTGGGAAAAACCCTTCTCACCCAGCTTTTGTTTTCTTTAAATGCTAGCCCTTGAGGTGCATCTGCTTGTTTGAAAATAATTGCAAATGTCACCACTCTGGTTTCAGCTTTTATGCTGGCTGGATTTCAGGGGTAAAAGTACTTCAGTTGCCAGTAAACTTTGGCCTAGAAATACTCTTGTCCTTTTCAGCTTCTAACACAGCATTAAAGGACCAACGTTTCTTTTCTAACCTACAGCAACAAGATTTGACATTTATATATTGCCTTCACCTACATCATGTTTTGTCCTTAGATGCTTTACGATTCACTAGTGTAATTGGCTAATAAGATCACAGAATTCATATGGGAAAAGCTCTGTAATAACATAGTCTGTGTTTTATTCCAAATGTTAACTAGGAAAAGGAATAAATAAACCCTTTTCCCTAGGATAGTTATTCTTGTAGTAAAGGCAAGAAGTGATAGATGGCAACTGAGTTGTTTTATAGCTAGGCAAAGGTATCAGTAGTGATATTATTATACAATACAGACAATTTAGGTAAACATGGAGCAATCAGCTCATCAAGGAAGATAGACCAGATACTTTAGTGTTCTTAAAGTATCCAGGAATGGCTAAATGACACTTTGGACAGAATTCCACCATTTCCCTTTGTGTGCTTAAACGATGGTTTTGCAGCCATGCACCAGGGCGTATTTAACACTCTTCCTTGCGCTGTGAATTCTTAAGTGTATGTACGTAAACTGAGCCTGTACAGTATGTTATATACTGGCTGTACATTGGGAAGGCCCTCTCATATTTGAGCCTCAATAGCTGAGTACTTAGGGCACTCACCCCAAAGATGGGAAGCTTGGATTGGTGGTATCTTACAAATATATCACGGGTGACCATCAGGGGCTAGGCAAACAACCGTTCACTGAAGCACTCCAGGGGAAAACCAGGAGCAACAGTCATAAACTCCTAGAAATTTTTTCAGACTGGATAAAAGGCAAAACATGTTCATGATTCATGTGACCAGACTCTGGAATAGACTCCCAGTGGGGGTGGTGCACGCACCTACCCTGGAGAACTTCAAAAGGAGGTTGGATGCACACCTCGCTGGGGTTATTTGACCCCAGCGGTCTTTCCTGCCCAGACCAGGGGGCTGCACCCAATGATCTCACAAGGTCCCTTCTAGCCCTAAAAGTCTGTAAATCTGTGGATTATAGGTCCCCCTCACTTGCCCATGGTGGGCTTTGAAGCTGAATCTCTCTGACTTCCAAGCACAGTTCTCTAATCACCAGGACACAGGTTAGGCCTTCTTCTGTGTTCCTTTTGAAGCTGATCCACTGCCCTTGCATATAATAATCACTGGATAGGATGGAGAGCAGTGTGGTGTGGACATTTCTTTTGTATTGGGAACAAGGGTCTAGGCTACAATTCATGGCCCCCTCCCATTCACTGGACTACATAACTTCTTCCTTGCTCTTTAGGTCCCTCTCTAAGCTGCCTAGCAAGCCAGCTAGTCAGGCCTTCAACTTAGTGATATCGGTACACTCCAGATTGGATATTTACCTTGCTCATTAGTCCACATCACTGCTGGCTGTTGTGCTGCTGGAGTGTTCTTTTTCCAGAGACTGTTTACAATGGGTTCGAACTGTGCAAGCTTGCCAGACACAGGAGGCACTGCATGCTGTACCATTTCTAACCAGTGCTGGGAATTATCATAAATTAATAATAAAATCTGAGATCTAAATATGGTTTAGTCAGCCTCTTTCAAAACTAGTGTTATTAATATGGCTCATATTATCTAAGTACCAAGGAGCACAAGGGCTGCTGAATTCTACATGAGCTTTATTTATACGAAACATTTTCATGAGAATTCGGCAAAATGGGAAGCAGAAACAGCAGCAATGTCTAACATAATAAATATATTGTATGTTAAGCGTTATTACTGATATACAGCAAATCCTTCGAACCACAGCTTAAATCCTTGCAAGGCAGATAAAATAATTCTGCTCAGGTTATAGAATATTGATAATATAAGAAGTGCACCCACCTCCTTTTTTCGAGCATGGTAAAATCTTCCCTTTTATTTAGTTCCTCTCTAACCAGTAATACCAAGTCATGGACTTGGAATGGACTTCAACCAGTTAGCTATCCCCTACCAGGCTGAATCTCAGCGTTGGGAAACAAATAATAATGCTGCAGGGCCTGAAGAAACCTGGTGATGTTCTCTGGTTAATAAAAGAAAATTGAACAGAGGAAGGAATAAGACAGAGGAGATTAAATGACTCCTTATCTCACAGCGTGCTGACATTTTCCCAAACTACTTAAAATTCTAGGCCACATCTAAGAGTTGTGTTAGTAAACTTGTATATTAAAATTCAGAAGTACTTGCTGAACTTTAAAAATGTTTTCCCTAATGCCCATTAGATTGGAAAAAAAAATCTTCATTACTTCTTTATTTGTGAGTTGCTAGTAGCCGATGCATTGCTTTACCTATATTTAGAGTGGTTAAGACTTACAGGGTGATACATATTATGAATTAAGTAATAATTTATGGCTAGGTGTACAGTATGCAAAATGTCGTATAGTTTGCAGAGATTAATGCATGAGCCAAGTGCAAATACATTAATTTAACCAACTATCTGGAAAGCAAGCTTAATGAAAGGGGAAAATGAATGAAACATGGGAAGGAAAAGGCAGTACGGTAACAGAAAATTGTATATTGAGTGTAGAACATGTATACTATGTACCTTAAGCTAGGATCTTGAATGAATTAACATCTCATTTTTGACCTAAAGTATGCAGACATGTATCACAAGTAGAATGCATGATCTGGGATGAGCCATTTGCACCTACCAATCACAACTTTAATATTAGAGGTTGGGTTCAACAAACAACTTCCATTCCTGGAATCCATATCAGAAGAGAAGGATGATGACATCTGAAGGTCCTCAGATCTGATCATTCCTATTACTGGGAAAAACATTCTGTTTCTTCTGTGGTCTGCTTTGGAGATGTCAAATTTTTCTAATTAGGTGCTAAGCTGAGACCACATATCTGAAGTTAGTATTGAAGTCAACTGCAAGGCCTTCTGATATGACCCTCTAAAACATATATATTTTGTACTACATATTCCTCCACATTCTTGGACTTTGCAATGGAAAGATCCTGAATTACTTTGTTGATTGTCAGAAAGGTGGTATGTGGGGGCTGTGTGGTGCTTATATTTGTCATGGAATGCTAGTCAAAGCATTTAAGAGAGAGATTGCATGGTTGAAAGAGCCACCCAGATGCCATGTGAAGAACTGCTGCAGTACAGAAGAAACCCCCCCACAAATCAAACACCACTGGTTATGACATATCACCCCTCCCTCGAACCCATATGGAAAACCTTAAACAATTGCAACCCATGCTAGAAAGAGACCCTATTCTTAAAGAGATCTTCCCAGAGCCACCCATCCTAGACTTCAAACAAGCATAAACCTTGCCAACCTCATCACCAGAAGCAAACTCCCTCCAAACTCCCAGAACACACTGAATGGATCCAGACCATGCCATGATAAGAAATGCAAAACCTGCCAACATATCTCCACCACTCCCACAATTACTACACCCCACAACAGAGCCATCAACATTCCTAGGTCTTACAGCTGCACCTTCAGAAACGTAATATATCTCATCCGATGCACCAAATGACCAGATGCAAAATATGTAGGTGAGACCAAACAACAACTGCGCACCAGAATGAACGCACACCGGAAATCTATCAAAGACAGGAATACCCAATTACCTGTGGGGGCACATTTCTCACAAGAAAACCACTCTCTCTCTCCAATCTCTCAGTCCTGATCCTCAAAGGAAACTTAAAAAACACTTCCCAGAGACGAGCCTATGAACTCCACTTCATCAACCTCCTGGATACTAAAAATCATGGACTAAATATAGACATTGGATTTATGGCACATTATAACCTGCCTGACAGGTGACTTCTCAGGTACTTCTCCACTATTCATCCCCTTTCTCTCCCCCAACTCAGCCTGTCTCTCACCCATTGACTCCTCAGTCTACATTTTCACTGATACCTGTCTTGTATGCATACCAGCCCAGCCTCTGGCTTCTTTACTTTTCATTCCATCCAGGAAGAGCACACACCAACTGATGAAACTTCCTTAGCCTGATGAAGGGTTTTTGAACCCGAAAGCTTGCTTAAAAATTGTTCTCCAACTATTTAGTTGGTCTAATAAAAGATATCAGATTCATCCAAAGAACATTGTCAGTCAAAGCACTGTAATTTTAATCTTGTCAAGTGGTAGGAGATGATTAACCCTAGGGCTATGCAGAACCTGGCATTAAGAGAGAAGATTCTGACCCAGTATTACACCTAGTCTTTCTATGATGTTGAGCCAGTTTGCCTAGTTTTTCCCAAGACTTTTGACCGGAAATACTGTAGATTGTTTTGCTACAGGAAACACCTATCTACACTTCAATGTCATGTCTCAGCAGCGGATCTAGTATTCCCTTTTCTTCATATTAAACATAAGAAAGACACACAAGAAAGTGGGCTTAAAGGTATCTGAATACAGAGGAGCACTAGCTCTGGCAAATGCCAGAGCTCTTTTGGAACTTGTGGTAACCTCTCTACACAGATTTTCATGACAGTAAGACAAAGGAGAGTTGAAAGTAGGTAGTGAGTAGTACTCTGGCATGGCTTCCTGAATTGCCACAGATGATAAGAGGGGCTAACACCATACCAAGGGACTCTACCATAGATAAACAAACTTATATGTGTTAAGGCTTCTGAGCACTGCTCAATACTGTGATAAAAGAATACAATTATACTACAGAAGTAAAGTGCATGTTAAATGATTTGAGAATTACCTAACTGGCAGACCAGTAGTCATCACTGGAGTATCTTCACTGAATGCAAAGGTTTTTAATGAGGTTCTGGGGTACTTGGTAGTAACCCTGATGTTAGTCCATATTTTTATCAAGGATTCAAAAGTAAATGTAAAAAACGTTCCTTATACAACATGCAAATGAACAAAAAAATGGTGCTGGATTATTAACAAAGAGGGTAGGGCAATCATACAGAATAATTTGCATCGCTTGATTAAGAGGGCCCATCAAAACAAAATGGATTTAAATATAGCCAAACATACAGTTCTGCATTTAGAAAAAAGAAATGGGTGTACTGAGAAATTTCCTGGTGATTTTTTTTTTTTTGGTGACAAAATGCTAATTTGTTGAAATGGAAATATTTTGCTTGCAACAGCTCAGGTTTTAGCTGAGCTAAAAAGGATTCTCATTCCCAATGTACTGCCAGAAGCCCATGATCTTGGACTCTCTAGTCCCGATGCTGTCTGCTAATGGGTCTGCCTCAGAGTGGTGCTCCTGAAGTCCTGAATTACCTAGTCCTGGAGCAGTCTCTTGGGACATATTCACCAGACATACTGTGCACAGTCAGGGTCCCCAGAATTCCAGTGTCCGTAGCTCTCAGGGAGATGGTCTAGCCAGAGTTTCTAGGTTCACTGCTAAAGAACTGGGGCCTTAAATGCCTTGTTTGCCCCAACTTTCACTTGGGATTGTCCATTTATGCAATTGGGAACTAGAAGTCCTAAGATCCCTAGCTGGAGTTGAGCTATCATAGTTCCCATTCTCCTTGGGTAGAGCTGAGGCTTGGAAGGTCTTCTGTGATCAAAGAATACAAGCCAAACCTTATAGATTATACCCAATGGGCACGTCTACATGTGACGCTAATGGAGCAGTAGACTAATTCGAATGAGCGTTAGTGTGGCATGAAAAAAACGAAACCGTACTAATACAGTAGAATTAGTGTACAGTAGAATTGTTCAGTAGAATTAGTCTACTGTTTATTAGCATCACTTAAAAAGCCTGCACTAATGTGCAGTAGCACTGATTACGGTGCATTAAGTTTAGTACCTGTGATTACAGGTACTAAACTTAATGCGCCATAATTATGGCACTTTAATGAATGTGTAGATGTGCCCAGTCAAACAGTGACTCTAAAAAAGACCAAGAAATCATAGCTGACAGCAACTGAACATGATCTTCTAGTGCAATGTTATAGCAAAAATGAGTTCCTTGTGTGTGTATAAACAGGACAGTAGTATGTAGTCTGGTGCCCTTAAAATGATCTTGAAGAACTGAAGATGGTGCAGAAAATTATTTGAGAACTGGAAAAAAAGAGAGATTTAAACATTCCAATCTATTTAGCATATCAGAAAGATGATTGATTACAGAATATAAATAGCTTCGCAAGGACAAAATACTGAATATTAAATATATAATTAACTATTTAATTTAACTGAGGAATGAGAATGGCTAGAAGCTGAAACCAGGCAAATTCAAAAAGGACATACGGTATAAATTTAAGAATGAGGGGGATCACCCCTTGAAAGAAACTACCAAGGAATATAGTAGGTTGCTCATCACTTGCTTTCTTCACATGCATGCTTGCATTCCTTTTTGGAAGAAATGGTTTAGTTAAAAGGCAAGTTATGCTTTAGTGAAAGACAAAATATTGGGATCAGTACAGATGAACTTGGTGAAATGTAAGCACCTGTGATATACAGAATGTAAGACTAGAGGATGTAATGGTCCCTTCTATGACTATATGTTATGATCCTGTTTTCTTTAGACTGAACTATTAAATGACCATCCTCCTCCCCCTGCCATGGCTGCAGTTAGCTGCTCTGGTTTGAGACCAGAACTTTACTGTTCTCTAGCCCCTGGGAACACTTTCAGGCACCCCCAAATATGCCTGGTACACACACTGAAGAGCTTGGTTAAGTGCCTACTGAACTTTACTGAATTCCTATTAAGGAAATATGGAGTAGCTGGCAGGCCAGCAAACAGGGCTTTGAGTGGGAGTCTTGCTTGGAAGGGAAGCAGGAAGCTGTGGTTGCCTAGGAAGAAGGTTTGTAAGTACTGCTGAGTAGGAAGACCTTACTAATTTGAGCTTGATGGTGGAGTTTGTTTGTGAGCCATTTTGATAGCTTATTTGGAGGAGTGAGCAGAAACTCAAAAAGAAATCTTATAAAAAGTGAAAACTTGGCCATAGTAGACTATAAAAGTATTGCACAAGTGTGCAAGCAGAAAATAAGAATGGCCAAGGCACAATTTGAGATGCAGTTGACAAGGCACAAAAAAGGCAATAAAAAGGGATTCTACCAGTATGTCAAAAGTAAGAGGAAGACCAGAGAAACCATAGACCTCTTACAGAATATGGATGGTAATGTATTTATGGATTATGCAGAAAAGGCTGAAGTATTTAATGTCATTTTTACTTCAGTCTTCACAAATAAGAGCAGCTACCACATTACAAGTGCAGTTGGAAGGAAAGATAGGGAACAAGTTAAACAGCCTACAGTAGAAGAAGAAAAGGTTAGATGCTTTTAAGTTGGCAGGGCCGAATGGGATGCACCCTGGGGTACTGAAGGATTTGGTTGAAGTAATTTCAGAACCATTGGCTGGCCACAAAGAGAACTCATGGAGGCTGGGTGAAGTCCCAGATAATTAGAAAAGAACAAATATCTTTAAGAAAGGGAAGAATGAGTATCTGAGGAATTACAGTTGAATCATGGAAAAATCATGGAGCAGGTCTTCAAGGAATCTGTTTAATACATTTCATAGACATTAGGGCTGGAAGGGACCTTGCGAGATCATCGGGTCCAGCCCCCTGCCCAAGAGGCAGGAAGTCAGCTGGGGTCAGATGACTCCAGCAAGATAAGCATCCAGGCATTTCTTAAAAGTATCCAGAGCAGGTGCTTGCACCACTTCTGGGGGGAGTCTATTCCAGATTCTGAAGACAAGGTCAGTAAAGAAGTTTTTCCTTATGTTCAGTCTAAAATGGTCTTCCAGTAGTTTGTGACCATTAGAGCTTGTCATCCCTTAGGGTGTCCTGGTGAGCAGGCGTTCTCTCAGTTCCTGATGCACACCTCTTATATACTTATAAGCTGTCACCAAGTCACCCCTGAGCCTTCACTTCTCCAGGCTGAAGAGTCCCATGACTCTTAGCCTGTCCTCATAAGGCCTGCTCTCTTGACCTCTAATCATGTGTGTGGTTCTCTTTTGGACTCTTTCAAGCTTCTCCATGTCCTTTCTAAAGTGGGGAGCCCAGAACTGGATGCAGTACTCCAGCTGTGGCCTCACTGAGGCTGAGTAAAGCAGGAGGATGACTTCTTGGGTCTTACTTGAGATGCTTGCTTGGGTCTTGCATTGGTAGATGCAAGTCAGACATGGGGGATTGGTGCCACCTTAGTCAGTGGGGCACGTGCCCCCCCGCGACCAATCAGCAACCAGGAGGGGTTCCCCCATGGCCAATCTTGCTGACTGGAGGTAGGGGGGTTCCCCATGGACAATCTCACTGATGGGGGCGGTGGTAGCAGCACTCTTGGGGGGGGGGCACTGGTGCTCCCACCTGCCTCTGCTGTCCATTGCCTAAGTGGTGAGTGCATCCTGTCAGGGGGTGCACTGGTGCTCTCAGGGGTTCCACGTGGACACTTTTGCACCTCCTATGCATTGCCACTGAAGTCAGAGTTTTATTTGCTTTGCTGGCTGTGTCATTGCATTGGTGGCTCATGTTCATCTTGTGGTCAGTCATGACCTCCAAGTCTCTTTTGGCCATGGTGCTACTGAGTGTAGCACAGCCAAGCCTGTAAGTATGATGTGGGCTTTTTCTCCCCAGGTGGAGCACCTTGCATTTCTCCATGTTGAATGTCGTCAGCTTTTCATCCACCTACCTTGCAAGGCTATCCAGGTTGACCTGAATTGCCAACCTATCCTCTAGCATGACTGCACTTCCCCATAATTTGTTGTCATCTGTAAACTTAGCCAGTCCACTTCTGACACCCAAATCTAGATCATTTATGAATCTATTAAAGAGTACTGGTTCCAAATACTGAACCCAGGGAATGCCACTGGTCACCAGGCACCATGTTGATTCAGTTCTATTGACTATCACTGTCTGGATCTGAACATGGAACCAATTCCCCAGCCATTGGACCATAAGGTTGTTGAGGCTGCAGTTCCCTACCTAGAAGAGAACAAGGGGTGGTGATAGGTGTGCAGCTCCCTGATGTAACTCATGACACTTTACAGGATGCACCATGAGTTACAGTAATCCCCCTGACCCAAAAGATGTTGCCTGTTAGGTCTTTGGGGCTGTGAGATTGAGTTCCATTTTGTGTATCTGCAGCCTATCTCCCATAGTCCCACCCCTCCTTTTCCCAGCTCTGGTGCTGTCTTCAGGATGGGAAGGGAGAGAAGGGTGGGGTGGGAGCACAGTCTAGGGTTTTCCTAGCCTTTGCTGGAGGGGGAAGAGGTTAGGCAGATTGAAGCCACTTCAAGGTTGGGGGCTCCAATTCACCTCCCCCACTTCCAACAAAGTCTGGGCAAACCCCCAACTGAATTCCCCCCTATCCCATCACCCCATCCCATCCTGAAGACAGCACTGGGGGTGGGACTGGGTTGTATCAGCCCAGCCCTGCTCCCAGGCAGGGACTGATATAAATTAATGAAGGTGCTCTGCTTTGAAGTGCCTTCCTATGAACCCTTGTGTAATGAGGGTTAATGTGACCTGTGATCAGGCACTTTAAAAGTGCTCTGCAGCCATGCACTTCTGCCAGAGCATGGCTGTAGAGCACTTTCAGGGGGCCAATTGTATGACTGCATAACAAAAATCATCACCCAAGGTGGTCAGAAACAGCCAGTGTGGATTTATCAAAAGAAAGTTATGTCTGACAAATCTGATTTCCTTCTATAATAAGGTGATAAAATATGTGGATTGGAAAAGAGCAGTGCATACTTTGACTTTAGTAAGATTCTTAATGCTCTCTTTCATTGCCGAGCTAAGGAAATACGGACTAGATGAAAGTACTGTAAGGTGTATATGTAATTGGTTGAATCATTGTATTCAATGAGTAATCATCAATGCCTCAATGTCTATTTTGTGAGTAGGTATCAAGTGAGGTTTCTCAAGGGTCTGTTCTGGGTCTGGTATTGTTTAATACCTTTATTAATAATTTGGATGATGGGGTTAAGTGTATGCTTAGCAAATTTGTGGATGATACAAAGTTGGATGGAATTTCAAATACTCAAGAGAGCAGGGCTAGGATCAAGAATGACCTGAATAGACCAGAAAAATGGTCTGCAATCAATCAGATGAGATTCAACAAGGAAAAATGTAAAGTCCGGCAACTGGGACAGAATAATTGCATGCACAAATATGGACTGGGGAATTACTGGTCTAGGATGCAATACTACAGAGAAGGACCTGGGGATTATAGTAGACCATAATCTGAATATGAGCCAACAGTGAGCTCTTGTTGCAAAAACATTCAAAAGCATACTGGGTTGCATTAACAGGAGTGTCACTTGCAAATCAAGGAAAGTGATTCTTCCATTATATTCCTGGTGAGGCCTCACCTAGAGTACTGTATCCAGCATTCTTTTGGGCCCTGTACTTAAAAAAGGATGTGGGTGGATTAGAAAGAGTCCATTGGAGAGTGACAAAAATGATATAAGGGGCCTGGGAGGAATGACTTATGAGGAAAGGCTGAAAGAATGAAAATTAATCAGTCTGGATAAAAGAAGACTGATGGCAGGTTGGACAACAGTAATTGAAGGGTAATTACAGAGAGGATGGAGATGGGCTTTTCTCCATGGCCATGGGAGAGAGGGCTAGGAGCACTGGCCTCAAGATGCAGCAGGTGAAATTTAGATTAGAGATTAGGAGGAATATTCTGACTACCAGGGTGGTCAAGCACTGTAAAAGGCTACTATTGGAAACTGTGGAATCTTCATCCTCGAAAGTTTTATGAACAGGTTAGACAGATGCTTGTCTGGGATTTTTCAGTCAGGGATAATTCTGCTTTGAACAGGACTAGATGATCCTGTGAGGTCCAGCCCTACTTTTTATAATCCTATAAAAGAAGGGAAAGGCGAAAAGTGAAAAGAATACCATCCACAGATCACCCACCCCTTGAGGCCCTCAAGACCTGATTGCAAGCCTTCTCCCTCTCCCATCCACTCACTCCCTCCAAAGCCTGCTGGACTGGGTGTTCACCCCCACCTCCTGGTGTTGGACCCACAGTGCTTCAAAGCCTAAAAGGTATGTGTTCTACTAGGAATATTATGTGTGATCCACAACAAGTTGAACTGGCTCCTAATCAGGGACTTTGAGAATGGTTCTATTGTTACATGTTTTCACACCCTGACCCATGAAAATTATGAGCTTGTCCCCAGTCAGTGACATTTTGGAATGAATCAATTGCTATATGTGTCCACACCCTTAGGTTGGAACTCAGAAAACCATGAAGAAGGGATTTGAATTTCACAGTAAACAAAAGATTTTCCCTTCCATCATTTCATCTCTGCTTTACCTTTTATTCCCAGATTTCCAGATACATATCCTTTTCTGTCCACACATAACCTGTTGTAATTGATAATATTTTTCCTAAAATCTTTAATGTAGAGGGACCATATTTTGCCATAATGATATTAAAATATCATTACCTTGTACACTGTAAAGAATTTTCAAATTTAATTACCCATATGCTGCATGAAAACACATCTTCAAGCTTTGATTTTTTGAGTATTATTTTAACAAATCACATATATAAAGTATTTTCCATTTTATATACCATTTTTATTGAAGAGAAATAGAATTATTGATAGCAAATGCTATTGATTTGTATAAATAGCAACAAAAATGAGTGTCAGAATATAAGGGCATACTGTAGAATTTTTTTCTATATAAGTAACAACAAGCAAGTCTGCTCTTGGAAAAGTAGTTAACAATTGTTAATTGTTATTATTTATTATTTTCCCTGCATAAAACTGTAGTTAAGGTTATTTTTTAATCAGTAATCTGGCTTCATCCATTGTTTCTTCCAATAGTTCACTTGTTAATATAATAGGAGAAGGAAGATATTCTTTTTCTTTGTTTTAATTATTTAAAATTCTTTTGTTCTTGTTAACTGTAGTTCTATAATTGGTACTTCATTTTTGAAATCATAGAGCAAGGTTGCTCCTTTATTTCCATCCATGACTAAAAGGTGGCAAGAACACTATCTTAGAGGCAACATGTGGAAAGAAAGGAAAGCCTTATTTTCTGTGCTGCTTCTTCAGGGGTGACGAGAGGCATATAATATGTTATTAGCATGGGTCAGCAATATATTGCCACCTCACCATCCTCAGCTGTACTCACTGATACGGAACCAAAGTTCTGCTTAACAAGAGAAAAGTAGCCAGCATATAGTGCCCACTTACCTGTCCTGGTTATGTTCTCCTGCATGCATCAAGACTCACAGTTATAAAATTAATTGTCTTTCCATACTATCATATTCCTGCCAGTATTTTACTGTGAATTCTGTGTCTAATTTCTTCTGTAAGACTGATATAAGATAATATCTTGTCATTATTTTCAACTGGTATTTGTTTCACAAGGGGAAAATAGCACTGATCAGTGTTAAACACTGTATTCTTCCAGTACTCTAGCGAGATTTGTTGGTTCATTTCATTTCTTCATTCCAGCCTCATGGTATCAATACTGTCCTGCAGTTCTCTTGAGAAAGCGTAAAAAATGTATTTTTTAAAAAACCTGAAGTCTGATTATCTTGTAATTTCCTTACATAGCTCTCTACTGGGGATAAATCTGATCTACGCTGCCTCCAGTTCCTGTGATTTTGTACAGAAGTGGCCTGGTCCTGATTTTGCTCCAGTGGAAGTACATTGACTTGCAAGGAGTTATTCCTAATGTACATAGATGTAAACATGGGAGAATCAAGCCTACTAGCTTTACTTCAAAAAGATGCAAAATTCTTGTTTTACTAACAAATTTCTCTTCCAGATTTGTGAGAGATTCTGTCACCCTCGGTCATGATAAATAACACTTTCTGCCATGAGTGGTGCTACTGATTTCAGTGCAACGGATTCTCATTTACAGTAAATCCTCCTCATACCACCCTGGCAAAGTAATTTCTTTCCAAAATAAGACTTCTGACTGGTGTAAAGGGACCTGAGTCTAAATCCGATACAATACATCTACTAAGGGAGTCAGGTACTCAATAGGCCTGATCCAAAAGTCCATTTAAAATCAACACCAGTCTTCCTATTGACCACAGTAAATCGTGGCTCAGTCTCTGTGTAAAGGTGATAGAATTGAATATACATTTTAATCTATTTCATCTATTTCCCCCTTACATCTTTGTGAAATTAGGAATGTTAAAATAATGGCTAAAAACATTAGCTGTTTCTCATTTCCTATACACTAGAAATCTTGATTATTTCTTATGGTTTTTTCTCATTGGCTGATCAATAGATGATACGTCTTTCAGTCTTATTAAATGTGTGACATCTTTCAATATATATAGCCATTTTATTTCATCTTCTTTGATTGTGTCAAACATAATTTTTTACTGGGATGCATAACTACAAGACATTTAGCCTGCACTGTCTTCCATGATCCATATGAATATCAAAATGTAACTATTAAGTAACTCTGTCTTTTCCTTTTGGGATACAGAAACACACTGGACAAAATCTAATATTCCTCAGAGAACTTTCTCTTGGATTATTTCTATGATGTCTAATAAAAATAAGGGGAGGCCATCCCATCTATGTAAATCTTTTATTCCTTGGAATCGTTTCTTAATTTTTTATAGGAATAGTGGAAAGTTGGCTTTATTCATACTTCCTATGTATCTTAGTTCTCTTCAGATATATGCATAATACCAGCATTGTCTGTTTTCTGCTACTTAGCATCGTATCTTCTGTTTTCACACCATTTATCTTATAGCCAAGAATTGAGCTATATTCGTTTATTGTTCTGTCTAGTTCTGGAATTGATCCTGAAGTGTTTGAAATATACTGTAAAACATCATCGACATAAAAGGGAATTTTTATGTAAGACGTTCCCTCTTTTATCCCCTTTATTGTCTCTCTTTCTCAGGTGTTGATGGCTGTCAGTGGTTCTGCTGAATAGCAAGAAAGAAAAAAACAAGGAGAAAAACTTAGCACATATACTCCATGATAGATGGTATTAGAATAAATCATGGGGCTGCAGGTAGTTTGTTCCTCTCCTACATTTCTAACACCTCTTTCCTCTAGTCCATGCTGTCCCATTTTCAGAATGAGAAGCTGGGAAACCCGGAGCAAATCTTCAGCTCACAAGTTCCCCCTGCAGTAGAACTAATGTGGTTCCAGTACACAATTTGATGGTCATTGGTTGGTAGTATAATTAAGTGGGGGTGACTGGGGTAATAACGCTGCATACCCTCTTTGGTGGAGGGGGGACAGGGTGCAGCAGATGCTGACTGGATGCCCTGCTGCTGCCCCAGGCACCACCACTGCTCAGGGTGCACCGCCGACTGTAATACCTCTGATGATAGTGTGCAGATCTTGTGTGTTATACCACACACTGATAGGGTGAGGCCAGGTCTGTCACTATCTTCAACCTTGTGGCAAGGCCACTTAGAAAGTGGCTGACACATATATGTGGAGGGCTCTGTTGATTTCAGTAAAAATTTAACCTGCAGAGGAACTTCAAGATCAGTCACAGTTAAATGGCTCAAATAGATTTAACAGCCTTATTTATATTTTTACTTACTATACTTCCCTCAAATGTGTTGAAAGAAATTCTCTCTCTCTGTATATATATATAAATGTATATAAATGAATATATTTATGTATATACATATTATTTATATACAAATAAATAAATGAAAAGTTCTGCTGGACTACATAAAAGACAGGCCAATAATGATGATGCAAACCCTTTCCAAGCAGCTTCCAGGCCAACTGCTGCTCTTACATGTTTTAGGGCATGTCTACACATAGCCATATGGTGACATTGCTATGGCACAAAAGGAAGTACTAAAGGATAATGAAATATGGGCAGTTACTGAACCATGCACACACTGCATGGTTAGATTTCACTGCTACATCAGGATAGCAGCACACTATACTGGACGTAGCTAGCACTCAAGTGTAGACCTGCGTAATCACTATATCGCCATAGCACGCCATATGGTGACATAGCTCACGGCTAGGGCAACATGTAGATGCACCCTTATAGTATATTAGAGTCCAGTGTACTTCAGCGTGAGAGCATAAAAGAAGTCTCTATATAACAACGGCCACTGAACACATATTTCTCTCAGTGTTTGACTGTTATAGCAACCTAGTGCCTAAATAACCATGTTCAATGACCTTCAGAATTTCTCATTTCATACGTACAATTGTGCTGGTTTAATTAATACAGTGAGCTGCTGTATAAAATCATAACTGGAAATGGAAACTGCTAAAATTATGTTTTTACACAATTTATAATTTAGACCAGAAGTTTCTTTTTTTTTTTCTCTCTCTCTCCCTTTCTCTACCCTCTTTCATGAGAATGACTGAACCCCACCCAGGATTATGATGGATTTGGATCCGAATCAGATTGCTACTTCCTTTATTCAACTCCAATCTGAATTTCTCCTAGAAATTTCTAGATGACCTATGAATATCCAAACACAGCTCCTTTAATTTTGCCTGACTTATAAAAAATCCAGTCCTTAACTGCATGCGTAAAAGTGTGTATGATTGTTTTCTCATCTATTGGCTGGGTAATGTATGGAAGTATTTACAACCATCTTTAGACTTATTCTTTAGATTACGTGGTAGAGATATGAGTGCATTATGTTCATTACCCACTGACAACCCATTGCAAATGTCATTTTACATGGGAAAAGCATAAGAAATTTGAATTTATTACTGGGACCTGGCAAAAAAGGAGAAAATATTTGCAGTCTCATTTATTACTCATAGTTGAATAGAATCTCAGCATTTTATTATTCAGAGATGATTTATTTCCCAAATTATATAGCAAATGTAAGAGACTTCTACCAAATATATAGGCACTTAGAAAATGTGCAATGTGGAAATTGGCCACTGGATACTTTTGGAATATATTAAAATGTAGATTTGTAGAGTAGCAGTGAGTGCACCTAGACATTCATTAATGTGCTTTTGCTAGTGTGCATTAAATTTAGTACCTCCATTGTGAGGTACTAGAAAAAGGTGCATTAGACTATTTTAATGCTCATTAGTGAAAGCTTGTGTTTCTTTTGTGATGCTTTAATGAACATGAAAATAGGCTAATTTTCATTAAAGTGCACATATAGACATGCAGGGAGTCTCAGCCATAGTCCAAATCATTATCTCACTATGTTCACTCCTAATATTTTGGGGTCAGTGGGGGACCAGCAGGCAATGGGAAAGTCCCTGTTCCCCCGAGCACAACTGGGGGTAACAAGGAACAACGGCTATAAGTTGACTGAGAGTAGATTCAGGCAACATATCAGGAGACACTACTTCACAGTATGGCAGCTAGGATCTGGAACCAACTTCCAAGGGAAGTGGTGCTTGCTCCTACCCTGGGGGTCTTCAAAAGGAGGCTAGACAATCACCTAGCCGGGGTCATTTGACCCCAGCATCCTTTCCTGCCCATGGCAGGGGGTCAGACTTGATGTTCTGCTCACGTCCCCTTCTGACTCTACCAACTATGAAACTATGAAACACACTTTCAAAAACTAGAGCTTAAAAGTTATTTATTTCCCTTGATAGAGGGGGATAAGAAATGTTTATGCTCTAGACACCTGAAATGAAATCCATGTTCATCAGAGGGAGCTGGGGTATGTTGGGTATGCACAAAATATGGGCATGCAGGTACTAAATTTCATGGGGTATGCAGTTCTGATGTCGGGTTTTGTAAATGCATGGAAACTGTCGGAGGGCTTTGAAAATGCTGCTGGAAGAGTTGATGCTCATGAAGTCGGAAGTGTTGCTGGGAAGTCGTTTTGATAGGTAGGGATGGATGGAGACTAGAAGAAAGCTTCTTTTCCACTTTGCACTGTGCTTGGCTCCCCCATACACATGGTAAGAACTGGCTGCTCACTGCAAGCACTGGCATTGGAAATAGCAAAGGGCCAGCTGGGATGCTTTTGGGCTTAGATCATATTAGGCATTATTGTAACATAGCTATAAAGTTGCAAACTTTATCACAGCTGAAGCCAAAAAGCACTATCAAGTTGGGTAATATAGCTGTTCTTTACAAGAGAAAATCCATTTCTGGATAGTGGGGGATAAGGGGAGGGAGAAAGTTTTTATTAACATATAAATATGTTTCTGTTTAGCTGCTTCACATTGTTCTGTCTGGCTCCATGGATTTGATTTAGACAGGGCTGCTACGAAGCTCAAGCAGGAAATGAAACAGTGGTAAGATAAGGTTTATCTGGATAAACAACTTCTGAGGAGCTATGGGTACAATGGCTAAGCCATTGACTGGGAAGGTTCTCTTTCTAGGTGCTAGCCAAGAGCAGTTTTGCTAAGGCTGTATGTAGCTTAGAGATCAGAAGAAGAGCAAACAATATAAAACAGGTAGAGGTCTGTCACTTTGTGGGAGTGCACATGGAAGGGGAGGAGGGCAGAGAGCATAAGAGTAGTTTGCTGGTGGCCGGTGAGTGTAAGCTGATGACGTGGCACTAAAACCATGTTTAAATTTGGTTGATTCTTGATTCTCACAAAGCCAGAACTGAGGGCTTTTGAAAATAAGTTTGAGCTAATACTGCTGAGACAGAGACATATATGAGCCACTTCGTCTGTTATTCAGTATCCACTTATCATGATACCTGGAGATTTCAAGTGAGCTGTTTAGGTCAGCTCTTACTTTGTGTGGAGATGTACATACAGGACCATTAATACTCTTTCAGTAGCTGCACATCAATACACCCTGCTGAGTTAATGTGTTCGATTCATTCATAGGCTCTCAAGGGCACATGTTGAAACATAAGAACCTAACAGGCAGTGAAGTAGTGAATTTGAAAAGATGAGAGGCAGCGAACATTAGACAGTAAATGTGCTTCATTTTGAGTTTCCTGGATAATCACAGCTTGGACCAGAGCTGTTGAAATATTTTAAAATGTTCTTTAGATTGAAAGCATAGCTCGCGAAGCATAGACAATCATATTTAAAGAGGTCAGCTGAGAGGTGTCATTTTTTATAACAAACCAGAGAAAATATTTTACAGATAGAACCCTTTATGCTACCTTAAGAGAAGTGGAGCAATGCAAAGATAACGCAGTAGCTTGCTGCTTGAGAAGGGCCTTATCTTCATTTTGTTTGTTTTTTGTTTTT
>NW_017728947.1:35364558-35366223 GCF_001723895.1 Crocodylus porosus
TGAGGAGCTATGGGTACAATGGCTAAGCCATTGACTGGGAAGGTTCTCTTTCTAGGTGCTAGCCAAGAGCAGTTTTGCTAAGGCTGTATGTAGCTTAGAGATCAGAAGAAGAGCAAACAATATAAAACAGGTAGAGGTCTGTCACTTTGTGGGAGTGCACATGGAAGGGGAGGAGGGCAGAGAGCATAAGAGTAGTTTGCTGGTGGCCGGTGAGTGTAAGCTGATGACATGGCACTAAAACCATGTTTAAATTTGGTTGATTCTTGATTCTCACAAAGCCAGAACTGAGGGCTTTTGAAAATAAGTTTGAGCTAATACTGCTGAGACAGAGACATATATGAGCCACTTCGTCTGTTATTCAGTATCCACTTATCATGATACCTGGAGATTTCAAGTGAGCTGTTTAGGTCAGCTCTTACTTTGTGTGGAGATGTACATACAGGACCATTAATACTCTTTCAGTAGCTGCACATCAATACACCCTGCTGAGTTAATGTGTTCGATTCATTCATAGGCTCTCAAGGGCACATGTTGAAACATAAGAACCTAACAGGCAGTGAAGTAGTGAATTTGAAAAGATGAGAGGCAGCGAACATTAGACAGTAAATGTGCTTCATTTTGAGTTTCCTGGATAATCACAGCTTGGACCAGAGCTGTTGAAATATTTTAAAATGTTCTTTAGATTGAAAGCATAGCTCGCGAAGCATAGACAATCATATTTAAAGAGGTCAGCTGAGAGGTGTCATTTTTTATAACAAACCAGAGAAAATATTTTACAGATAGAACCCTTTATGCTACCTTAAGAGAAGTGGAGCAATGCAAAGATAACGCAGTAGCTTGCTGCTTGAGAAGGGCCTTATCTTCATTTTGTTTGTTTTTTGTTTTTAAGATAAATTTGCTATTGGATTATTACTGTGTGTAAGTCATATGCAAAACAAGCTACTGAACATGAGACTGTTTCTATTACTCACCCTCATGAAAAACCAGAGCATGCAAAGCAACATACTGGGCCTGTGCTTGGAACCAGCAGGATTCATTCATCCACTACATTCATTTCAGGAGGCCATGCATTTTATTGCCAAGTTAATGCTCTAGCTTTTCATAATGCAAATGGAACTGAGCGTGTCAGGGAACACAATACTGTTTTAGCATACAGTAAGCAGATCCCTATTAATAATAGGCTCATATCCCAAGGCAGATTTGCTCTGTTTAATTTTGTTTGTTGCAAAGGAGAGGTTAAATCTAGATACATTATTAAGCAGATAAAGCAAATTTTTGTACAGTGCTTAAAAGCGCAATGTCAGTTCCTAGGAGATTTCTTGCCCTGCATAAGCAACCTACATGTTTATTAAATGGATACAGCCTTGTGAAGTAGAGGTAGGTGATTTTTTTCATGTTCACCCAAACCATGCAATTTCCCAAATCTTTGCATAAATTTGGGTCAACTTTGCCAATTAGCTTAGATGAAAAAAGGGTTTTTTTGGGGAGGGGAGGAGCTAGAATCATTAATGGAAGGAGCAGTTCTTCCTATATGACACCTAAGTGGTTGGACCATTCACTCATGACATGGCAGCCCTGGATTCAATTCTCTCCTTCGTCTGAGGGGATTCAAACCCACAATTTCCACTTCCCAAGAGTTTTTTCATGTCACTAGGCTACTCTAGG
>NW_017728947.1:35366783-35370452 GCF_001723895.1 Crocodylus porosus
GGCTGACTGTTTCTCTAAGCACCTCTGAAGGGGAGATTTTAATACTTGTATATTGAAATACAGCAGGTGTGATGCTGATGTTGCATGCATGGAAGCTGCTCCTGATTTGCTTTTATGCAACTGACTCTGAATTAGGTCCATCACTACAGGGGAAAGAGGGGAAAGGAAAGAAAAAGAGCAATTAGACCTTCAAAGTAAATTCTGATTCAGAAACTATGCAGTTCTGGCCTCAATGACAGCTTGGGTAATCTATCCTGGATGGTAAAAAACAGACTTCCTACAGCAGACTTGTTCTAAAAGACTAGGTGCATGTTCATCATATACACTATGATTACCTGGATAATAAGCTTTCTAATGTAGCAGTCTTGAGAGCTTCTCAAGCTTCTCAAGTACTCAGTACAATAGTGAATAGTCAGAGCAATTTGGGAAAGAGAAGCCTAATTGCTTTTCAACCTATTTGTTTCCAGATAACAGCAGTTAGGTTGGTTGAGCTTGATCTTCCACATGGCATAGTTCACTTTCATTCTTACTTCAGAGCTGAGCTGTTCTATGAACTCTTGGGTTTAGTACAGACATTACAGCTAACAGTTCAGAGGGTTAGATTGAGTTAGAAATGGCACTTGGTCTGAGATAAGTTGGCATAGAGGGAGAGGTGGGCAGGATGGAGGCTAATGGGGGGATTGGCAGGCTGGTGGGGTTGGCGGGGCTGGTGGGGCCTGCAGTGGGGGCTGGGAGGGTTGGGTAAATAACAATGTCCACAGGAGATTTGTGCAGTCTGGGAGGATTTAGGGGATGGGGGTGGGAGGGCAGTGCTGTCTGTGTCGGTGCTTGGGGAAATGGGGGGGGGGAGGGGTTACCAGGGTCTAAGGGAGTTGGTGAGATCATGAGAGGTTCTTTGATTCCACCAAGTCCCCCCTGCTCGATCCCTCCTTCCCTTCCCTAATGCTACTGAACTGCCCACAATCCTGCAAACCCCTCCCAAGGCTGGTTTTACTGATATCCACTGGGAGCTGGGGGTTTGGTGGGATCAGGGGGGCTGGCAGCTCTGCAGGGGAGGTTTGATGGGTTTGGGGTGAGGCTCAGGACCAGAGGCTATTTTAGCACCCCAACCTCTCCCACCCCCAGAGGAACAACTCCCCCCTGGCAAAGCCACCCAGCTGATCCTGCCTTCACCTCCCCAACCCTGACTTACTTCAATTGGCTTCTGGCACTAGGAGTAGCTTGCAGGTTTGCAGGGGGTGGAGGGCTTGGGGTGGGGCTGGCTAGTCCACAAGTCCACGGGGGGCGGGGGGAGAAGTAGTGGGTTGTCCATCTAGGGGTAGAGGGAGGTAAAATAGCCCAGTTCCTTGTAGGTAGGGGATAGGAAAAATACAGCCTTAGGGCTAGTGGCTGAGCTTTCCCAGCCTTTGAGCTGCACTGTGAATGTGCACAGAAGTTCAGTTAGATCAGTCTACCTGTACCTAATTTACCTTAGTGCACCTCTGAGATATGGTTACATTAGGTTGGGTCAGCCATTTTGGATCGATCTAATCTTCCCGGAACTTCTGTACAGTTTGCACTTAGATCAACCTAAATAGGGATCTAAGTGTAAGGTACACATGTAGGTGAACTAAGTTAGCTTGGGTGACCATTTCAAATGTGACCTAACCTCCCCGCAAGATTCTCGAATGTATGTACATACCCTTAAAGATCAATTTTTTTCTCTACTAGCAGGTAGACCATTTCTGCAAACATGAGGCATGGCATTTCATACCTTTCCCCTAATGACATGCCTTGTATTTGCGTGATCTTAAAGGGATAGTACTAGCTAATCCTGTCCCCCTTTCACCCCTTCCCCCTGCTTTTAAAATCTCTTTTAGGATTTTAATTATTCTCTGTGGGCAGATAAAGGCCGTTTTATTTTCCTGTCAGTTTACATGAAGTCAAAAGATGGATGTTATCTGTGGCTTCATAAAGTTCATGTCACATTGTTGTTATGCTTTATTTGTCAAAATTGCATAGCTTGTGACATCCAAGGTTCATAATATATTTCATAGTATTCCTTGGGAGTGCAAGAGTCTTAAAATGAAGCGCATTTTACCTCTTCCTTATGCATATGTAAAATTTCATTGGGGCTAATGGTAGCTCAAGACACATATCAGAGGGGTGAACACATCAAAGACTTTGCAAGGCCTGGGGTCAACACTAAAACAGTAGAAAGGTGACAGCACATCAAAATAAACAGTCTCTATCTTGACTTCCAGTATTCATTAAGCTGCACATTTTTAGTATGGAGCTAGAAATGGTCAACAAAAATAATTTTACTGTGAAGTTGTTACATTATCACAGGTACAGGAAATTTGTACTATGACAACTTCGATGTTTTTATTGAATGCTGATACATCTAGTAAAGAGTATAACCCCCTCCCATTCTATATTTATACCAGTATCATGTATTTTTATTTTAATTTAATCTTGGTTATTCTGTTGAGTTAAATCTCCCTGCTATGTATGCTCCCCTATGCGGTGTGTTCAGTCCTATAGAGCAGTGGTTCTCAACCTTTTTTTGTATGAGGACATTTATAAACATCAATGGCCAGTTCCAATCCAGTGCTCTTCACCTGCTGCTCCCCAGGCCTTAGCCCCACAGTCTGCGAGGCATAGGGTGAGTGTGTGGGGCAGGAGAGGGGTGTGTAGGGCATGGGGGGGCCCAAGTGCCCCTCACAGGCTGCATCTCCATCAGTCTTCAAGGGAAAAGCCATGGTTCTCCATGTTTTTCTCTTTTTAAGGAGAATCCATTTCTAAAGTTAGTTTGTGACCCATATTCTTGCAACCCACTTTTGGGTTGTGACCCACAGGTTGAGAACCACTGCTACAGGGGGATGAGCAGCTACTCATGGTATTAAGTGCCACCCATCCCCACTGACTTAGATGGCAGGTGCTTAGTATTGTGTAGAGTTGAGTTCTAAGTCCAACCCAGATACTGCTAACCTAATAGTATCTGTAAAATGTCACTGTGTGCTGCCTAGAAGGAACTCTCCCCTAAATAGCAAGTACTGTGTTTTGGGCCTGTTTTTGGAATACTGTGGCTGATTTCTAGTGGTACAGTCAGAGAGGTAGTCAAGCAACTGTCACAAGCCTCACGGTTTTTACAGTGTAGCTCCGGGATTCATGTGAATAAATGAAACTCCCAGACATCATCATCATTATTATTAACAATATTAATAATGATAGCAATACTACTACTAACCAGTAAATTGCTAGCTGTCTTAGTTTCAGAGAAAAGTATGAAAACAGAAATGTTAGTGCTTCAAAACAAAAAAAAAAGGACCCCAACTTTACTAACAGAACACTTGTTATTTTAAAGTCAATCTCATGCTTCTTGAGTCCTGACTTATATGTTTTTAATGCTGTTGGTTGGGGAACACTGAAGCTACCAACTAGCTTTAGAGCACTCTCTTGCCTTTGTGCTATTTGTCAACTACTACCGCCTATTCCAAAACTCTACTGCTCTCCTCATTGGCCCCTCTCATTTGTATTCACAGATCCTTGCTTGAAAAGCAAATGATGGCTACTATGGATCCCCACGCCCACAAACATCTTTCTCCCTCCAGTTCATACTCTCTTCTTTTCTTTTCACTGTATAGCTGCCCTTTCACTTGCTTTTTTATCATCTGATTCTATGCGTTC
>NW_017728947.1:35370552-35376652 GCF_001723895.1 Crocodylus porosus
GTATCTTTGTATTAGGGTTTTGATTTGACTCTCCCTTACCAACTCTAGTGAAGTCAGTGCAGTTGCATCACTATAAATCCATCAGGTGTGTGAGGACAGGTAAGATTCAGGTATATCCAATGTCCTTTCTTTCACTTTTTCAAACAATGTGTGGCCTCAGTTGTCACTAACATTTCTAGGAACATTTCATTCCAGATGGTAATTTCCACCAGTACCTACTTTGTTTGAAAACCATCTTCTATTTAAAATGGGTATCAGGCATGCTTGTAAGGCATATATATTGCTACAATTTCTCTTTTCTCTCATTTTGGAATGTGCACCTCACCTCACCACTCATGCCAGTGTTTTTGGATGATCCATCCTGTAGAAACCAAGCCTAGGGTACCATATCTTGCTATGCTCCACTGATCAAGTGTGCATGCCTTTTTTGGTGCCTGCTTTTTTCATTAGGACTCTTCACATAATATGTTAATTGCTAGATTTATGGTGCTGAGATGATTAGAAATGTGCTGGCACGTAAAAATCACCCTGATGCTGAACTATTTGTTTCTAATCACATTTCCTTTCTTAGCAAAAAATAGTTTCTCCATATTATTTCTTCTTTTACTTTATTATTTTCCTTTTCAAAATAAATGAAATACTACTATTTCTGCAGTTCTAAAAATGAAACCAGTAGGCGTATTTGTTAACAACAGCTTAGATAGCCTTGAAAGAAATAAATTTTATGTTTGTCCACTTAAAATGTTTTATTTTAGGTTAAATTCTGTATTGTCTACTTAAGTCCTGGTGGTGACTCCTAGGGAATGTGAAAAACTAATGACTTGTTACATTCCTTCTGGAATGACTACCCTATGTGTTGACAGAGCTCCCTTAGATGTGATTTCCAGAAGTGCTGAACACATAGTTTCCACTGAAAACAAAGTGAACTGTAGAAGATAAGTGCAACTAAAACGAAGGCTCAAGGCAGGGAGACCTAAATGGGAGCCTCTCAAATTAGTGGTTACTTTTGAAAATGTTGGGTGAAATTTTCCAAAGTTACTAGTCAGTTTGCCAGCTCCATTTTTATATGCCCAGTTAGATCTACCCTAGAGAGGCCCAGCTTTCAGATGACTGATGTTTAGCACTTTGAACACTGAGCCTTTTTGGTATCCAAAGTTGGGTACTTAATAACAGGTATGCAAAATTAATAAGAGCTTTGTAAGTACAAGCCTCTTGGCCTTATCCATATAGACACCATTCCCCCTTCCCTGCTCCCCCACTCCCACCCCCTGAAATACTGTATAACAAAATTACAGCATTATTATTTTTGTACCATTCATTCTAGCTATAAGCCGGTTGAGTCAGACTCAAAATACAGGAGAACGTCTTTTGCTTGTGCCTCCTTTTATTGCATTGCTTTTAGCAGGTAGTTTACAGCAGTGTCAGTGGTCTCATATACTAGATATATATCTATATCTGCTCCATGTAGTTCACATTATTTGTGCACTGTTTCTCATTTATTAAGGTAAGACCTTTTGAAGCTTTGATTTCCCAGTCAGAATTATGCTAATCCAAAAAAAGGAAAAATGGTACAGACACCTTAAATGACTGGGGGGGGGGAGAAATAAAAAAAAAGAAAAACCAAGATATGTGAAAGGCCCACCAGACCTGTGGTTGCTATAAAACTGAGAATTTAATCTCCACAGTCCTTAGGGATGAACTGCAAAGAGTAAATCCCATGATACTATCTATGTAATAGTGTGTATTTCAAAAGCTGAAGGATAAAAAATGAGAGAGAGAGAGAGTGAGTGTGTGTGTGTGTGTGTGTGTGTGTGTGAGTGTGAGAGAGAGAGAGAGAGAGAGAGAGAGAAAGGGCAATGTGTGGGAATGGTAAGGAGTTGGGAACACTGAATTTAATGTCAAGAAAGTGTAATATTAACTGTATTGCAGAAGGGTTATTCAAGAGCTATATTTCATGGCCCTAAAACCAGAAATAAGAAGTGGGGGTGGGAAATAAGGGACAGTAATTTGTCACATATATGCCAAAACTGAATAGGCAAGCTTAATGCAAGATTTGTTTATTTCTACATAGACTGAAATGTTATAAAAGCCAGTGTAGACAGATGCCTACAAGGGATCTAGCCTTGCACATAATATTAAGTGACCCTCTTGACTTCATTGAGACTAATCCCTGAATAAGGTTTTCAAAGTTGGGCCTTAAAAATTTAATTTCACAATTATGAATTTATGTGGTTTCTTAGAGAGGGAGAAAGGCCAGAAAGGCCTTAAGAGGGATTACTTCCTTACCTTGCCCCCCAGATGTTAGGAAGTAGCTAGGCCATCTGTAACATTCAATAAGTGCTTTTGTGAGGCCAAAAAATGTACTGCTCTTAAGATGTTAAACTATTTGGTGAGAATGAATTTTTGGCTACTCTAGTCAGAGACTGGATCTGTGCCTGGTCCTGCAGAAGACATTTTAGTAATTAATCCACAGAGATACCTAGGCAACTAATTGAATTCACAGCGGAACATTTTTTGGCATTTTATCAATGCCTAAGACTGGTATAATTTGGCATGACGGATCTGCCAGTCTGACTGAAACCAACACCTGTACTGAACAAGTGAACTTTTACTTGGCAGTACACCTGTCTTATGCTTTTCTTTTAAGAGAAGAGAAGAAGAGCCTATAATACAGGATTGGAAATCTCCAAAGCCTTACCTAAGAAAAGACGGCATTATCGAACATGTTTCTACAGTATTCTTGCAATACAAGCAAACAGATAAATAAATTAAAAACCCTAAGCAAAACCCCCCAAAAGCAAACAAAAACCCAGTCAAATGGTTTATTGCTATGTCACTGCAACAAGGAAAATAAGTAAAGGTAATTAAACCTGTGGATTTTGAAGGAACTAAGGGTATGTGTACACTGCAATCAAGTGGGTGGTGGTTGTGGCATGGATAGGTGTGACCATGCTGGTTTTAATGTAGATTGCTGTGGTTGCATTGGTGCAAACTGCAGTGAATTGCTAGCAACTTGACTATCCATGGTCTGTCCTGTGAAATCTGTTTTCGTTTGTCTTCATTGCTATTGTTATCTCTGTTACTTAGATTATAGCTTGCATCAGTACCTGTGCTGCAATCACACAGTTGAAATTAATCCAGATTTCCCAGTGCCTGCCCCTTCTATGCACAAGAACTTGATCTTAAAGCCCATCTGAACAGAATGGATTTTTTGTCCCCATTGTTGCAGAGGAACAGGTCCCCAATCAAGGTCCTCATCAATTTATCCTTTGGAACATTCTTTTCCTAGACCAACTTGAGCAATTCAGCATCATGCACAGAAAGAATTGCCAGGTTAAATAAATCCAGTTGTGCTCAGTCTTTTTGCCCATGGACCGGAGGGGTGGTGCCTGGTCCTTCTGCGGGCTAGACCCAGCCAGTGGGCCCAATCTGACTGTGTGGAGGGTGGAGGGAGGGAGGCAGCCCAGTCCTGATCCATCCACATGGGGTAATGGGGGCATGGCTCAGCCCCAGTCTGGCCATGCAGGGCAAGGGAGCATGGCCCAGCCCTGATCTGGGCTTGTGTGGCACCCCTGAACTAATCCCACACTTTGGTATCCAAGGAAATGTCTTGCCTTTTTTCTCTAATTTTCCAGAAATTCAGACTGGTAAATAATCCAGCAATTACAGTGCAGCATTGCTGTGATGTTGTACATAGAATGATTGACCAGTTGTGCAGACCTTGGATAGTGGCAAAACTCGCAGTAGTTTGCTGATAGCTTGTGATTACACATAATGATCAGTCCTATAGGGGTTTCAAATGAGGACTCTGAGAAATTGGCTCTAAAAGCAAAAGAAGGAACAGTTAACCATGCTGCTTTGCCATTCATAATCCAATAGGATTAGGTAAATTAAAGAAAGCAGGTGTTAGAAGCTGCTTACAATAATGTAGCACAGTATTGCTATTACCAGTTTTACTATAGCTTGTAGAGCTTAGGTGTCAAACATTTGGCCCATGGAGCCTTCTTGTTTTGTCCACAAGGCTTGTTGAGAGGACAGGAAGTTGGGGGTGGGGTGAGCAGGAGTGGGGCTCACTGAAATCTGGGTGGGGACATGGGTCAGTATTAACACCCCATTGCTGTGTGCCTTGCTTCAGGCCTTCTGTGCCACCATATCTGGATCTGGCTCATGAGGAGCCCTATAGTCTAGGTCCTATTGTAGAGGATGCCACTAACATTGAGGCCTATTGTGCTAGTCACTGTACATATATCTAATAAGAAACAATTCCTACTCCAAAGATCTTACAGTGTACATAGAACTGACAAAGGTTGTGTGAAAAATTATATTATTATCTT
This sequence comes from Crocodylus porosus, assembly GCF_001723895.1. Lineage (NCBI taxonomy): Eukaryota > Metazoa > Chordata > Crocodylia > Crocodylidae > Crocodylus > Crocodylus porosus. The sequence continues at coordinate 35,374,887 of NW_017728947.1, forward strand.
CCTTTTATAAGCATGCAACTGAGGTACACAGAAATTAAGTTACCCAGGAAGTGGGGATGGCAGAGCCAGACATGGGTATTTTTACACATGCCTTGGAGGTTTAGGGGAGGCACTTGAATTAGAGCAGCTCCAAAAGCTGCTCTGATTAAACCCCCTACAGCATCTCATGTCTTTAGTGTCCCACACTTCAAAATGGTAGTGGAGGGGCTTTAATTAAGGCTTGTTTGACAAGCTTTAGTTAGAGTGCCCCCATTACCATTTTGAAGCACAGAGATGCTGAATACACGAGGTGAGGAGGATCCTGGAGCATGCTAATTAGCACGCTCCAGCAGGCTCAATTAATGAAGTTTGTTTTGATGTGCTGTAATTACAGTGTGTTGGAGCAGTGTCCCTGCATGTCTACAGGCACCCATTGAGGCAAGATACAGACATTATACTTTTACTGATATAAATGATGGGAAACTGCTCTATACCCATAACAAAACTGAAGTTTGGCACACACAGACTAGTTTAAAAATGGCAGGCCCCAGTTTAAGATTGCCGCCCCCACCACCTCCCCACAAGAGCAAATGTGTACTGTCCGCTACTGATCTAAACCGTGCCACTTAGTGAAAACTGCATAACTTAGACTGAGTCTGCCTCAGGCTTTCTGAATGTCTATACCTAGCTGGAATGCATTCATCCTGAGACACAGTTGAAGCCCTTAAAAACAAATTCATCATCCTCATTACAGAAGAGTGGCCTGCAAAAACAATGTGCCTAGCATAAGCTATTGGGATTGAACAGCTGCCTGTAAGAAATACAGAAAGAAACTGCCAACACACTTTGTTTATGCCTGGCTCTCAATTCTTCTATATCCAAAAGGACTAGGAACTTAGTATTGTTTAAAATAAAAGCTGCAATTCTTCAGTAGCTGGGGGGGAATCACTGGGAGGCAACAAAAACATGTTGAGGTCCACAGGTGGGCAACAGTTCATAAGTAATGTAGCACAGTTACACTATCATTCAGTGTCTTGGATGTTTTATTCATGCCAGCTGATATCTATGTGATCCTTGTAGCAACTGGGGATTCCCTTGGGGAAGCATTGCAAATGGGAGTCATGAACAATGATTTTGTCCTAGTTCCACAAATAAATATTGAAAATAGTCCAGTGAAAGTGGATATTGCATTATTCAATTTTAAATAACAACATTATTTCAGTAGCATGAACAGATTGGGATAAAGGCAGAACTAACAACAGTGGAATTAAAAAGATACTGGACTCAGGCATAGCATCACAATTTATCGCAGCTGGCAAATCTTTTGTACTTTACCAGTTACTAAGTATATAAATAAAGAAAGGTTTTCCTTTATAAACTTAGCACTTGTTGTGGAAAACACTCTAGATACATGGAATACTGTTACTTGTTTTGTCTCAAAACAGTGGCAGAACAGAGGTCTTATTTCTCCTAAGAGATAAAAACCGAGCAAACAGAAGACACAAGTAACTATGACTAGGGACCAACTCAATCTGAAATTTTGGGGATTTCATGGAAACCACAAAATTGGGAAATGTCTGTGAAAACCATGAAATAATAATAATAAATTTACTAAAAATAAAATGCTGGCTCCCAAAGGGAGTTGGCAGTCCTTACAGCTTTGCAGCCTGCTGGAGTGGGAGTGGGAGGGGAGCCTCTGGCATGAAGGGGTGTTACCCCTCAGCTCCATGTTCTTGGGGAACCCGGACACAGGACGCAGACTATCTGACTCACAAAGAACACCCCCC
>NW_017728947.1:35376887-35377967 GCF_001723895.1 Crocodylus porosus
ATGGAGAACAGAAAGCCTGAAGCAGAGACTGCAGTGAATTCTGGGATCAGAGAAGCAGGGGAGCACTGCATGATGGGGAATCTGTGCTCCAAATGCTAATCAACCCACACACCCAGCTCAACATTTATCAGACTAGTTCTGATAAACTGATATCCACTTCTAATCTGGATTTACAAAGGATTTCCCCCCCCACCACACACACCTCTAAGCAGAAGTAAGTTTAATAGGCATCTCGGGCCATACATTCCCCGGTCCCACTATGGAGGTCTATTTAAACTTAATTGGCTAAAACTCGGTTGCCAGGTTAGGGAATGCTGAGGCAAGAAACCAAGTCAAAGGGGTATGGGCAACATTTGAACAATGGTAGGGATTCATCACAGCGTCCAGCCCATTGGAGATCTGTCCACAAGTGTTGTCATACTTTTCCTGGGACGACTAGTAGAAGTCCTCTCCACAACAGGTTATGAGCACTCCAATAATTGCCTTAAGTCTGTTAAAAGACTATAGTAAGATCTGGAAAAGTTATGCTAAGATGAAGCTTGTTCACAGCAAGTAAAAATCCAAAACCCTGATGCTGCAAGCTATTTATTGTTTCTGGAGACACCAGGTGATGTCCCATCAAGTATATCTGCTATCCATAGGAATGTCAAGCTGGCTCCTAAGTATGTGTTTCCTGAGTATCAATCAGTTTCCTGAGATGTTCCAACCAGATAACCCCTTGTCAATAGAAAAGACAATTTGATTTACACTATTGAGAATGCTTGAAAGAAGCTGAACTGAGGGTATAAAAATCCATAAAAGAAGCAGCAGTGTGTGTGCTGACACCACCCGCTTTCTTCTGGAAAGGCTGAAGGAGGCAGATCATCTCCTTTCAAGGACTGTGCTGAGAATTTTAACCTGTCAGCTTTGCAACCCGAGTGCCTTGGACTGGTGAGATCCCAGCTCTCTCTCTCTCCTCTTCTCTCTCCCTAAGCATGAACTGTATTAGTTAAGCTTGAGCTAAGTTTCCCCAAATACTTAGTGAAACCAGGGTAATACTGTGACTGTTTGTGTTTGTTTTTCCTTTGCATGTCTATTACT
>NW_017728947.1:35378375-35384581 GCF_001723895.1 Crocodylus porosus
TCATCTGGACACCCAGCCAGATTCAGAGGTATTCTGTTTAACTGTGTGCTTTTGTCTGACTGTAGTTTAGTTTCTCTCATGAACTGATTCTTGGAATATGAGGGTGTCAGCCTGTCCATGCTGATCAACCTGGCCAGGTGAGACGTGTCATGTTCATATGTGTGTGTGTTTGTGTGTATGACTGATTTGGGGACTGGAGGAACCCAGCCCCACTGAACTGAGTCCTGCAAGATAGCTCCATTGGGGGTGAGGGCTTGCAGGAGGGAAAGATACAGCTCCGTATAGAAACACAAGTAACACAAGCAGTCCATTGATAGAATTCCCAAGACCCTAGCCCTAATAAATGAGCGCATCCCAAAGCAGCAGGCAAATCTGGTAACAGGGGAGCAGCCAAGATGGTGGCTGCCCCTCTTCTCCTCACTGCTGATTGGCTGAGAGGGCTTCCCATTGCATGGCCCCACCCCTTTCTGCCACTCAGCGGTAAGGGTGGGGCTGCATGACAGACAGGCCTCTTGGCCAATTAGCAGTGAGGGGCATCTCTATATGATGAACAGCTCTCAGCCAATCAGTAGTGAGGGTTGGTCAATCAGGTTCATGGAAGGATTCTACCACATTAAACCCATGTGGCAGGGCACTTACAGTACCTGCCACTTTAAGGTTTCAAGTTGGCAGTGAAGCAGCCAGAAGGTTGGTGCTAGCTTCATCAAGGCTAGCACATGACCCTAGGAGGACCCTGGAATTGGCTGAGGGGGCAGAGCAGCCTCCATTTTAACCTGGGCCCTCAAAGAGAGAAGCAGCAGCCTGAGCTGAGCAGACAAGGAGGCAACATTAGGCACAGCTGCTTCTGAAACACCTTGGGGGTAAGGGTAGGAGCTATGGAGATGGTTTGGAGGCTTCTGGTCCTGGGCATGACCTGAAACTTCACCCTGATGGGGAAGGGTGGCCTGGTGGGACTCCCTGTGGTGTGGGAGTCCCCAGGAAATGCCAGGCCAGTTACCTCCCCAGTGAAAGGTGAGGAGAGGCACCTGAAAACTCCAGCCCCTGCCTAAGGGTGGGTTACCAATAAGGGAAGAGACCTGGGCCAGGCACGCCCAGAAGGGGACACCTGAGCTCAGTGTAGTGAGGCGAGGGATGGTGTCAGCCACCTGAGCCTACAGGGTGAGAGATCCCAGTGTTAGGGGCCAGGCATGGCAAAAGCCACTTGAGCCCCACAGCGTGCAAGATCCCAAGCAACCTAGAGGTGCTGAGTGAGTGAAGTGGCCCAGAGTGGGGCTGAGTTTGACCCTAGTGAGGGGGCAGAAGGCCCAGTTAGGGGTCAAGAGTGTAGAAGTGGCTCAGTGAGGTGGCCAGAATGTAAGTGGCCCAGTTGGGGGATGACAAAGGTGAGTGGCCCCAGGGAGGGGCAGAATCAGTGGATTGTGAATAGAATTAATGGAAGTGAGAATATAGAATACTTGACAAAGGATGGAAGACCTGCTGTGTGCACCAGGAGGGAGGTCAGATGCTAGGTGTAGAAACATCTGCAAGGCATGGGACACGTGTAAAGGGAGGTTGGAGCATGTACTAAGGCCCGTGGCATCAGGAGGTGAGCAATGGGCAGCCCCCTGCCTTAGAAACAGCAATCATATTATTTTTCATCAAGGCTTGTCAGGAGAGTGAGGCAGAGGTTTAGTCCTGAACAGGCAGGCAGCTGGCACTGGGATCCAGCCCTAAAAGGCCAGCCTGTTACAGCCCATGAGAATGGTGGCCAGCCCTCAGATTGGTCTGTGAAACCAGCTGCCTGCCTCCTCGATTTCAGTACGTCCCTAACTATGACTATTTTTCTGAACAAAAGCCATTTTGTTGATGGATGATGTTCATGACCCCTTTCTGCACCTCTCAATGACTGCTTAGGTAATCAAGTTTTTAAAGCATTTTCACGCATATCAGCATCCAGTATGCTAGCGTATGTAAAAATATTCATGAGAATATGTTGCAGTAGAAGTGTTCTCAGTGTTATTTTCAGAAAATCTTTATTAATATTCATAGTGGGTTTAAAAGGTGTGGGGAGAACACTCCTTTTCATGTAGTTTTGGTGTCCAATCAGGGTCCAAACTCCCCTCCCACCCCAACTTCATGTGTTGTGGATGACTGGGTATATGGAGCAAATTAGAAGAAGAACTACAAGAACTAGAGAAGGGACAGGGAATAGCAACAAAAGTGATTAGTGGTATGGGGGGCTTCCATATGAAAAGAGACTAAAGAGGCTAGGCCTATTCAGTTCAGAAAAATTGACACTTAAGGGGGGACATGATAAGGGTTTACAAAATAGTAAATGGCAAAGAAAAAGTAACTAGGGATTTACTATTTGCTGTATCTCATAATACAAAAACTAGAGGTCACAAAATGAAACCAGGTAGTAAGTTCAACTAGTAAATTGTATGTTTAAAATGAACAAAAGGAATTTTTTTCACACAGTGTGTAATTACAGTGTGGAACTCATTGCAACCAGAGGTTGTGGAAGTTGATAGTTTTGCCAGATTCAGAAAAGGAATGGACAAATTCTTGGAGGAAAGAGGAATTAGTAGCTATTGAGCATGGGAGCTAGGGATACAGCCTCAGAATTAGAACTTGCTAGGCCTTAATGCTGAAGACTGCAGTTGAGAGGAACAGTAGAGAAAAACCCTAGTCATACCCAGTTCACTCTCACTTTCAGCATCCACTGCGTGACATGGGATATTGGGCAAGATGGACCTATGATATAACCCAATGACAATCTGTATGTTCTTATTATAGATAAAAAATAGCCATGGTGACCAAACAACACTTCGTTCACACAAAGCCAAAGAAGGCATTTGCTTTGTTGATTAAATTCCCAACTTTAAATAAAAATATTAATCAAATATGCAGTGATCTAAACCTTGCATTTAGCCTATATGATAACTGAATCTCAGATGATTTAGGAAATGCTAAGAACCCTGGTCATACCCAGTTCACTCTCTCTTTCAGCATCCACTTTCTGCCACTGTTGATGTATCTATATATGCAATTAATGCAAAGCAATAAATTATGGTGCATATTGCACTGGAGTTTATTGCTCCTGAGTTCAGTGTTTACATGTATGCCTGGGACTGCAGCATGTTGAGTTGGGTTGGAGAAGACCCGACTGTTAGGGGACCTGAGGGTCAGCCTGGACCTGCTCCAATTTGGCTCAATGTGCTGTGGAGGGGCTGGCTGGAACATGAGGGTGCTTCAGTGCAGGGCTAGCTGGCACACAGCCTTCAGACCCTTGTGCCCCAGCCAGCCCCGTCAGCATCTACATATGCATTGCAGATATAGACAATTATGTATAAACAAGTACTATCCTTGTACTTGTGGAGTAAATTAGTTTACTTCGGCCTAATAGCATCATATGTGTGGACACTGACTTTTACTGCAAAACCAATTAATCAGCTCTGCAGTAAACGTCTCATGTAGATATGGCCACTATGACACAGGATACTAGGGAAGATAGACATACGATTTGACCCACTAAATGGCAGTTCTTGTGTTCTAAAATGTGGACCTTTTGGACTTGTGTGTCACGTTCTTCAGGAAGCAGCAGCAAAATCTTATATTATACAAAATCCTTATATTCACAAAAAAGTAGGTTGCTAGCTTGAAAGTAGGCAGTTTGTCAAGTAGAAGTTGCAGTTAAGCAGAGTAATTTACATATAAATTAATCCATATTAGCCAATGTGAATCATTTGGCTCTGTTAGGAGAATGATCATCATCCAATTGCTCTGCTCACCTAATCCAAGAGAGTTTATAACTTTAATTAGAGTATATGTTCTATAAATATCCTTCGTGATCACAGCAGCTTTGAAATAATCATGTTAAGACTAAAATTACTGGGTCCTGTGTTTTAATTTCTTGGAGAAGGGTCCAGATCTGCATTTCAAATTCCTACAGAAGTTTGGGACTGGGGAGAATGATATGTATAGCGGAGATTTTGCCTCAGAACAGTAATAAGAAATGCTGGACTTTATTTGCTGGTACCAGTGACAGAATCTATATCCAGGTGACAAAAGTGAAGCTCAGTTTCACCAGATATTAACCTTCCCAGATCTGGACTCCAATTTCTACTTAGGAAACCGCTAAATTACTGACTTGCTGTAGGGAGTTAAATTTCTTGGGGCACATACCTTTTAAAGGATGGGCATGCTTGGGTTAAGTCAATGCTATTTTGAGGAAGGAAGGGCACTATCTACTGGATATATGTGCCACTAACTACTGGATATCCCCAGGTGTCCTAAAACCCTCTGGGAGTGCCTGCTTTCATTATACAGGACCCTGGCATTTCAGGGTATAAAAGTAACCCTGATCAATCTTAACTAATTTGCTGCACTACATGCAATATGAAAAATGCATAGCATTAAGGAAGAAGCTTTCCTTTCTTTTTATTCTCTCTCTCTGGAGTCAAGTTAAAATGGAATACAGTCATTAAAAGGTTATCTAGTGTAACAACCTAGCCAGTAAAAGGTAGAAGCAGAAGGCTATATTCCTCTGTGAGTTGTTTTATGAAGTATCTCATGGCTGACAATCAGTGAACTAAATCCTTCGACAAGGAGAGATTTACAAGGACTTGTCTACAGAGACAAAGTGTTTCTACAGACTTCAGGCAGCACTGGGACCAGGGATTAGGAGAACCACACATAAATACAGCTTACAGCTACAGAATGCCACAGCTGGGAGCTTTCAATAGGAAACTATGTGTAAATATGTCTATGGAAGCAGGCTTTAAATACTGATCATGAAATGTATAGGTTTTCAATTGTTTCACTGGCCTTTGGATTAGCCATTTAAAAGCTGTTTTCCTTCATTAACTCAAAACACTTGATATATGTTCGTAGGGTTTTGAAATCAAATAACTCCCAGATATCAACCTTTCAAGAAGGATCCCCTTCTACAGTCTCCCACTTGGGAAATTCCAGCCCACCTTGCCACTTTGTGGATCTTGGTTGGTTAAGCATTGTCCTGTGCTATGGCAAATGACTACATTCCTGTGCTTTTACCCAGGGTGGGTATTAAAACACTGATAAAACTTTTAAATATTACAAGCTGTTTAATATTTAACACTCAAACAATACTTAATTAAGCAATAACGCTCGGCAGGCAGCCCGTTTCTGAATGGTTATTGTATGTCTTGGGTGGTATTACAAAGGAAAAACCTGAAGTCTGATTACCTTTATTTACCACCTCTCAAGTGTTGTAATCAACTACTGCAGAAATACATTGCCTGAAAAGTATGTTATTGTCAACAAAATGAAGGGAAACCATAAGACCCATATACTATCTAGGCATTAACATCATGCCCAAAATAGCACTGACAGATTGTTAAACATATTGCCTGTGTTCAGACACTTCTAAAGGTGTTAGATATTGCTGACCTGAAGCAGGGTTGGGCTGGACCAGTAATTGGAACAGAGACCCCCGTGGAACACTATAATTGCTGCAGGAGTGGTATAGTTGAATCTGTTGCTGGTACCCTTTGAGAATTTAAGCACTGAGTCAGCATAGCAGCGGGGGCTTAGTATTGTTGAAGGTACTGTGCTCTAGTTCTAAGCAAATCTAAGAATGAACCCCTGACTGCTAATGGCAGTGAAAGATCTTATGACATTTTTGTAAGAGGATGTTGGGGATATTAACCTTAAAGCTTGGACAAATCTAACTTGGCAAGTTATTTTCCACCAAACTAAATCCTCAATTTAGCAAAGCACACATATGTGAGCTTAGCTTTATTTAAAGTCAGTAAGATTTAGCCTGTGCTTCAAATTAAGTCTGTGATTAAGTGCTTTGCTGAATCAGGGCCTAAACTTCTCTTCCTAGATTCAGTTGGACATACAAATCTTTTTGACTTCCTGCCCTAAACCACTGTGCACTGTTAAACAGTTACTACATCCACTTCAGAGGTGCTTGTACCTCGTGGGTAGGTAAAATGAAGTCTCCTTTCATTTAGTTCTGTGTATCTGGAACTTTGAGACCTGGAAAATCATGGTCCTCATGGACAATCTTAATAGTGAATGCCTAGAGTGCCACACTGCAATTGTGGCTTGAGAACTGCAATGTGATGCTGTGGCTAGTAAAGCGACCAAAATGCTGGCTTGTATCCATAGATGCTTCTCAAGCAAATCCCAGCACGTCATTCTCCCCTTGTACTCAGCCTTGGTGAGGCCACAGCTGGAGT
>NW_017728947.1:35385370-35397416 GCF_001723895.1 Crocodylus porosus
CTACTTGAGATGCACCTGTGGATGCATGACAAGGTCCAGTTAGCCCTGCCAACCGTAACCTCACATTGTCGGCCCAAGTTTATCTTGGAGTCAGTAATGACTCCAAGATCCCTTTCTGCCTCCATGCTCTCAAGAAGGGAGTTTCCCATTTTATAAGTGTGTTGCTGGTTTCTACTGCCCAAGTGCAGAACCCTGCACTTGTCAGTATTGAAATGCATCCTGTTTATGTTAGCCCACTCCTGTAACCTATCCAGCTGGCAGGAGCCTACAGCCGGCTGTCCTGCTTCCTAGAGAAAGCTCTCAAGCCCAGGGTAATGCTGTCACCACCTGGGCATTGGTTTGTGGTAGGGCTCTGTGCAGCACATAGACCCTGTGAACCTTGGGGATGCTTTGCTCACAGTAATATTTCTGGCTGCTTCTTTCCGCCCAAAGCATCCCCAAATAAGCTCAGGTAGGACTGAGGGAACATAGACAGACAAGCTCTGTTGGGCACCTTGGGAGTAAAAAGGCCTGTCTCTCCCCCTTCCACAGTACCAGAGCAAGGCATGCTGTAACCTGATACCTTTATTGATCAGGGTGGGGGGTAGAAAAAGGAAGTCAGAATATACTTTCAGCAGACCTAAGAGAGCAGAGTCTTATACAACCTTGGACATAATAATCATTTTAGAATGCATCTGGCCTAGACATAAATCCTAACTCCTGGCTAATTTCCAACTTACTTACAGAAAATCATCCAGGCAGCAGCCTGGAGGCATGCTGTTTGTTGCTTTAGGAAATGCCCACAGCCAGGAAGAGAGCATTTCTTCCTCCTCTCAGGAATTTATCTGGCCAGGTCATCTGGTTGACCAGCCTGAACCAAAAAGAAAGCAAGAGAGAGAGGGGTCTACCTGGAATGACCCAAGTGATGGGCAGAGAGAGGGGGATTTCTTCACAGGTTATACCCTTTTTTAGAGGAGTAAACAGGAAGGAGAACATCGATATCACAGAGTTGGCTTTGCCATTAAGAATGAACTCATAAAACAGTTTGAGTTCCCTATCAGAATTAATGAGCAATTCATGACTCTCCATCTCAAATTGGCAGGGAGCCAATAAGCCACTATTATCACCATGTATGTCCTGACTCTTGATGCCACTGATGAAACCAAGGAGGAATTCTATGCCAACCCTGACCAAATCCTCTCTGACATTTCTGAGGGAGACAGGCTTATTTTGCTAGGCAATTTCAATACCATAGTTGAAAGGGACTCAAATCCCTACCACAAAACCACTGGTAAGGAAAGGGTGGGAAATGTTAACACCAGTGGTATCCTTCTCTTGACCAAATGCACAGAACATAGACTCACCATTGCTAACACCCTGTTCCACTAGAAAAACAGGAACAAGACATCCTGGGAACACCTATGATCTAACCATTGGCACTTGATTGATCATGTCATCATTCATGCCCAGGGTCACAATGGTGTTTGCAACAATCAAGCTATGCTAGAAGCTGACAATTGTTGGATCTACCACTGACTCATCCACTCAGTTATGTCACTCAAACTGGCTCCCAAATGATGTCTGTAGCAGAAGCAAGATCATGGAAGGTCAACGTTGAAGGATTCAAGGACCCAGTCAAGTGAGATCTCTTCTACCAATGCCTCAATGAAAAACTGGTGAATTCCAATCAACAATAATGGGAGAATGCCAGTAGGACTTGGGGTGCCTTCAAGTCCACTGTCATCAGTGCCTGTGAAGAGACACTTCTCTGCCATGAAACACCAAGACTGTTTTGATGAGAATGACTAGGAGATCCAAGAGTTGATTGACAGCAAGTGCAACACCTTTTATGCTTGGAAGAACAACACCAACTCCAAGCAAAAGAAACTGAATCATCAACAAGCCAAGACAGAGGTCCAAAAGAGAACCTGCGTTAAGATGAACAGATGGCGGGAAGACAAGAACAAAGAGATTCAGCATGTAACTGACATCTACAACATACATGGTTTCTTCAGTGCTACCAGAGCATCTAGGGTCCAAGCACTCAGGGACCAAACCCCTTGAGAACTAAGGATGGAGGAGACCTGATCAAGGAAAGGGGAATCATCAATGCCCACTGGAAGGAGCATTTTGAAGACCTTCTCAATTGCTGTTGATGAGAGTGCTCCAACTCCATTGTGCAACATCCAGTCAGAGACAATAATGGAATTCCTCCAACCCCTGATGAAGTAAGGAAAGCCATCAAGCAAATGAAAAATGATAAGGCATCTAGAACTGATGGAATTCCTGGCAGATTTTCAAGTAGGGGGGAGTGGAGCTCACATCACAGCTCCATGCCCTCATCTAAAAGATCTTGAATGATGAGGAAATCCCAGGTGGCCTTAGGGATGCCATGATCATGACAGGCTTCAAGAAGATAGACAGGTCTGACTGTGGAAATTACAGAGGGATTGCCTTGACATCCACCACAAGAAAGGTCATTGCAAGAACTCTCCTGAGCCATCTCCTTCCACTTGCTGAAGAGCTCCTCCCAGAATCTTAGTGTGGGTTTAGGACATCAAGAGACACAACTTGCATAATCTTCACTGCTCTCCAGCTGCAGGAAAAATGCTGGAACAATATAAACAACCTTCATGTGGCCTTCTTTGACCTCATGAAAGCCTTTGGCTGTCAGCTGAGAAGCACTGGGGAAGATCCTCCTGAGATATGGATGCCCCCTGAAATTCGTCATCATTTTTTATCTGCTTGCATGATGGTATGGCAGTGATGGTTCTCAGTAATGGATCTATCACAGATCCCTCTGAGGTTAAGACTGGAGTTTTGCAAAGCTATGTCATTGCTCCAACAGTCTTCTTAATGTTCCTTACAATGATGCCAATGATGCTGGTGATCTGATCACCAGCAAGTTTCCAGTTTCACTGGAGCTAAACTACTGAAAGAATAGTAAACTGATTAATCTCAGTTGACTCTGAGCCAAAATTAAGACAACCCTGACCTCATTTCACTGCAGTACACTGATGATGCTGTAGTGTGTGTTCTCTTGGAAGCAGATCTTCAGGCAAGTATCAACGGCTTTACTGAGACATACAAGAACATGGAACTGATGCTTAACATTTAGAAGATGAAGGTTCTCCATCAACAAGCTCTTAATGAGCAGTCCCCACCTCTGGTAATTCATATCCACAGTGAGATTCTGGAGAACACTGAGTATTTCCTGTACTTCAGAAGCCGGCTCTCACAGAATACTGACATAGATGAAGAAATCCAATATCACCTCGAATGTGCAAGTGCAGCCTCCCTATGGCCGAGGAAATGGGTGTTCAAAGATTGTGACATCAGATTCAAAACCAAGCTCATGATTTATCAAGCAATCATGATCCCTACCTTTTTGTAGGCAGCTGAGATGTGAATAATGTAGAGGAGACACCTCAAGTCACTGGAGATGTACCAAGCAGTGCTTCCTGTGGAAGATCCTCCAAATCCAATGGGAAGGCACATGCAGCAATGTAAGCACCCTCTTGTAGGCAAACACCATGAGCTTTGAGGTGATGATAAGTGACATGAACTTTGCTGGGCTGGCCACATCATCCGGATATCCATTTCCAGACTTCTGAAACAAGTTTTATTCTCCCAGCTCAGTGAAGGCATATGCTCAAAGAGGAGGGCAAAGAAAGCACTTTAAGGATGTCCTCAAGACTAACTTGAAAAAATTTAACATTAGCATCAACTCATGGGAGATTATTGCTCAGGACTGCCCCAAATGGAGGAAGAGTTTGGTGCAAGGATCTCAGTACATTGAAACCTTACAACAACAACAACCGGAGATAGAAAAGCAGGAGTGTCAGAAACAGCATGTCATGGACTAAATCAAGAATCTGAAGCTGCCCACCCTGCACGGAAACATGCCTGAGTTTCAATAGAACCTGTTGATCCCAAATTGGCCTTGTCATCCTTATTCAGTTTTCCAGATCATGGAAGACAATCATCTTAAACTGTGAGGGACTGCTGCTGCTAATGTATCTTGAATACACTTTTGTGTCCAATACACTTTTGTTAATGAATCAACTATTCTGATCCCTGAGCAGGTCCAAACACCTACCATTTCTTATGAAAGTCACCTGCTACTAAATTTTCTCTCTTCTACTTCTACAAAGGGATTTACCTTTAACATTACCCCAGGTGGTCAAGATTCATTTGTGGACTAAGTGGTGGGCTGATTGCGTCACAGAACTGCAAAAATTAGATAATTTTCTCTTTTGAAAGAAGAGAGCCCCAGCTTCTCCAGTACTTACCCCTGAGAGAGTCTAAAATAAGAGGCAATGTGTTGACATTAGAAAACCTATTTTACGGAATTTTTAAAGGGTTCCCACTGAGCCCTGTACAGTCAAAGTAGGGATATTAACTTTACTAATGGAGGGGAAAAGGATGCCAGTGCAATTATTTAAGCATTTCTGAAGCATTCCTAAAAAACTCTCTCTATTCATGGACATCTGCAGAATATATGTTGGGGTGATGCTGAGCAAAGGTTTAATTGCTTCTCAAACAAATACCAATAAACTCTTCATATGCCACCTCACCATCCTGTATGTCAGGTTCATACAGAACTCTGTGATCCTTCAGGTTTAAAGCTCCATATAAAAGGTGAGTTATTATTATATAACAATATCTTTGATATATTTGTTATCTAATAAATCAATTATATGATTGATACCTATTATTTTGCATGCTTTCTAATGACATCAATGAGTTTATTGATGTTAGCTGTGTAAAATATAGACAGAAGCTTGTAACTGGGAAACATAACTTAAAAATGTTTTAAAATGATATCACTATTTTTTACCATCTGCTTTTCCTTCCTCAGCTTGTTTACTAGTCAAGATGTTATTATTATTGTGTATGTGGTGGGGATGCAAGACAGTTTTTAAAAAGGCTTCATTTAGAAGTAATACAATCTGTAAGCATTCTCATTGCCCATAGTACAGAGAAAGCATATAACAGAAACAAAATTTCACATACATGTCAAAAAAATTAAACTCAACTTCAACCTCTCTTTCTTCATTAATAGTTTATTCATTGCTTTATATACTATTTGCTTCTCTCTTTATTATAAAGAAAAAGTTTGCATCCTGGAAACTGGGACAATTTAGATATTTTAAAATTGAAAAGTAATTATGAAGCTGGATCTACTACTAAAAACATAATAGATAATTTGAATGAAAGCATATAGGGATTTTTCTTTCAGTTCTCAGATATGTGCAATTATGTTGTTATTTTAAACTGAACTTTTATTGAATAACAATAGCAATTAGCATACATTATGAGATGCATGCAATGGGGTCAAGGCAGCTTGTATAGATCGTTTGGATTTTTCGCATACTGGTGAGATGTCTTTTTATTATAAAATTGCATTTCAAAATTTTGAGCCTTATTGAATCTTCTGTACTGGAAGAGCTTTTTTTTCTGTAGTAAACTTGTTAAAAAAAAAAAGGATTAAGGGAGAAACCTAAATATCACTTTCAGAAGTCCATTTGGGCCTTTGAGGTCTTAAAGGTCTTATTGAAGGTCAGTGCAGGGTAGCACCTTAGCATACCTGTAGATATGCTGGGATACTGCTCTGCTGTAATTACAGTGTGTTGGAGCACACTCAATTAATCAAGTCAGCTGGCACATGCTAATTAGCACCCTCTGGCCAGCCTCCACGTCTCAGGTATCAGCATTCATGCACTTCAGAATGGCAGTGGGGGCACTTTAACTAAAGTTCATTCGATGAGCTTTAGTTAAAGCCATTTTGAAGCATGGGGATGCTGATACATGAGACACTGCAGCACTTTAATTAGAGTGATTCTCAGAGCTGCTTTATTTATAGTGTCCCTTCCTCCCATCTCTGAAGCACATGTAAAAACTCCCTTAGAGACTAACTTGTTCAGAGAGTCACAAACTTTAATAACCAGCAACCCACTTCATCAGATGCTAGGAATGGACTGGCACTAAGAATTTTTTTCATAGAATGAAAAGGTATGAGATGAGGGGAGGCTGTTAATTGATCTAATCAATCTCTTTGATTACTTTTTAAAATAAAGAGGGCAGTAAGCCCCACAGGGACACCAGAATAAACAGTTCAGATAATGGAATCAGAATACACAGTCCCTGATGAGATCAAGGTTAATACAATACAATAATAGCAGTCTCTCCTTCCCTTGTATGTTTCCCCTTTATATTTTTCCTCTCTGCCAATCTATTCCAAGTATCTAAGAAAAGAGGCTGTTGCTTATGAAAGCTGTGCCTCTTTGAAACTGTTAGTCTCTAAGATGGCACTCTGCCTTACTTTCTGGCTATCTTCAGACTAACATAGCTAACTACCTCTGAAGGTCAGTGGAACTCAAGTTAGGCTTTGAAGGGTGTGTCTACATGTGCATTTAAGCACACCTAGATTTAATGTCCATTAACTTAATTCGCATTAAGCGGGTTTAGGCAGATGTTTACACTTGTGGGCATTAAAGCTTATTAACGTTGTGTGTGTGTGTGGACTGATTTAGGACTAAAGTTCATCCCAAGTCAATCAACACATACAGCGTTAATGCCCTTTAACATATCTAAATGTGTGTTAATGTGCTTTAATGATTCCTGCTTAAATTTTATACCTGCATTTGAATTTTGCTTCCTTCTTGTAAAATGATGATGTTTTCATTTAATTTCATCTTGAAATGAAAACTTCATCATTTTACAGGAAGGAAGCAAAATTCAACACCCTGAGACCTGAAAGCTGACACCCTTGCTCCAGCCTTTTGTTTCAAACCAAATTTGCATAGCCAGAGAGCAGTCTCAACACAAGAGAAATTCCTTTCCTAGGAGAACCTTTCATCACCATCCTCCTGTGAAATATGAAACATCATAACAAGAAAGAAGCATAATTCAATGTCGTACTTGCCATCTGACAGCTGTAAAGGTGTAAAGCTCCAACCTTTATCCGAGCCTATTTTGTGTAAAATGAACTTCTCCAACCAGGAGATCTTATGCCATCTTTTAGCTCTCCTGTGAAATATGAATTTTTATTTCCACCTGGGAGAAATTTTACAATCTTTGCACTCTCCTATGCCTGAGGAAGGGCATGTGTGTCCAAAAGCTTGCAGATAAAGACTTTTTTTTGCAACCATCTAGTTGGGCTAATAAAAGGTATCACCTTCCCAAGAGTTCTGATTACTTTTACTGAGTGATTATGATACTCATGTAGGAAGAAGAGGTGAGTTCCACTCCCTGATCAAAGAAAAACTTGTGAATTTTACTTTAAAGAGCCAATGGATAAAATGTATAAACAGTCCTAGAAACAGGGACTAGAACCCAAGTTCCCACCTTTTCAGGGTATTGCCCTAATCACAGGGCTGAACATTGGTGTTCTCTCTTCGTCCCAATGCATCTTGCAGTGGCACACATGAGGCATTACCTACCCTACACCCAGAGCTGTAGCATGGTAGATAGTACACTTTTGTGGGAGAGGAACCTTCTCAGGTTGAAGAGGGTCTAGAACCAAGTTCTTCTACATCCTTGATGAACGTTCCAGCCACTGGGATATTGGATAGTTGGGGGGAGGGGGGGCACATTACAAACAGCTGTGTTTTAGAAGAAAAAAAATCTGATCTATACTCCATTTTTAAAGAAGTATTTTAAATGCCTAATTCCAGGATGTGAATCCTGATCTGGCATAGGTGTCACCTGAGCTATGTATCTAAACCCCAAGAGGATCTGGATTTAAGACGCACCTTTTCTGCACTTTTTCTCACTGACTAGCTTAGGCAGCATTGACTAGCTTTCTGCTCAGCATATTGGCTATCATGAACCCTATTCCTAGGTATTTAGCACTTACTTTCTTATTTATTGTTTAAGGGGCTAGCAGGTATGTGTCTGACTGAAACCACTTTGTCAGAATAAATTCTGGAAGGGTGGGAAAAGCAAGGATGGATAGTTATGGCCAGAATGCCAATGTAAATTATACACTGCAGCTTTCCAATGCTTAGTAATGACTTGTTCTAATAAGGCTTTGGGTATCTTACCTCACCAACTTGAAGTTGTGTAGCTTCGCTTATGTGGCATGGCTGGCAGTGTATGTGGTACCACTGAATAAATGTTAATTAGCCCTCCTCCAGCATGGCTACCCTACTTCCATTAAGGAAAGAAGTACTTACGGAGCTGCATGAAGTATTTAAGTGCACTACTGCCTGATGTGGTGAGTTTGCAATGTAGAAATAATCTAAGTTATGGGTTAGATGACAAAAAATGACCATAAGAATGAGACTTTTCATGTGTCAGCACGAACTAATACCTCAAACAACCAGAGCTGTAAGAAAAAGAGCTTTATAATATATACTGAAGCTTTCCTGTTTGTGTATAAGCAGCCAGTCCCCTGTTTCCAGGTCCTAGCTTCTCTTTTTTAAGCAGAAGTCCCACCTTTGACTCAATCCTCTTTTTCAAGCTCCTCTCATTGTACCACATGAGAGAATTGCTGGGTGGCTCAAGGAGTTGGTAATAAGTTTCAGAGGCTGCTGGTTCAAATCAAATGAGTCTATAGGATCTAAAAGTCTATACTACTTAGAGTAGTAGAGGTTTATGAAGAGGTTTCTAGTAGATAGAAGGCAATTATTCACAGAAAGTAAGTCTTAGCAGACAGACAAGGAAGTGAATAAGCAATATATCCTTACTTTACCTACTTAGAATACAATACGTCAAAATAGAACTTAATTCCCATTTTACTGTGCCAGCAACATCTAGAAAGCCAAAACCTCTCTGTTTAATGTACTAAAGAATAGCTGAAACCAGGGATGGAACCAGAGGTGTGCATTGGTATCATCTTTCTGACCACACTGTGGAAGTAGCATCTGGGGATTATTTTTAAGTCTCTAAAGTGGGCTGAAAAAATGTGCCAACCGCTGCTTCTGCAGTGTGCTCTACCTGTACTGGTTAATGGGAGAGTTTAAGCCTAGGGGGTTTCAGCCACCCCTTCAGCATTGGTTGCTGCTCCCACATCCTGCTTTAATAAATCCTGGATCCACCCATGACTGAAAATACCTGAAGCCATTAGTTCTCTGAAATAACTTACACAGGGCACAAAGCACCACACCAAATGTAAAGAAGAGGTTCATAGATTCTCTTTAAATCAGTAATCTAATTGAAAGGTTTATTTTCATGAAATCAAATCAATTCTAGTAAATATTAAAATCTGTAATGTCTATCTCACATACCCATTACTTTTATCTACAAAGCAGCCAAATTTCTGTCTCCTCAACCTTTTTGTTTTATGAGATTAGTATTAGATCCTGACCGGACTGCAGGTAAATGCCCTTGGACTGTGGGCATGGCTGGTTACTGATTTTAGTCCCATTGAAGTCAGTGGGAGTCTTTTTACTGACTTCAGTAAAGAGATAGCTCTGTCCTTACTGACTTATTTAATGACATAAAAGTACTGCTATAAAGCTAAATGTCATAATATAGATCTATTTGCTTATAGTCAGTTTGACTGGTCAGTTTGGAAGAGAGCTTTGAAACTGGTTCAGAGTAATGAATACAAAATTGGCACTAGATCATGTAAGGAGATTTGAAAGAAAGATTGCAGAACTCCAGTCTAATTTCCATAATAAACAATGTATAGCTGAAACTGGGTGCATCTACATGTGTGCTTTACTACGGAGCTGATTAACTCCTCAGTAAAGTGTCACTGTCTATATGAATGCCTGTATTTGGGCACAGTAGATTAATTAACTCTGCTATAAGATAGTACTGTTGGGAACACTACTGTCTTACAGCAGAGTAATTAACTCCATTGAAATGCTTGTGTAGATGGTGACTGGGGTTGGCTGGGGCAGGAGGATGCTACAGTGTGGAGGCTGCCTCCTGCCCAGCCCCATACTTAATCATTTTCATGCCCCAGCCACTGCCATCCAGAGTCTGGGGCTGAACCCCATGCCCCCTGGCAGCCTGGGGCTGCTCCCCCCCAGTTCCAGTTGCTGCAGTCCTGGGTACACATGAAGATGCTGCAGTGGAGAGCAGTTGACTCTGTCATGAACTGTGCCAAAGTTTATTCAAGCACACTAACTGCACGTGTAGAAGCACCCACTGTAAATTAATTTGTTTGTATCTTAATCTTTCATAGAGTTAGTGTGTATTTGAGCTGACTGAGAAATATGGGGCTGGGGGAAGGAGATGGGGTCAGCATAACAATCATCAAGGGTTCCACTGGTTATTGTTGGTTTGCAAAATACAAGGAAGTATTACTGTTCCAGGAGTATTAATAATCCCACTCCAGTAGGGTAGTGTTCCTACTAAAAAATAGCTGTGAACTAGGGGTGCTCTCTCACATAGGAGATACAGAAGAACATTGTTTGTAGAATTTTCCAGTTATAGGGCACACGTGTCAACTTAACTTTGAGGGGTTATTGCTGTTCTGTCCTAAGCATAAACCACAGGCTACCCATTAGTTAGAGAAAGAATTCTTAAACTAGAATTTTTAAAAGGCACAGGTTTAAACAAGAGAAAAAGGTAGGGGTTCACAAAACTTTTGTGAGCTGTGTGAACACAAGATATCCTGAAAAGGTTTGAACACCCATAAAGACTGCCTAGTCCTATTTATTTGTTGTTGTTATTTTATGACTTTCTCTGTCTTAGTTTTCGGCCAGTACTCCTTATCAGGCCATCTTGTGATAACATTTAATCCTCTTCCTTCATTTATATTATCTCCTCGGAAATATTTTTAGCTGCTGGTCATATTCCACCCCTCCTCCACCACACTGAGTTCCTTTTTATGGCATGTATTAATTTTGTTTCCTCGGTCACTCTCTCTCCTATGTTTTAGACTGTAATTCTTCCAGACTATGACTTTGTTGCCTTTATTTATATTGACTCCATTTTGTCAAAACCATTTTTTCTAGACTGGAGGACAGAACTAACATCTCCAGCAGATGTAAATTCAGGCAATCTGTTGCTTCATGTAGAAAATGGTACAAAAGCCAGGTCAGAAGCATGTTGTGGTTGCTTATTATTCTGGATTCAGATTGGAGATAATGGATCATAAAAGATGGTTGCAGTTATTCTATGCACTTTTGTTTTTGGTACTATTTAGTATGAAATCAGAAGTTCAAGGCAAAGGTCCTCACCTCAAAAGTTGCCAATCCAGCTGGTACTAATTGATGCTCTTTTTGGCAGCCTCAGTGGGTGGGCACTGGAGAGACTGGATTATAGAGGCCATGTAGAGACTTTCAGTTTCTCCTGGGACAGTTAAGTTGCTCATCTCCAAAAAGAAACCACAAGTGGACAGAAGTTTAGGGTTTTTATTTCAGAGCAAAAATGGCCATGCCAGAAAAATGACTTGGTAACAATGAAGGTTTAATCACTCCCAGTAGAGTTTCTCCTGGGAGAGTGAACATATGTACATATTCTCTTCTAAGACAAACTATAGCACAGTCCCTAAGCATCCCAAGCTGTTTTGTGCCCTTTGCCCCTCTCCCCTCCCTCCCAGGACACAGTGTGTTAATTGCTGGACTCTTGTGTCTAGCTGAGCAGGGAGCAGAATACACTCCCTTCACAATCTCACATTATGCTGCTAAGAGACACAGGCTGACCTAGAGCAGTCTGGATCAGACAGTCAGGACTGCCTGTGCACTGCTGCAATCCGTCTCTGGGCAGACTAAGGGAGCCTGCAGAGCATGCTGAGATATGTGATCAAGAGCTCACTGGTTGCATAGTGCAAGCACTACAAGCTCTTTGCTCTTCAAGGGCTCAGCATTCAAATGTTGGTTTAGCAAACTCCAAGTAAGTTCTAGTACCAGGAAAACAAACCTGGGAGAATCATCCCATATCATTTGACCATGTGTATGCAACCACAGGCTGATCTGTGTTCTTGCTGTAGAAAATAGTAGGCTTAGGATAGTTTCATAGTTTCATAGTTAGTGGGGTCAGAAGGGACCTGAGTAGATCATCCCATTGTCCAAGTCACTGATGAAGATGTTGAACAGTGTAGGCCCAAGGACCGAGCCCTGTGGAACCCCACTGCCCACATCCCTCCAGGTCGAAAATGACCCAT
>NW_017728947.1:35398029-35420804 GCF_001723895.1 Crocodylus porosus
TGATCTGGTTCCTGCTCAGAAAAATGGAGGCAAAGAAGTTGTTAAATAGGATACAAAGGAAGGGCAACGTAAGAGAAGTTCTTGGTGCTGTTAAACACCTAGATCCTCACTAGACACTAAATTGAAGTGAAGAAAAGAAAACAAAATAATAAAACAATTTCATATTTCTTTAGCTCGGTGTTATAGAATACCTAAGACATTAGAAGAAATCAAATAGCTCCTTCACATCCTCTCTTTTAGCAGGAACGATAATTTTCTTCTGTGTCAGGTACTGAATACAGTTTGGCCCCATCTTACTGGCAACTAAAAGGTGTTTAACCACAGCAGAGGATGTGCATGATAAAGAGTGGTTAACTTATATGTCAAGTGTTTATCATTTTCTAGTGTAGGCACAACCAATCTGGGATGAATCATACTTTAGTGGTGACTGATACTCCTATGAGAACAGAGGGATAAGCGTCCCTGTGTGGAAGAGCATAGCTCTAACAGGAAAAGCAAAATTGAACATTTTCTTTGGTCATATAATGGGTGCACTACTGGTTCAACCACTAAACTTTACCTACTGAGCACTTTGGGATGAAAGACATTGGGGGACAGGGATTTCAACAACTGTTATTCACCAAATTTAATTTACTTATTTATGTATTTAGTTTTAGATGTATATCCTGCCCTATAAAAGACTCAATAAACAAAGAGGGATGTAAGTAATTATATATTACATTGATAAGTGTTAAAATAATGACAGAACGAAACATCATTAATACATTTATTGGCTACTTCTCAAGGAATGGCAGGTGTCCGAGACAGCACCTGGGGAGGATTCTATTTACCCTTCTGTTCAATAGCTGGTAGGTGTTCAGATTTGTCTTTAAACACTATAATTTAATACCTATACTAGCACTTTGTATTTCATTTATACAGATGTTCTGTACAGAGGAAATGTCTCAGTTTAGATTAGAAAAATTATTAAGATTGCACCCTGTTTTTGTGATTCATACATCTATTCATTTATTCCTGTAATAATACCACATCATTAACTATAATAGAGCTTTTAGTTCCTGGTGGGTTATAGGGTTCTAAAGTATTACAAAGTAATTCATGTCACTATAATTTAAACATGATGTTGTTGTTATTACTGAGTCTATTTTACAAACTTTTTCCCCCTCCCTGGGTATATGCAGAAATGCATGATTGTATATTGCATTTGGCTGCCGTGCTAGCAAAAAAATTGGGGTAATTATAGATGATGAATGCTGGATACTGAGCTCTTGGATACCTAAATGTACCTTCTGCCCTAATACTTATCATAATGAAAGTGCTACAGTATAATACTAATGTAGAACATTACTTGCCTGGTCCTGAGATAGAGCCCAAACTCTATCATTATGCACAACAATGCTCTAATCCACTGGCAGGAACTTCATCAATCACTGTGTCAATACAATTGAAAGTCAGAGCATCCTAAGGCAGTATTTAAACCCATACTGAAATCTTGGAATCTTTGTTCCTACACAAAATAAGATTACTTGAGTCATTAATGAGCAGCAGTCACAGGTGAATACAACCTCATTCACAGCAAGGAGACTCCTGACAAGCATTGGATAGGGATGAGACACTTCTTTGTATTCTGCTAGCACTTAATCACGGGAGAGTATTGAGAAAGAAAAATGTCTTTTGCCTATAATAATATTTTGCCTTCCATTCAAGGATCTTAAAATCTTTTTGGACTGTTAATTAATGCAATACAGCCAGTAAGATTGCTAAATGTTTTTATTATTGTGATGTTCTGTTTGCAGGAACAGCTCCCATGCTATTAACACCTACCTGCAACTCGCTGATTCTTGGGGCCAAGCCAGCCATGAAAACATTTAGAGAGGCTGCAAGGCATTTCTAAGATATCCTCCTTTGTGTAGGGTCAGACCTTTTATGAGTAGATTGATTCAAGATAGTGTAATTGTGCCACCCCTTTTTCCTCTGATTATTACTTTCCACCTTTGACATGAACCCTAAATCTGAGAAACAAAGACAGGACCCTAATCTAGCCCACATGAATAAGCATGGGGTTTCTCTATGACAGGCAGTTTTTAAAGGTACTTGCAAGAGTAGGTCACAGAACAGAATCTGTCTGGATATATTTAATACAAATGTACCTTCTTCCTTGATTGGAATTGATTGACTAATCAAAAAGAATAACAACGTATTAACTATTTTTATGTATATCATAGTTGTGTTAAAAGGGCTTACTCTTATTTAGATGTTAAAAACTTGAAGCATTTTTAAAAATCTGCATATCAGCAAAATAAATAGACAAGTTAAGAGAACCACCGAGTAATTCCTACATGGCTTATGTCTGTCTCTCTCTTGAAGTAGATGGCCAAGCTTCCATTAGCTTCAATGGGAAAAACACTTTCTTTCTATTTTCCAAAAACAAACTTTTAGAGAGCTTTTCACTCACAGCATTTTCAAAACAACCACTTATAAAGTCTCAGAGCATGCAAGTGAAGCAGGAAAGTGTTATATACATTTTGCAAAAGGGAAAAATTGAACAATAGGTTAAGTGATTTGGACACCTTGTGAGTTAATAGCACAGCATAGGCTGTAATCCAGATATCCTAATTCTCACCCTTCTCCTGTAGGCACTTGATGGCACCTCTATCTGGATCACAGAATCATAGAAGAATAGGGCTGGAATAGAGCTCAGGGGTTATCTAGTCCAACCACCAGCTCATGATAGGATCATTGCTGTCTAAACTACCCCAACCAAGTCTAACCTGTACATAACAGCTTCCACTGATGACAATCCCACAATCTCTCTAGGTGACCTGTTCCAATGCTCAATGACCCTCATAGTTAGAAAGTTTTTCCTAATATCCTTGTTTCAATTTAAGACTGTTATTTCTTGTATGACGTCCTGTGGGCACAGAAAACAATTGATAACCATTCTCTTAACAATAACCCTTTTGCCACTGAAAACAATCACCCCTCCTCAATTTTCTCTTCAGATTAAATAATTCCATTTTTTCCAACCTTTCCTTGTAGGTCATGGCTTCTCAAACTCTAATAATTTTCGTCACTCTCCTTTGAAATTTTTCCAATTTATCCACATTCTTCTGTGCAGTGTTTTGTTCTTATTCTTATTGAATTCATCCAGTTTATTTCAGTCCATTTATCTAAGTTATCAGGTCATTTTGAATCCTAATGATATGCTCCAGTGTCCTCTACTTCACCCAACTTGGTATCACCTAAAAACGTTCTAAATGTGCATTCAATTGTATCCTCCAAGTCACTGCTGAAAATGTTTACAGCAGTACCAGATCTGTGACAAAATCCTGGAGAATACTTGATACCTCCTTCCTGTGTGTCATTGAGCTACTGATGAATATTCTTTGAGTGCAGTGATCCAACCAGTTATGCACCTACCATACAGTAGTTTTTGTAGACTGTATTTCCTTAGTGTCCATAGTTCATCTATAATAATACCATGGGACATAGTGTTGAAATCCTTGTTAAAGTCAAAATAAATTCTTCTGTTTCTTCACATCCATTATTCTTCCTCCATCTATAAAACACGTCACTTTGTCATAGAGAGAAATCAGGTTGATTAAGCATGGCTTTCCCTTGACAAATCCATATTGGATGTTTGTTACCACTTTGTTATCTGCAAAAAGCTTATAAACATATTCCTTGATAATGTGCTCCACTATTGTTCTCGGTATCAAGGTTAAATTGACTGGTCTGTAATTCCGTAGGCCCTCCTTCCCTGTTTTAAAGATGGGCACTATATTTCCCTTCTTCCACCCATTTGGGATCTCAGCTAATCCCTATGAATTCTCCCGCTGGCTCCACAATTACTTCAGCTAATTCCTTAGGATGTATACACATGATATTAATGTAATTGAATAAACTCTGGCACAGTTTGTGTTGGAGTGTATTGCTCCTGAGGGCAGTGTTTACATGTGTGCCTGGGACTGATGCATGTTGACCCAGGCTGGAGCAGCCCTGGCTGGCAGGGGACCCTGGGAGTCAGTCTGTCAGCCCAAGCCTGCTTTGACTCAGCTCAACATGCTGCAGAGGGATTGGCTGGAGCACAGGGGTGCTCTAGTGCTAGGTTAGCCAGCAGGGAACCCCTGTACTGAAGCACCCTCATGCCCCAGCCCGCCCCATCAGCATCTACATGTGTGCTGCAGGGCACTAAATCATGCTGCTGCAGGATAGTACTTGTGTTTACAAGTACTAACCTATGATAGCATTTATTAGTTTACTGAGCCTAATAGGGCTGCACATGTAGAGGCTGAGACTTTACTGTGGAGTTAATTATGCAACTCTGCAGCAAATATCTCATGTAGATGTGCCCAGTGATGATTTTCATTCAATCCTGTTGACTTCCAGCTACCAGCTTTGCTGTTACCTGTAACTGCCATTTGCTATTTGATCTTTTTGTGAAGACTGAAGTAAAAAAAAGGATTAAACACTTAAGCTTTGTCCACACCATTCATTTTTAGATTTTTCTCCCCAGTCAATAAGGGATATACACTTTCCTTCCTCTTCCTACTTCTCTTCTTCTTTCTTATAACATACCAATAGAATGCTTTTCTTGTAGCCTTTTTTGTCTAGCAATATCATAATTTGTACCTTGACCTTCCTAGTTTTACCTTTCATACTAACAGACTAGTACATAATCTTTCAAGTACATACACTTACAAGGAGAAACATCCAAGTTTCCCTTTTTTGAGAAATTTCTTTTGGGTCACTGAAGAGTACACTGGTCTCTTGCTAAACTTCCCCTCCCTCCTTTGGGATACCATGCTCAAAAGTGTGCTCCAAATTGTGTTAATATTCAGTTCATTAGTAGTTTTCATTAATAGGCATTTCATTTTCTTCCTTGCGTCAAAGTTTGTTTGAACAAACTTTAATATAATATCATGACAGGACAGAAAATAGCCCCCTGTTTCTTTTATAAAGGTAGTATGGAACACAGCAAGAACCAATTACCTGCCAAGTTTTAAATCTCCCTGGCTAAGTACAGATGTTCAAAAAGCCTCTGAAAGAAATACTTTATCTATCGCTAACTAAACCACTTTGAGTGTCTTTGAACTGAAAAGGTGTTTGCCATTCAGTGGGGGAGCTTGGAGCCTGTTTGCCTGAGGCAGTAGGAGGTGCTCTTATATGCTTCCCAGCATACCCTAGGAGCTGCCTGGGCTGCTGAAGACTCCCAAGTGGAATTGAATGGGTAAGCCAACCCTTGCTGCCTGCTAGGTATGGGCCACCATGCCCCCAAACCCCTGCCATGTCATCATGGATCCTCCCCTGCACCCAGCCCTGGGCTGCAAGGGCAGTTTGCAATTTGCACAAGCCTTCATGTACCCATCTTCCTGCACTCTGTCATGGCATCCCACTGCCTGCACCAAACAGGGAGACCCAGGACCTGGAGTGGGTTGTGCTGTTTGCCCTGCTTGACTCTTGCTGGAAGCTGTAGGCTATCACATGTGCCCATCTGGACTTGATGCAGCTGTGGCACATCATAGCATGTGCCCTCATGCCCATGAGCTGGCAGTCAGCCATACCATGCTTGCCCACCTTCTGCACCCCACACCCACCACTGACTTGGACTTGGCCACTGACTTTCACATGGCTAAGGAGAATGAGGCCATCTGGGATGTCATGGACAGTGGGGTGGTTTGGCACCAATTCTAGACAATTGAGTGCCAGATCTGGGCCCATACCACCAGCACTGACTGGTGGGAGCAGATCATTCTGAGAACCTGGGGTGATAAACAGTGTCTCCAGACCTTTTGCATGCTCTGGGTCACCTTCACAGACATTG
Organism: Crocodylus porosus; assembly: GCF_001723895.1. NCBI lineage: Eukaryota > Metazoa > Chordata > Crocodylia > Crocodylidae > Crocodylus > Crocodylus porosus. The sequence goes on from NW_017728947.1 coordinate 35,403,854, forward strand.
GCACTGTAGGGGAGGAGGGGAGAGAGGCGGAGGGAGGCCCCACATTGCACACCACATTGCACATCAGGACATAAGCATCTGGCCACCCCTCACTCCATAGAAGTGGGTGGCCATCTCTGTCTTGAAGCTAGCCACCCTGAGCAGTTACTGCTATGTTGCCAACCAGTTCAGCATGGGTAAGACCATAGCTGGAGAGGCTGTCCAGGAGGTGTGCCTGGTCATCCAGGACATCCTGGCCAACCACTTCATCCACCTCATCAACCTGAAGGAGGTGGTTGCTGGCTTCTGTCACATAGGCTTCCCCAATGGCACCCACATCTAGATCCTCTGCCTGACTCAGGCTGCCCAGGCATTCATCAACTTCAAGGGAAACTTCCCTGTCATTTTGTGGGGCACGGCTAACCACTCAGGCCACTTCACCCGCAGCTTCACCAGCTGGGCAGGCAGCTCCCATCTTCTGCAACTCCACTCTCCCAAGACTGATGGAGAGTGGGCACTATACTACCGGGGTACCTGATTTCATCCTTGGTGACATTGTCACTCCCCACCTCCTTGTCAGGGACTTGGCCTACCCCTCCTGCCCTTGCTGATGAAGCCCTGTGGGGGCCAGCTAGGTTGCCAGAAGCAACACTTCAACTACTGCCTGAGCAGGTGCCACCTGACAGTGGAGTGCACCTTCAGCTGCCTCAAGGTGTGCTGGCAGGCTCTCAGCATGTGCATTTAGGTGGATGAGGAGAACATGACATAGCAGCATGCATCCTCCATAACATCTGTGAGATCAGGGGGAGGTCTTCCATGAAGCCTGGGCCAAGGAGGCACAGCTTGCAGACTGGATCTGGCAGCACTAGCAAACATGGCACAGGGATGGGGGAAAGGGAAAGCCCCCTGCTGAGGTTGGGGGCCCTGGCCCCACACAGCAGCAGGCTATCCAGATCCGCAAAGCCCTGGACAACTACCGCCTCACCCACATGGACTAGCAGCCCTCCCTTGATGAATAGAGCTGGAAGGCTTTGATTCCCTCTGCCCTGGCACTAGGCCATGGGTCTCCTGCCCAGGGCTCCTCTGATTCTGCATCCCAGGCAATGCTATGCACAATACAGATGGGCTGGGCACTGCTCCCCTTCCCCCCTCCCCACCCCAAACCTCCCCCAAGGGGTAAACACTGGGGTACAGGGGAATGTGGCATGAGGAAGAGGCATGCCTTGGTTTATTAAACTGTTGTATCTGCCAAACTTTTCATGTGTTTAATAAAGAAAGCTTGTTGAACAGAATTTGGCAGAATTTGTTCCCTTTTCCCAATTAACACAAACCAGCAAACCTTTGAAGGAGGGGGGGTGGTTTGAGAAAGGGGCAAAAGAACCTGGAAGGGGCAGTTAGGATGGGGACCAGGGGGAGGGGGTCAGGTGGAATACCACAGGTGCTGACCTTAGCAAACACAAAACCTTGGAGCGGGGTGTTTGACCTAGCACCCCACTTTCAAGGGTCAGGAGTGAAGAAGAGGGACTTATCTGTGTAGGATCTGGACAGGTGTGTGATCCTGGACCAACTGTCTGTCTAACAGTCCTGTGGGGCAGAAGTCAGCTGCTGGGCTGGGGGGAAGAGGCTGCAGGCTGGGAGGCATTGCCACAGTGTGAGCCATGGGCTTCTGGCTTTCCCACATGGGACCCAAGCCCTTCATCCCTCAGGGCCATGTCTGTCTGACCTTTTGAGGACCCTGCACCCATGGCCCTTGTCCATGCCTGGGGCTCTTGTCATGAAAGTGCCCCAAGCCTGGGGGCAGCCTACATCCACAAAGGCAGTGGGACCCAGGCCAGGGGGCAATGGGAGCTGAAGAGCTGTCCCCCAGATCCCAGGACTGGCAGGCGGATGAGTTGAGGCTGGCAGACTCTGGTGCCAGATGCTGTCTCAGCAACAGCCCAGCCCAGTGGGCTGGTGGGCTGCTGAGTGCTCCTATGCTTCTTGGGGAATGGCCTGGAACAGACCCCTTTCCACCTTTCTCCCACCTCCTGCCAGGCTGTGTCTCACAGCTGGCTGGAAGGAGGAAGCAGACCTGGGATCAAAAGCTGTCACTGACTCAGGTGACAGCCTAGGGGATGGGGCTAACCTGGCACCAGCAAATAAATTCTTCCTGAGGCTAGAGTGCTACCCTGCACAAAGCCACTTGGGATGCTGATGGAATGTGCCCTACCTTGACACATGATGGGAGGTGTTACAGATGTTAAAAAAAAGCTTTGCTCTAAAGCACTTTAGTTTGAGACCATATCCATTAAGGGTTAATTTAGAGCAGGTTCTGCCATTTTTAAAGTGCTCTATGAACCATGAATGTCTGTTTGGTTATGGCTATAGAGTGCTTTTTGTGCGCTTGGTGTGTTACATCTATACCTAGCCCCTATTTTTGCAATATTTGCTGTTGCAGTATGTCTCTCATCCTGCAGAACAGGTTGAAAATGTTACAGAAATGGAGATTTTTTTTAAACTCTTCCCTTTTCTCTTCTCCTTCCAGTGGAGGCTTCTGACCACACTGTAATTAATTATACCAGTGTGTTAGCTTTCCACAACTCTTTCTCTGTCTGTCTTGTTTAAACAAGGGAGATAGAGAAGGAAATATTTGCTAAACCTGTGCTACTGCAGCTGTGTCAAAATGCTCAAGATAACCACTGGATTATTAATCATCTGAAAAAAAACTAACCTGACAATTCCTAAAAGATGAATGGCTTCTCTTTCTGAAAAAAAGGATCTGTTCACAATCAGTAGCCCACAGTAGGTTTGACAAGTGTGGGTCAATAATTACTCTTGTAGCGGTGTTAGTTTTTAAATGCTAAACTGAATTTAAGTTAATTCTGTAAGTATAAGATCCATAGGTTTTCCCAAAAGAATTATACACAGAAAGGTAGTCTGATTTCAGTGAAGCAAAAGGCAATAGGAGCATCTCAACTGAATGATTCTGTTTATCTGCTTAGCCATAATTTGAAAGAAGCAAGTAGCTCCACTGAGTATTACAAAACATGAGGTATGTGGATTGCAGTTAGTTATCAGTGCATTTTTTTTCTTGTTAAAGTTTGCAACATATCTCCCAATCCAAATCTCTTTAGGAATTCTCCACTTCCTTCTCTGGATATTTTGTACTCTGCACCACCTGGAGACCACCTTTGTTGGCTATGAGTTCTGATATTATGCTGTTAGATGAATGGCAAATATAACTTATAACTATATGATAAATATGATTAAGGCGGTTGTTCCTTCAAGAATAAAAAAAAAGTTCTGCTTCTCCTGCGCACCATTCTATCTAATGACTTGGAGAAAAAAGAGTAGAACATTGGTCTTTCTCAAAGCAGCCAGACCCATTATACTGCATAATTAGAACTCTTCAGTATTTCTGTGCATTTAGTATTTATGACACATGATTACTTCATTACACTATCTGAAATCCAAACATCAAATTACTGAGATGCCTTAAATATATTCATGCAGAAAAGTCTGGCTGATTCAGAAGATAGAAGTGCCCTTAGATCTTGTATTAACATGGGTCCTTGTAGAATAGATCATCCTACTAGCCTATACTGAATTTAAGACCTTGAGAAAAACATCATTTTTGCATAAGTTGAATGCTCATGGCATTTTTTTATATTACTAATGGAAAAATGGAAAATGTTAAATTGTGCCCTAAATATTAATCAATTAAGAAGAAAATTGCAACAGAAAATGAGAGGAGATTGCCAATTGTTCTTCATTCAGGCAACTATGAAGGTTCCTTACTTCTTCTATTTATATAGTACCTAACAGGAACAGTTGAAAACCTCAAGAGGAAAAATAAATCTGTACCTGTTGTCAGCTTTGGAAAGGTGGCTGCTTCACAAACGTATATATATGTTTGTGTGTGTGTCTGTGCATGTTTAATCCCAACAGAGGACAATGCTGAAGCAAGTGAGAAACTAAGAAAACAAACATCCCCACTTGGTTTCAGTGAGATTAAAAAGTTTAAGCGACTTTGTTTCTTAGTCTCTTGAGCCCAGCGGGAACAACAGGGAGAGCAAGGAAGCTGGGAAAGCAATCTTGCTGCAGGGCAAACTGGCTTGTCCAAGTTGACAAGGTTATTAAAAGAATCTGAGTAACACTAGTACTGGATTATCGTAGACTGTTTAACCATGCATTGCCCCCACTATTCAGGGGCAGTTTGCAGCTGAAACCAGTCATGGCAGGCCCCATGTTAAGAGCCACAGAACTATTTGGGTCTTTCACCAACTACATATGTAGCCCAGGGAGTTTGAAACTCTCATACAAGTGGCCAGTAATGAACTCAGTCTTTAAGGCTGATAAAGAAATAGTCTTGCTAGCAAAACATTTCATCATAAAACTCACATAATTAAATATTCAATTAAATAACTTGCATGTATAGATTGTATGGAATTGATTTCCAGCTAGAATTGAAAAACGGGACAATATTAATTTTGCAGCAAGCAAAATTGTATGAGATGAAGAGGCAGATACTTAATTTGTGTAGCTGCATGGGAGTCATGACAATGAGGGCCTGACCCTGAAAATTTTGAAGTGGGCTGCTTTCTCCATGGGAGAGCAATAAATGATGCAGAAATTCAGGATGTTCTTCCTCATTTATTTTCCCCACAAACATTGGTTTAGAATAGTTTAGACCACGGGAAGGGCTAATCTTTTTGACAGGCATACTACAAATTAACCCAGCATCCTACCTAAGCACCACTTCCACCCCCTGTCTTGCCCAATCAGCCACTCTGTTTTCTGTTCCTTGTCCTATCTGTTGCTTTGTTGCCTGTGATCCCTGCCTGATTTTCTGTTCTGCTTTCTGCTGTATCTACCACTGTGTTGCTTGTCCCCTCCCCAGGCTGCTGAAGGCCACATGCAGAGGCTCCCTGTGCCACTTGTGACACATGTGCTATTGGTTAACCACATCTGGCTTAGATAATCTTGAGAAAGTAGCTGGATTAGATGACCTCTTAAGGTCCCTTCCACTTCATTTTTCTATTATTCCATGTGCCTAAATTTTTGCTTCTCATGTGAAAAAGATGGCAAAAGCAACAACAAACCTCCATAATCATGAATGGCATGTGCCCCCAGGGGCTGTGGGGGCACGGTGACTGCCTGCAGGCGGCTGTGGTGATGGGGGTGGGAGGAGGTGGCGAGCACTGACTGCTGGTCAGTTACCACCCACAGACACTACCAGCATTGTCAGTGGCAATCGGCGACTGCATGCCTCAGCAGTCGGCAATCAGCAACTGGCCACAGATGCCTCTGGCAGTGTCGACGGCAAGGGGGTGGGTAGTGAGCAGCAACCACCCACAGGTGCTGCCAGCAGCGGCCAATCACATGGGGTACACCGCCAATCTCAGGGGGTGCACGTGCACCTGAGTCCACCCTCTATGTGTCACCAATGCCCATAATCAATCTATCTTCCAGACTAAGTAAAGACAGTTAAAAAGCTCCAGGCTGAATCAATTCAGTCTTTGCAGGTTAGTCTAAGCTGTGCAGATTGACTCAATAAGCAAGTGAACAGACATTCACTTTTGATTTTGGAAATACAGCCACATGCCTGCAGTTGCCAGTCCAAAAGCTAGGGGGCACTAGAGCTTGCCTCCCTGCTTGGCTGAAGCAGACAGAGTGGGCCAAAGACTAGCCTGCCCACCCTGCAAAGGGAGAGGTGTAGGGGAGGTGCAAAGCATCCTGGGATGCTGGAGGACTGTGAGTTAACTTGAATCTGGAGGGGGTCTAGGACAGAAGTTCAATAAACCAATTTAATCTAACTCAGGTAAGTCTGATAATAGACCTATACAGGTTTATTTTAAAATGGTTTTAACCATTTTGAAAGTGGTTTATATGCATTGAATTTCTGTTGTGTTACACATTTGAACCATTTTTCTAAACACTTATACCAGTTTATGTGTCATTTCTGTCCCTAGCCCAGAAGTTCAGCTAAAGTACAAATGTGTCCCAGCCCTTACTCAGCAGTTGCTCCCATCTCTTTCATCTTGCTTTACAAACACTCTTTTAACCTAGTTTATATTAGTTATTTGGTGGATTTTCTTAATATAGCACTACCACTAGAGCAATTACACTGGCATTAGCGATAGCTGAAGCCCTAGAAAAGATCAAAATCAGTGGGCAGGCATACATGTGCAAGTAATGTGCCGTAAGGTTTTGCACTTTAAAATAAGGTTCAGTAAACTGCACGTGGGAATGCATCTACACATGCGCTTGCATCAGAAGCAAATTTGCTCCCAACAAGAGCAGTTGAGCCCAGGGCTACTTCTTCTCCCCTATCCTGCTCTGCCCCCCTGCAGCAGCCAGGGGGAGCTCCAGGATCCTCTGGTGCCAGCTCCAAGATGGCAGGGGGCACCTGGGTCAGGCCTGGGCTTTGGGGAGTGGGGTGGGGTGGGGAGCTGTCCTGGAGTGGGAAACAGCTCCTACCATGTGGAGCTCATGGTCACAGCCTAGTTTGGCAATGCTGGCTTGGGGCAATGCCTCATGGCCAAGTGGCAGTAGTACCTTGAGGTCTCTGTCCCTAGTCCCAGTGCTGCTCAGCTCCTGGCTTTCCCCAGGAGGGAAGTGAGCACTGCTGGGATAGAGGAACTCTCTGTCCCCACAGCATCTCCCCCTGGTCCTGGTGCTGCTTACCCCCCCACATCTCCCTCTGGTTCCCTTGGTCCCAGGAGGGCCACTCGCATGATCCGGGGACAGTAGGGCAGACCCTATGAGGAGAGGCTATGGGACCTGAACCTGTTCAGCCATCACAAGAGAAGGCTGAGAGGGGACCTGGTGACCATCTATAAACTCACCAGGGGGGACCAGTGGGGAATGGGAGAAACCCTGTTCCCCTGAGCACCTCCTGGAGTAACAAGGAATAACAGCCATAAGTTGTTTGAGAGTAGGTCCAGGCTGGATGTTAGAAGGCACTACTTTACAGTCAGGGCAGCTAGGATCTGGAACCAACTTCCAAGGGAAGTGGTGCTGGCTCCTATCCTGGGGGTCTTTAAGAGGAGGCTTGAAAATTACCTAGCTGGGGTCATATGAATCCAGGACAGGGGGTTGGACTTGATAATCTACTTAGGTCCCTTCTGATCCTACAACTATGAAACTATGAATTGCTTACCTCACCACATCTTCCCCCAGTCCCAGCACTGCTCAGCTTCCCTGCATCTCCCCCAGTCCTGGCTCTGCTTACTTCCTCGTGTTTCCCTGGAGTCCCAGTGCTGCTTACAACCCCCCTGCAGCTCCCCCTGGTCCTGACATTGTTCAGCTTCCCTGTGTCTCCCTCAACTCCTGGAGCTGCTTACCCTCCCTATGTCTCCCCCTGGTCCTGGCACTGCTTATCTCCCCAGCATTGCTCAGGTCCTGGCATCTCCCCAGGCATGAGTGGGGAGAAGGAGACAATTGGGGTACGCCTGTGTGGGCAGCGGCAGAGATGAAGGGATGGGGAAGCCACCTGTTCCTGGCCTGGTGCTGTGGGGGACAGAGAGCTCCTCCTTCCCAGTGCTGCTCAGCTCCTGGCTCTTGAGGGGAGCTGGGGAATACGTAACACCAGGACTAGGTGAGCTCCCTCATCCCCTTAGCAAGCAAAGCCAAAGGAGTACTTTGCTCCAAGGCAGCATCTCCAAGCTGGCCTGCAATCCTCAGCTCTGCACCAGAACTGTGGACAGCCCTCCCTACCCCTGCCCCTGTGGCCTTCTCTGCTGCCTAGGCAAATTGCTCCCAGTCAGTGTCTACACATGTGCTACTGCAGAGTAGCTAATGTGCTGTTAATCTAGTACCTGTATTTTTTGGTACTAGCAAACTGCACATTAGCTTAACTTACTGTGCAATAAGCCCCATGCACATGTAGATAATGGCACTTTACTGCACATTTGATTAGTTTAATGTGCAGTAAAGAGTCTTGTGTAGATGTATCCAGTCATTTCTACCCACCTGCTGAGTCTACATGAGTCACTGACTGCTCAGTTATTTAGTAATTGTATAAGCAAGTACGAAATGACTGCATAGTAAGTGGAGTTACTGTGCAATAGCATTGCAAAATAGCTTTTTCATGATGCTGACTGTGCAGTAGCTTGTTACAATTGTTGCCCTGTCGGGTCAAGCCAACTCTCAGGATCTCAATATTGCGCTGTTAGACAGGAGGGTGTGACACAATTGCACATATACAAACATACAAATCAATTGGATGTCCACGTGCACACACACACACATACACACACACACACACACACACAAAACCAACTCAGGCACATACACTTCCAAACCAGCCTAGGCACATGCATACCTATTACCAATTCAAGCACATACACTATACATCCCAAATGTTAGACAAAAATCAGTTCTCCATACCCACACACTCAGTGCACATACACAGATCACCAATTCATATTTTATACACACAATGACGTGTGTGTGTGTGTATATATACACATAGACACACACACACATATATATACACATATACACATAGACACACACACACATATATATACACATATACACATAGACACACACACTCACTAGTTCACACACATACAACCCACCTACACATAGGTAAGTTCCTAACTTGGATGGCACTGTATGAATGTGTGTGCTTGGGGTACCTGGGATACTTGGGGGAAGGTTAAGGTGAAAGAGAGAGTTAAAGTGTAGGGAGTGAAAGGTGTCAGAACTGAGGTTAGAACCGGTGGACTAGAGAGAAGCTGGCTAAGGACCTGAGGCTTGGGGTTACTTAAGGTAGATTGGGGCTGGAAACTGAGGCAGACAGCTGAGATATTGGGCGGTAGGGGCAGAAAAGTGGTGGTAAGGAGGAGATAGCCAGCAAAGAGAAAGAGAGCCAGAAACCTGGGAGTTTGGGGCTGGAAAGGGGCTGACAGCTTAGAGACTGGGGGTGCAGTTAAGTGGTGGCAAAGAGGAAACAGTCAGGAAACAGACAAAAACCCAACTCAGGGTTTCAAAATAATATATTTATTAAACAGACAACACACTACACAGCCCCATTAAGTTATTGGTTTGCCCCCCCCCCACACACAAGCACTCACAATGGCAGCAGGAGAAAGAGACTTACTGGAACGGTTGGAGTCCAGGTAGGGAAGAGAAGCAGAGTCCAAGTCCTTGGTTGAAGAGAGGGTGGTGGGGGTGATAGCCAGCTATCCAGGATGGAAAGGGGTCCTTGTCCAGTAGGTGTTGTCTAGAGGGGGTTTGCCGGCAGGGCCTCTAGGTAGATGAATAGTGTGGCATGGTACTGGTCCAGATGGAGAGGGCATCCCAAGGAGTCAGTCTTCACTACCCCTTTTATGGGGCAGACTACCTCTGATCTCCTATGGGAGGGCCTGTCCAGGCAATGTCAGTCCTGTTCCAGAGGGCTCCAGGTGTTCTTACTGAGCATGTGCAACTTGGCACAATGGTGGGTTGCCTCATCTTTTGTTTCTTGAATGCTGAAGGTGGTTCCAAGGGCTGGGTCTTTGGTCCAGGTATTGGTGTTGATGGTTTGGTCATTCAGGGGGAGCTATTTTTAGACCTACTGCCAATGGTCACCCTCATTCATCCCCATTCATTCAGGAACCAAGTTACATAGGAGGGGTAGGTGTGAGTCATGGATTACACAACTGGGCCTGGGGACAGGATGGAGACTTGACTAATAAAATGGAAACTTGACATGACTTATGCTAACTTACATATGCGGCCTAAATTATATAGTACCAGTAAAACAGTAATATAGAACAGTTAAAATCAATATAAACATAATTATACAATATAAAGAAGGAGAAAAAACAAAACAAATACAACTTGCTACCAAAATAAAATGCTGAAGCTTATCCTATGTCTTAGCTCACTTGGGCTTATCTATAGGGAATAGAGAAGGAACAAAAAAGTCAGAAAAGGTTGGGGAAGGGGAGGGAATGCATTTTAAAAGAAAAACACGGATGGCAGCTGCGGGCAGTCCCCATCTGCTACCTGCCACTCCCCCTGTCCCCCTGCCACCGACACCACCACGGCTGCCTGCCAGTGGCCCTCACTCAGTGCTGCCATGCCCCCACCACTGACAGTGCTGCTGCTGCCTGCAGGTGGCTGCCATGCCCCCCCCAGCCTCAGGAGGCGTGAGTCATTTATGCTTGTTACTACCGCTCAGTAGCATTGTGTCATGCTACCTGCCATAAGACACTAGTGTGTAGTAATAATGCACTAGTGTGCAGTCAACATCTCATGTAGATGTGGCCACTATGTCATTAAATATGCTCTAATCACATATAACCAGTACCATACTTACTTAATTTATGGCAGCCAGTGATCTTGGCATACCTGAGTTGTTTATACCAATGGAGATGAATGAGGATTAGTAACAATGAGATATATTCAATAGAATATATCACTGAAAATGTGATTCTCAGACTTCCATGTCCCCTGTAAATACACATACACACACATACACACTCATTTTCAGTGCTATGCTCTGCTGAAGCCGAAGGTGTTTCTTTTCTAAACTTGCTATGTAGGCAGGTGCCAGCAGTGCTTTTGTAATATGAGATAATCTAAGAAAACCTATTTTGTTTCAAGTGAACAAGGACCTGATTCCATAAGGCAGGGGTTGTACGTGTACTCCTGGGGGTACTTGGAAAGGTGCTAGGGGGTATGCATGGGCAGGCAGGGGTGGAGTGTCACCACCCACCATCCCACACCACTGCCTCCCAGGAGCAGGGCCAGGGGGTCAGGAGTTCCCTCTGTGGGCCACACAGGTGCTGCCCAGCCTGCCGGAGGTGGAGGTGGGGGGGTGGGGGAGCTTGCATGTGGCATCCACTGCCATCATCCACCATCCTGTGTAGCTGCCACCATGTGTGACACAAGAGGCTCTGCTGGCTGCTGACAGGAGGCACGTGATTGGTCAGGTGTGAGCTCGTCAGCAGCCTATGGAGCCTCATGTGACTCCACGTGACTGGCTGTGCGACCGCCGCTGCCACCCACTGCCCTGTGCTGCCATGTACAAGCCCCCCCTGCTCCATGTCCAGCCGCTGCCACCACCCCTGGCTGCCTCCACCAATCCTGGCTGCCGCCACCCCCTTCCCCCCACTCCATGTCCAGCTAAGGACTCCTTGAAAAAGGTTGGAAACCACTGCCATAAGTTTCTGAATGCCACCTGGCCTGTACTGAAACCCCTCCTACTGAAGTCAGGGAGATGTCTCTGAACACTACAGGGTAAAGCCCTTAGTAGCTAAGGGGCATATCAGTAGCAAGTTGATTAATTTTTTTCCCCTCAGAGGTTAAAGTTTAAGGGTTCAAAGGAGTTCAAATGCCTTAAAGACATTAAAGCAATAAAATACTATTTAGATGCATGTAATAAGTTAGTACTGATCTATCATCCGAAATGAGCTGTGTAGGGTTATGAAAATTAACTGCTTCCTATGGGAAATGACTGTGCTTATTAGCCATGAAGTTTCAGATCAGATTTCTGCTATTTTAATTTTTCATTCTTTGCCAAAAACTGCTTTGGGCAGATTTTTTAAAAGTAATACCCAGTGCTGTTCTGGAAAAAAAAAAAGACAGACTACATATAGAATGTATTGTGTTTGAGAGAATAGGGCTTATCATCATAATGATAATTAATTTGCATTGACCCATTCCATATGCTTTTGCTCTCCTATGCAAAACCCATTACAATATCAAACTGGTTCTAGTTCAACAATTTCCCATAATGTGTACAAACATTAGATAATATGATCAATTGCCACTAATGTGCAATCCAAGTCTTCTGTAAAATACACTATCTTAATAAGAAAACAATGAGACATTTTTATACAACAGCCAGTCCCCATCAAAAGCATAGGGTCTTATTCTATGGTAACTTAGTTTCATAAATATAATTCTGATTTTATTTGTGCTAATGTTGATCTGAGAAACTTCACTGAATGGAATTGGTTACTCTAGATTTAGCCATTTTACACTGATATGAATGAATTTGGCATGGTATGAAGTTGTGGATGGATGATCTTTTTAAAGCACTGTATGGGACTTAAAAGACTGCCACAGGCTTCCTTCCTGACCTTTGAAGTAACTTAAATTTGTCTGAGATTGTATCTCTGTTTCTATAAATGGATATATTTTCTTACTTCACTTAAGTGGCATGAGATAACAAACTAGGAATATTCAGACACTACAGTGACAGGCATCATGTGGGGTCAAAAATTGACAGGAGGAAATCTGACAGTCCCATCTTGTCCATTCCATCTTGTCCAATCCTGTCCTGTTCTTCCCTCCCCCCACTCCCTCCCTCCCCTGGCAAAACTGACAATTTATTTGTCTTTACTACAACTTCGAGAATGCTATGTTATGCAGCATATAACCTAGGAAAATAACATTTTTTACAAACAGTTACATATCTGTTGAAATTTAATAAGATTGAATAAGTCTAAGTGGATTTCATTTGCAAAGAAAAGAAGTTGTATTAACAAAACAAAATCATGGGTATGTTTAGTAAGGAAAAGAAATCAGCAATTTCCCTTCCTTTAAAGTAAATGAAAAAAAATCAATGAAAAATGGACTGTCAAATAGGGGCTTGTCTAATGCTGTTTTTGTAGCAAGACGCATTATGCATTAGTGAGTTGAGAGCAACAAGCTGGAATTATTTTGAGATACTATGTATCATTTCTTTAGAATAATGCAATCAAGTATTCTATCTCTGGCAAATCGGTCCCTTAAGCTATAAATGTATCCTGATTATTTATCTCATAAGCAGCCAAATGGAACTGAAAAACAGGAGCTGTACTTTCCAACTGAATTTCTCCTATGTGGTGAACATGCTTGCAGAAACAATTAAGTATTCTGGAAAGGACATCTCTCATTTCCTGTGATGCAGAGCTGAATTTTGGGAGCTAACATCTGTGAATACAAGAAAATTGCTTCAGTACCAGGTTAGTGTCTACGCATTTGCAAAGGCATTGCCATCGCCTAGGATCTCCATTTCATATGAAATACGATCATGTTGAACAGGCAATTTTGTCTTCTCTGTTCTCAGTGAGATATATAAGTAGATGAAATATAGTGTGCAATATACTTGGAATGCATCTGTCTTTTATTGGCATGTGCCTTGGTCATATTTTATTGGCCCCAGCCCTCCTTATTCATGCCAATAGTTTAGTTTTAGTCAATAGGAATATTCCCATGAATAAAGAAAACACAAATTGACCCCTTCTTGCTATCCAGTACATATGCACTGTTGATCCTGATTGCAGCGTACCCTTCAGTCAGAAGATAATTAAGTGGTCTCAATGCTTTTTTAGCTCAGGGAATCTGAAGTTGGATTATCACTTGTGTGTACAGACAAGTAATCCATTTCTGCTTTTGTCTAATGGATGAGGGATACTGGGGAATGCAGTTGGATAGCAAATTTTATCTTGCATTGTTATATGACACAGCCTTTTAAAAATCTTTCTACTGTAGAAAGTTTGGAACTAGAAACCATGCACGATTGTCCTTAGTATCAGAGGAAAGATTCACTGCTTCTAATCCATTGCAGAAATCGTTTACATCAGTCTGAGTAAAAAATAACCCCCTGTAGTCCTTTCAAGGTTCTGTAAGTATCAGCTAGAGGGTTATTTTGAGATTGACTAATTAATTAGTTAACTATCACTGTGAATATAGGTATTATTATTATTTATCTAAATGAGACGCTTTTGAAAAAGGTAAGGCAGTCAAGGAGCTAGTGTAACTTAACTTGCTTGCTTAGCTATGTTTTTAATGTTATCAGAATGCAGTACTGTGATGGTCTAACAGCTGTTGTGCTGTGGTGGCTGCTTATTACCTGAACCATAACTGTTTCACTGTTAGCTGATTCTCCCCACCCATCTGTTTGTCATATATACTTTTTTTCTCTTGTCTTAGATTATAATCTCTCTGGGGAAGCCACCACATTCTTGTTAAGTGTCTATACAAAGAATAGCTCATTAGATCCCTGATTAATCTTTGAGGGGTCTCATTTTTCACCAAAAAAAATATCCTCCAATCAAAAAAAAATCATCCATTTTTTCTCACCTAAACATTCTAAATAACCCCCAGATGATAAAGCAGAGGACAGGTGTCAAAGCTGGGGCATTTTTATTTGTTGCAGACTCACTCTGATACTCTTAAGGTGCCTGGGTTTCTGCGTCTACACATGCATTAATATGCTTTTGCTACTGCACATTACATTTAGTACCTCTAATATGAAGTACTACATAAAAGCTGTCCTAATGCACAGTAGCAAAAGCACACACCATTTTAGTGATGCTTAATGTGCAGTAGCCTTTTTCTATCATGCATTAGCATATTAGCACTGTTTTTGACATGCCACTTTAATGAACAGTAGAATAGGCTACTGTGTATTAAAGCACAAATATAGATGTGCCCGATGACATACATTATTTTATTCATCTGCAGCATGGGTATACTGCTACCTCCTTAACTTCCAGGGGTACTGTGAGGCTTAATTTATATTTGTGAAAGATTTTGATCAGCAGGTAAAACTAAGAACATGGGGAAAGCATCCCCTTAGCCCCCTGGTTTAGAGTTCAGAGCTTCCTCAGAACATCCACTCCTTTACTCACAGACGCTATGCAAGCTTCCCTTTGGTTATAATATACTTTCTGCAGCTAAGATCAGATGGATGTTTATTTATTGTTACATGTGGAGATAGTCCTGTCATTGTAAGCAGGTAGGCCTTATATGAAGGTAGAGTCATGTGGATGCTGTACTCCTTATTAGTAGGTCCAGTGTTGATGTGATCTGTATTGACGTGTGGACACAGCAGGCATTTGGGTCCATTGCAAGGACTGGCACCTTGGTAAAGATAGGAGCTTGTTCTTCTATTGTTTGAGATATGCCACTGGAGGTTTGGGAGGTGGGACAGGACGCTTGGTGTGCCTGCCATTTTAAGAGGTCAGGCAGTCTTCTGAGTCACAGGCAGGTGGGGGTCAGGCCTAATTAGAGAGTCAGCTGACCCAGGGGTTGGCAAGTGAGGCTAGGCCTGATCAAGGGAGTCACCTGATTGATGGGGAGCCACCCGATTGGAGAAGGGCTGGGTATAAGCCCAGAGCCTGAGAACAGGGCTGGCAGTAGTATCTTGGGAACTAGTAGAGGAACATCATCCAGCAGGAAGGCAGGTGGGTTCCCAAGTTTTAATGTTTGGATTTATATATAAATAACCCAAGGGATCTGACTTCAGTGTTACCAAGTTCCCTCTTCAACTCCTCCTGATCTAATGCATTTCACTTGAACTTTTACTATAGGATTTATTTACTGTAGCTTCTGAATGCCAGCAAGGGAAATGACATCTGGGGGTTTGGGTAGGAACTAAGGCAATGGAGAATGTTTCTAGGGTCCAGAGCACTGAAAAGAGCACCTGGGCCTGATGAGAGGTCAGTTGGGCCCTGAGAAGAAGGGCTGTGTACAGAGGGGCCTGGTGAGATGCCAGGAAAGCCTTGGAAGAGGGGTGAGAGTTAGTGGGCCTGTTGAGGAGCTAGATGAGCCCTGAGAGAAGGGGTCGATATATGAGAGACCTAGGGAAAGGCCTGGGTGAACCCAGTGAACGTGGCAGAGCACAGGAGCCTATTAAGGGGCTTGCATGAGCCCAGAGGAGTAAAGGATATGGTGGTAAGAAAAATCTATTGGGAGCTCTGTGTGAGCCCAGAGAGAGAGGGAATGATCTATGGAGGGGCCTGAGAGAACAGACCCACAGAGAGGTGACCCTGGGAAACTCAACTGGTCCAAGGTGGGGCCAAGGCCCAGGCAGGGCTGTAGGGGGAAATAGCCATTGTGAAAGATTGCCAGAACCAAGAGCTTGGAGTCTTGACTGGCCTGGAGGCAAGGTCAGGGCCTAGGAGCGGCCACAGGTCCCTGTGGGAGGCCACAGCTGAGAGGGAGGGGTCAAGCAGGGGGCAGTCCAGGATGACAATGGCTAGTGACAGGGTTTCTGAGGAGGAGGGATCAAAGACAGGGGTCTGAGAGTGATATGGGGGTCAGAGATGGAGGATTCAGAATGGAGATGGAGCCAGGGCCAGGGGGCCTATTGGTGAGCAGCCCAGGAGGGGGTAGGACACCTAGGGGGAGCCCAGAGAGGGATAAGCAAAATCAGGTAAACCTGAAGATGGGTCCTGGGTAAGGCCTAAAACTGTCCCCTACTGGGATTGGTTGGTGTGGTAGGGTTACCTGTGACAGGGTAGCCTCCATGAAATGCCATGCATGGTCCACTCCAGGGAAAGGTGAAGTTGGGGTGCTAGAAAGCCTCAGCTCCCACTGCCTTATGGGTGACCCCATGGAGGGGGAACACTAGGGGAGCACACCCTGACAGAAAAGCACTTGCTAGGAACATTGGGAACATGTGGGTCCAGAGACCCAGTGAGGGGCCTGTGGATCATAGTGAGGCCCAGGGAACATAGTGGGAGCAGAGTGGCCCAGTGAGGGGCCAGGGAAGATTAGGACCATGTGGGTCTAGAGGCCCAGCAAGAGGGGCCTGAGCCACATAGTGAGGCCCAATGAGTATAATGGGACCAGAGGGGTCCAGCAAGGGACCAGGAATGGAGTGCAAGACCAGACAGGTCTAAGGGATTGGCTATTGAGGCCCAGCAGGAGAGGCCTGAGTTCAATAATGAAGCCCAGCAAGAAGGGGTGTGAGGGCTTGGAGAGCATTCAGAAAAGTGGAGAAAAAGATGGATCTAAAATAAGGGACCAGAGGGGGCTGGCAGGCCAGAGAAGAGCCAAGAGAGAGACCCAGGGGCCTGGTGGCCCAGGAAGTGATTGTAAAAGACCAAGGGGTCTGAGGCCCTGAAGAGGGGCCAGAGCAGAGACCACGAGGTCTGGATATTTAAGTGGGGGCTGAGCAAGAGACTGAGGTGTCTGAAGGCCCGAAGTAGGGCTGAGAGAGGCCAAGGTTGGAAGGCCCAGTTAGGGGCTGTTTCAGCAATAAGGATTTCAGAACATTCAT
>NW_017728947.1:35420904-35429040 GCF_001723895.1 Crocodylus porosus
TTTTTTTTTCTCCTTGGTTTTTATATACTTTGTTTACAGTTCCCTTTTGTATGTCCCAGATACAGTTATGTCATTAATATCCACCAATCATCTTTCACAACGGTCATCTTTCTGCCAGGCTGCCATCTGTATCCTGCCATCTGGGACTGCTAAAGCACATCCTTTTTTAAATTTTTGCTAACATGGTTTATTTAAAAAAAAAAAGAAAAAAAAAAAGGTTACGGTGACCAACTGGCCTTTGTGTTTAGCCAGTAGCATAGTTATGTCAAGGCACAAAATGACATTGCTTATGCTAAGCATTTTGCTAAGGTGGCTTTCAGGTCTACTGTTGTAGGTGACAACTAAATGTGTTGTCCTTGTCCCGAGGGTGGTATTGTAGCAGGTCGGAGTATGGTCTGTTGATTTGAAGGGCTACAGTTTTGGGATTGTATTGTAATTGTAAGAATTGCTGTTCTAGATCCTTAAGGTGTTTATCCCAGTCAGAGGGGTCAGAGCAGACAGAGATGTAATATTGAGCTTGGCTACAGACAGTGGATCTAGTGGTATTCTTAGGATGAAAGCTAGCTGCATAAAGGTAGCTGTGGAGATCAATAGGTTTCTGATACAATGTGGTGTGACATGGCCACTGCAAACCTGCACTGTAATATCTAGGAAATTAATCTGGTGCATGGATTATTCCAGAGTTAGATTGATGGAGGGGTAGAAGTTTTTTCTCTAGAGATTTCTTCCCATGTGTCCATATAATGAAGATGTTATTAATATCAGGGTAATGAGAAGGCAGCTGCAGAGGAAAAAAACTTCAAGGTCTGTCAAAAATATGTTGTCATATAGGGGTGTCATATGTGTGACCATGGATGTTTAGTTCCTTACTTAACAAAGAATACTGAGACTGACTTTTCTCCAGGCCCAGAACCTCAGGCTGTTTTATTCAGGAACAAACAACTAACCGGGAAAAAGAAAGTAACTCTGGAACAACAGAGGGTGGAGTTCTAGTTCTCAAGCTCCATCCCATAATAATTTGGACTAACATTTTAACCCTATAATTGCACAATTACTACAATGACAGTGCCATTAGCTTGTAGGTTTAGGGAGTCCCCAAACCTGAAATAGCTGCGTGTAAGGACAAAGTGGGAGAGCTTAATGGAAACAGAAGTGGTTTTCTTGTCTGGGGGTGTGTCTATATGAGATGCTATACTGCACAGTTGACTAATTGACTGCATGGTAAGGCATCACCATCTACACATGCTGATGCTTACTGCAGTTAATTAGTCAAATGCAGGTTTAATTTGCTACCTGCAAATACAGGTAGCAAATTAATTGTGCTGTATTGACTGCACAGTAGTCCATGTGTAGATGGCTGAGAAGGATAAAATTTGCTCCTGGTCAGACCAGACAGCAGGGGGCAGGGGAACAATTTCCTTCCCCTGGAAACTGCCTGCTGCCAGTGCAGGCTCTGAGTGTAGAGTCTGGGTCTGGACAACGTCCTTTTGCCCTGACAACAGGGAACACCTACCCTAGGCTCTGTGGTTAGAGTGGGGGCTTGGAGAACTGCCAGCTGCCAGGATGGGCTCTGAGCTCACAGCCTAGGCAGGGACAATGTCCCTCTGCCCCAGCAGCAGGCAGCTCCTGGGTGCAGGGAGCAATCTCTGCACCAGGAGCCAAGGCCAGGGCCAGAGCCAGGAATACTCTCAGTATCAGGAGAGTTCCCCACCCAGCCCACAGCTGGCTGGGACCTGCCCCAAAACACGACAGGTTGCATCCATCCCTTGACTGCATAGAGAAGCCCTGCTGGTTACAGGGCTTGTCCCTGTATTCACAAGGTGGGGGAGCTCTGCAGCAGCAGTTCTCCCACCCTGTGCACACCAGGACCCCTCCTGATGAGCACAGGGCCAAGAGACAGCTGTCTTCTGGCTCTGTGCCCCCTGCCAGCCCCTGGGCTAGCACCCAGGGCAAGCCTGGACCTCTCACTGACTACTGCAGGGGAGCAGAGTAGGGTGGGAACAGTCCTCTCTGGGCTGCTCCCAAGAGGGATCATGTGTAGATGTGCTCCCCCAGTCGCCTTTCTGTACACTATTTTTACAGTAAGCCTACTTCAAATTAATAGCATGTGTAGATGCACCCAGGTGTCATGAAGATAGAGAGCCAGTGCTGGCATGAACCAAACACTGGCAAGAACAAAGGGAGAAAAAAAAAGGAGCTGTACTTTTCGAGTAGCTGCTGGATGCAGCTAGAGTGTCCCTGGTTGCAAGGACGGATCAGACTGGAGCCCTATTGTAAAGAAGAAATGTAAGAGTACAACAAGCCCAGCACCATTTAAAGGATTTAAGGAGGAAGACACCCTGTTTTGTGCGACTCTTGGGGTTCTTTTTAAAAAATTGGAAAGCAGGCAAAACCTGAAGCCCAAAAGACTGAATCCTGTCTATGCTTATACTGCTTGAGTTTATGCTTTGATGTTTTAAAGCATATAAGGTAAGTGAAACTTTCCTACACTGGGGAAAGAGTTAATCAGCAGTTTGAGGATCAGGCTTCAGTCATTTCTTCCAGCTCAGGAGGCATGGAAACCTAAGATACAATGTATAAAAATTAGATCAATGCCTAATAAAAGAACCTTATCATAAAGAGCATTCTGTGAGCTTCCATTTTTCTGGTCTACAAAAAAAAAGTTGTTTTATCAGAAAGTTCAAAACCCTCAATAGAACAGATCAGTAGTTCATTGCCTGTGGTGTTTAAATTACATTCTCCAGGAAGAATCCTTTAACAACAAGACATGGCAGGCGAAGCTCTGGGTCACCACTGAAAAAAAAGAAATGAAGAACAATCAGGTAATGTAAGTCCTAATCTATGTGAATGTGATTTATATATGCCAAGAGACTAGACAGAGTTGACCACACCAGGGATAAGGTTCTTTATGTTTTGTAATCCATCCTTAGGAAGGATTTTGATGTACAGAATCATGACTTCATGGTTGCAAATATGGCATTGTATGGAAGTTTGTCGATGGAGCCCAGTTTCTTTAAGAAATCTGTGGTGTCTTTCAAATAGCTGGCAATTCCAGGGGCATATGGAAATAGGATAGAGTCAACACAGCCAATGCCAGAGACAATGGGACAACCTGAGTTGTCAGGTTTGTGGATCTTGGGTAATAAGTAAAAGTTGCCTGGCCTAGTTTTCCATGAGGCAGAAGCTGAAATCTTCTCCTGTGTTTCCAGGAGTAGCTTCTTTAAGAGTTTATTTAGCTCCTTCTGGTATTGTGTCTTGGGATTTTATCAGCAGTTGGTAAAACTTTGTTTTGGAGAGTTGTCTCTTGGCTTCCTGTATATACTTTGCTTTGTCCATGACAATAGTGGCATCTTCCTCTATTGTATGATAATGTTTGGGTTGTTTTTAAGCCTGAGCATTGCTTTCTGTTCCCCAAGACTGAGATTATAGTGCAAAGGTTGATGCTTTTTGGCAATCTCACAGTGGGTACAGAAGTGGAAACAGTTTATATATAGGTTCAGATTGAGCTGTAGCTCTCAGATGAAATCCAGGAGCTGTCCTTCTTATTGTACTATGTATAGATCTGGTCTCTCTCCCCCTTCAATTGTGTTTTGTATTTGATTTCCTATTCTATTCTAATTTCCCTCTCCTTCTTATGCTTTCTACATGTCTTTTCACTACATTGGATGACGTGAACTTGGTTTAATGAAAGTTTATGCTCTCTATATGCACCTTTATAGCCCAACTAAATAAGATGTATTTAACTTCTAATTTCTCAACAACATCTATATTATTTGTGTGCTTTTTTAGTATCCTCACCAAGGCCAGCAAAAACAAGTGTTTTGTTTTATATTGCATTTATTTTTCCTTCCTGATATTTTTAAGGCAGAAGGCTGGGCTGGGTGGTGCCTTAAAGACCAACTTGTTCAGAAAGGCTTAAAAATTATTCACTGAAAATGATTATTTGAATACAGATTTTTTAAAAATAACCATTTCTGTATTTCACTGAATTAATTCGTGGTGAAAACATTTTTTTTCAGTCCATGTTGGGATGTTTCCCTTCTATTTTAGGAAAAATTTGAAGTTAGGTTTAGGTGTCTTGGCAGTGCCTCCAAATAATAAAGGCCATCAGGACATGACAATTCAGCAGGGAATTGATGAATGTATGGAGAAATAAAAGTCCTTTAAAACCACAATTAGTAGAGAAGAATAGGCAGCACCTGTAGAAATGGCAGAGCTAGGAGAAGGGCTGTAGTTCTCATCTCACTTGCTGCCAATGTCAGTTAGGGATTATTCCAGTGACATCACTGATATTACATCAGTGTTAAACTAGTGTGAAATCCAAAACAAGCCCAGAGTATGGATAAACACTGATGGGTGCCCACTTTCAGCTGGCTGTACTAATGTGTTCTAATTAACAACAGTAATAGGATTCACACAGCTAAATCCCTGCACATCCCTCTGAAAATTTACTCCTGATGCTTTCCTGAAAGGAAGTGTTTGTGATTGGGGGGATGGGGAATGGGAAGAGAGAGAATCAAATTGTCATTTCTCCCCTTTTTTTGGAGAATCACCTTGTAATTATGGAGCAACACTGACAACTCCCTTTAATGTTAGATTTTCAAGAGTGGATTCATTTCTTTTCTTGGGAGAGGTGGGGAGAAAGGAAGGATTAGCGCAGTTTGCATCAACAAAGAAACCTGCCTCTTGATGGCTTAAAACTAAGATAATCCTAGCAAGTTGTGAGCGGTGCAGTGTGATAATTTGAAATGTAAATGTGACATTCTCCTCCATGGTAAATTAACAAGACATGACTGCAGGCTCTCCTTGTCACTGCAGTCACATTCAAAGAGTCACTCGTTCTCTCTCCTCTCATCTAATGCTATGACAATAGACAATCACCAGGAGCCTTCTTCAAATAAATATCAAATCAAGCCTTTTCCATACACAGAAGTGACATATGCACTGAATTATCTTTTATTCATTTTGCTCAGAATCATGTTGCTATAAACACCGCATTACAGGATGATGCAAGAGGAATGCAGTGCCCCCCCACCCCAACTCCATTGAATTCTGTACTTTCCTAGAATAACAGGAAGAGTCTTCTCCCCATCCCTGGGGAGGTACAGAATGTCTATTTAAAATCAAGAAGACACAATTTTGATTTTTATTAAGCTATTTCAGAATGTAAACCAAACTAGGTGATTATTGATCTGGTTCTCAGATCACCTTGGATTTTAACACATCTGAAGTTTGAATTTACAAAGATGAAGTAAAATTCCCATATGGAAAGAGATGTATTACATCTTTTTGGTTAAATTTCTATGGGGGCATACGTGTGAATGGGGAAGGGTTTTTGCTGTGTGCAGTTTCCCCTGTGCAGGGAAGGAAAAGAGGGAATGGATAAGGCTCCCTATTCCTCCTGTCCAGTCCCAAGGCAGTTTAAAGCAGCTTCAGAACTACAATTCTTTAAGGGAAATATCCCTAATTGAGCTGCAGATAGTTGTAAAGTAGCTCAAACACTTAATCCATTCTTGCTCTGCAACATGTTTTGCGCAAACCCCAATTTATCCTCAAATGAGAAGCGAGGGAGGGAAGGTGTTGAAGTCAACATCACTGGCTCTAGACCTATGGAAACCACTGTGGTAGGAATTCTTCTGCTGGGATTTGTAGGTTTTCCCTTTGTTTGTATTGCCTGAGCCTTGCAAAGGACAGACCATGGTAGAAGAATATTTCCCACAAACCTCAGTAACACCAGGGAAAGCACAGCATGGGGGACCAAGACATATTTTAGTAAGAAATAGGGTCACTTTGTTGTACCTACTTTGTTGCTGTTTGTAGCCTGTAGGTTGTCCTCAAAGAAAATTTCCAGCAAACTGCAGCACTGTCTGAAAGAACCAGGAGTCCATTGTTTTAGTCAGTTGATCCATTGTTCATTAAGCCTGCCTTGTATAACTGGTGACATGATGGTGATGTTTCACGTACCTGTTTTGGATACACTGAAATCTTCCATCTCAAAGAAAGAAATGCTTTGAAATCTCCCATGGGCATTACTCTAGCTCCACATATCTACACTGAAAAGATAGGTGCTTCCTGCCTTTGGTAACAGTATCACTTGGCAGGCATATTTGTTTCTACATGACAGAGATCAAGGTGTCCAAAAATAAATTCACAGAAGGGAAATCACTACCAGTGTTCTCACAGTCTCATTAATCTCTTTATGCCAAATTGCTCCACAGTAGAAACTGTCTAATTATTAACAGGAAACCTTTCCTTCAGTGTGTACTGTAAGTTAAGGTTTGCCTATACACAAAAAATATACTAGTGTGATGGTGGTATAATTGTACCATATATATATACACCTATAGAAACTGCCATGTGCCTGCATATGAATTTTCTCCACTGATAGCTGTTCCAGAAGACAGCTTTCATCTTCAGTATCTTGATTTTGCTCTGGGCATGGAGTAGGTTCCATTGGTTTTAATACCTGCTGCAATCTAAGTGGCTCTCTGAGAAGGTGACTGAACTGGGGTATGCCCAGAAAGAGATTGAGTGCCAGAACACTAAAGGAATTGGATTAGGTAATTTCAGAGCCATTGGCTATCCTCTTTGAGATCTCATGGAGGTTAGGTGAAGTAACAGATGACTGAAAAGGGCAAATATAATGCCCATCTTTAAGAAAGGGAAGAAGGAGGATCTGGGGAATTACAGGCCATTCTGCCCTTGATACCTGGAAAGATCATGGAAAGCCCTCAAGGTATCTACTGTGATGCAACTACAGGAGAACAAGGCAATCAGGATCAGCCAGCATTGATTTACGAAGAGCAAGTCATACCTGCCCAACCTGATTTCCTTCTATGATAAGGTTGTAGGCCTTGTGGATAGGGGAAGAGTAGTAGATATGATATATCTTGATTTCAGCAAAGCTTTTGACACTGTCCATTACCAAGCTAAGCAAATACAGATGAGAAAAAACTACCGAGTGTAAGGTGTATAGATATTTGGTTGAATCATTGGGTTGAATGCATAGTCATCAATAGCTCAATGTCTAATTGCGAGAAGGTTTTAAGTGGGGCTCTGTCACAGGCCAACTGGGCACTATGAGTGTATCAATTTGGTTGCAGGCTGATTGGGAGCTGCAAATGTATCAGCCACTGGGCTGTTTGGTTCAGGATCGAGGAGGCAGAGTTGGGAGTGAAGCAAAGACAAGATTTACTTATAACAATAAAGATAAATTTTACTTATAGCAGCAAAATAGCAACAAAAATATTTTAGCAGCAAAATATGGTTTACATGTATAACATTTAACAAAAAGGTTAAGCTAATAAACAGACAATATAACAGTAAAAGTTAAAGGTTAGCAGTGATAGTAAGAACAGACAGACAAATTGACAAAGAGTTCCCACTTGTTTGGCAACTTATTGATAGTCCCTTAGTGCCAGGTGCATGCCAAGTTGATCTAGTGAAGTCAGGTGTCCATGATCGACACTGTTGTTGGGAGCACCGGGGAAGTCAGGATCTGGTCCTTGCTCACACTGGGAATCTGGAGTCTGGGCTTGGAGCAGCAATGACCATTCTGTTCTGTCCTTCCTACTGGTCACCTGATGTGCATGTTCTTTTATATCTTGTCCTATGTTAATCTGTTGGCTTCAGAGCCACTCACAATCTTACTCCACAGCTGTTACCCTATGGGATTAAAAGGTGTTAGAAATTATGGAAAAGGGCCAATGTGGTCCCTATTTTCAAGAAGGGGAGGAAGGAAGAGCTTGGCAACTACAGGCCTGTCAGCCTCACTTCTATCCTGGGGAAGGTCTTTGAAAAAATTATCAAGGGCCACATTTGTGAGAGTCCTGCAGGGGAAGTGATGTTGAGGGGTAAAAAGCATGGGTTCATGCAAGGCTGATCCTGCCTGAATAACCTGGTCTCTTTCTATGACCAGGTAACAAAGAGCTTAGATGTGAAGCAGGAAGTCGATGTCATCTTCTTGGACTTCCAGAAGGCCTTCGACACAATGTCCCCACCCAATTCTGGTGGGCAAGCTGAGGGACTGCGGCATTGACAAATGCATGGTCACATGGGTGGCAAACTGGCTCCAGGGGCAAACCCAGAGGGTGGTGGTGGATGGGTTGATGTCGACCTGGGAGGGTGTGGGCAGTG
>NW_017728947.1:35429365-35492025 GCF_001723895.1 Crocodylus porosus
TAAGGTATCAGGAAGCTTGTGAACACTGAGATGGTGGGGATGGAGTGTCCCATGGGAACATGGTGGGGGGGTCATCAGTGCACTCAGTGGTGGCCCTGGAATTGAACCAGAAGCACTTCTGGTACACTTCTGGGTCTGCCACGGCATGCACAGGAGACCCCCTTGCCCCCCCCCCCCGGCTCAGTGACTGGTGCTTCCTGAGTCTGGGGGGGCACCCGGGGTCCCCCTGTGGCTGATCCCCAAGTTGGAGGGGGCCAAGGGGGGATCCCCCACGTGCTCGGCAGTGGACTGGCAAGTGGACGATTCTGGTCCATTTCCAGGTTCGCTGCTGACCACACAGGGGCACCTTCATACTCCTGTGAAACGCTCCATCCACTATAGCATCTCAGCATTCATGAGCCGTGCCTGGTACCTTAAGGTATGCAGAAAAAACATCTAAAGCTGTGTCTATGGCCAAATTGCTGAATTAGCATCAAATCTTCAGATTCGGATTTGTCTGAATTGAATTGGGACAGTGATCTGAATCAATGAATCAAATCACTGTCCCCTGATTTGGCCTAAATCTGAATCTGAATTAAATACAGCCCATTTTGCACACCCCTAAAAGACATCATGTTCCAAACTCACTTTGTGCTCCTGATTATCAGCAGATTTCTTGGTGCTTGGAACAGGTTTCTAACTTCATACATAGTGCTGTCTATTAACTAATTCACTAGTGCTTTTAGGGACTTTTGGATGCTTGATTTCAATTTGCTTCTTCATGGCAGTCACACAACAATTTGTATATATAGCATTTCTTCTAGAATTTCTACTTTACAGAGCTTAGTTTTAATAGGCTTCTGTGGCTATTGGTCTTCCAATAGAAAAATGTAGAACCAAACAAAGAATGTCTACTGGGATTTTCACCAGAGCAGCGGTTTGAAGAACACAGCTTACATATGAAGAGAACACTATTCATTTATTTAAGCCATTCATCAGTACATACACAGTGGAGTCAGTGCAGTCCTCCAGGGCATAGAAATATCCCAGGTTTATATAGTTCTAGGGGGTGTGATTCAAACAGTTTTGAATTGTCCTTGTCTGGCTGGGTTTCAGTGAAAAGTGAATCTGATCCAGAGGCAGCTTAGGAATGGAAAATACTGCCAATAAAAGTTGTATGCATTCTAATTCTACAGTTCCAACACTGTAAATGAAATTGAGATCATTAATGTCTACTTTTGATGTCTGATCAGGAGTAAGTTAAAGCCCCTTCACTAACACTCTTTTAAAGGGAAAGAAACAAGTTCCTGTATTCAAAATAAAATGGATTCCAATATCGGCATACAACTTTTTATCTGGAAAAGTGCTTTGATTAGAACAGGAGATTATGAGTCAAGACCTTGAGGTTCTGTTCCTGGTCCCATGCTAGCGTGCTGTGTGATTTTAGGCAATCCATAAAAAACACCTAGCTTCTACTGAAATGAAGTAGGAATTAAGTATCCAAATACCTTTTGTAGATCTGGGCCTTAACCTTCTATATGTTATTCTACCCAACTGAATAATGATTTCTAATAATGATAGTGTCACTGAGGTAGGCTGCTATGAGTCTGGGATTAATCTTAGTTTGTAAAAAGCACTTTGAGATTCTCATGTGAAGCATGCTTATGAAAGTGCAAAATATGATTGTCACCTGTGACCACTGTTTTTAGCAATTTCATGAACCAGTTCAATTATCGGGTTTTATTTTAGGATGGAAAGTTGCATTTATGTTTGACAGGAACTGAATATAATTAGTGAGCACTGAAGTAACTGTGTCCACAGCTCACAAATTGACAGGTGAAATTTGATTTGAAAAAGAATTTCTAAGTTGATGTCCTCATACTGCAGTGAAATCATACATCCTGTTTTGTGATCTGCAAGTTAAAAATGCTGACTAATTATGATGCAAGAATGATTTAAATTATAGCCCTTTGATTTCTAGATTTCTATACTTTCTAAACTATTTATTGAATAACATTTACATGGTGTCTGTTTTACCTCCTTAATCAAATTAAAACATTTAAAGGAAAATGCATTATTTACTTATCATGTTTTTATGTAACAGGGTTTCATGTTAGCCTATTGTGTATTTATGTTAACTACAGTTATTTTGACAGATGTTGTCATCGCCCAAAACCGAAAATAAAATAAAAATATAGTCAGGAGTAGTAAATAGCATTTCCCCTGACACAGTTGGAATATGAAAACAACAGAAAGTATAGTCGGCTTGGGTTTTAAATTTGATAGATGTTTCATCCTCTGCATTCTTACATTCATTCATTTTAACCATCCTGCTGCTGTATTTCAGATCAGAATTTCTCAGTGTTTCTCTTTTGTGTGTGTGTGTGCAAATTGAGAGCTAACCCACAATGGAATCTTTTAGTGTTGTCTGAGACAACTGAGATAGTAACATGATTAGGCTAGGACCAGGTTAGCATAAAATCAAGATAATAATTTAATAAATATTGAAATGAGCAGGAAATAAATCAGTAGACATCTGGCTTTTTTTTAAAGATACACTTAACAACTAAAAGGCTGTGTATAAAAGACCATATTGTGAAAGAAGGAATAAATGATAGTTTTTGTCATTAAAAAGTTGGTACTAATAGTAAAATTAGAAATTCATTAGCTTTGCTCAGCAAGGTCTTCCATAGCTTCATTTATTCATCTTTCAAATAGTCTATCATGCATGCCAAGATACACTTTCAGTCAGTTTTATGATTTTATTTTTTCATAAAATGGTTATCTTGCCTTCATTCCCGTACACTATATCACACAGTACATAAATTGATTTACAAATCCCATAATATCAAATGTCTGTTCTCATCAACCCTTACAGAACTTTAATATTTATATGATTTCATTCAATTTGGCATGGCTTGAACTTCCCCCCCTTAACGTAGAAAGACTAAATGACAGATTTAGTGACCATTGGGCAATACAATTGATTTAATTTGACATCCATGTTCTAGTAAAATGAAATATTGTCATTATTTTTTCCTTTAGACAGCTGAGAAGAAAGATATTTAATCTTATGACAAAGTGTCACTGAAGCGATTTAGGGATCACAAGGACATGTTAGCCAGCTACAGCTGAATCAAGGACAGAAAAAATCAAAACACATTGCTATTCAAAAAATAAAATGCTACCAATAGAAAGCCAAAATGCACACTTGGCCTAATATTGCCTCTAAATAATAGTTTGTGGCAATTACTTGTTACATCTCTTATACAACATATTGGATAAATCTACACATGCCATTAAGGCAATGTGGTAAACTGTGCCAGAATCAGCTGCTCCTGGGCACAGCATCTGCACATGCACCCAGAACTGCAGCAGTTTGAACCCAGGTAGAGCAGCCTAAAGCAGGCAGCAGGCTCAGGGAAGTCAGCCCTGGGCTCTGGGTGGAGACGTTGGGCAGCAGAGGGGCTGGCTGGTAGGCTTATGTGAGTAGGCAGTTATTCGATCTGGCTTCAGATCCGGCCACTTTGGATGCCAGCAATCCGATCCGGAGTTCCGGACCAGGTTTCCACTTCAACCCGTCCGAAGTGGCTCCGAAGCTTTGGGGCCACCTCGGACATCTGCCCATAGGGTATTATGGGGAATCAATGAAATATCTATAAGTTTGTTGTTTTTTGTCTGATTTGGATGAAACTTGCAGGGGTGGTAGTTTCTGCTGAGAGCATGAAGCCTGCCAAGTTTCAAGATCGGTGCAGAAGCTTCTCTTGCAGAGTTAATTAATATATTGCACCCTAATACTGGTGCACATTTAGATGGTGACGCTTTACTGAGGAGCTAACTAGTCAACTCCACAGTAGAGCACACGTGTAGATGCACCCGTTGACCGTGTCTTCATGAGTAGGGGCACACAGTTGCCATGGGGAAAAAAGAAGCTGCACAGATTCATGCCATGGCTTTTTGCCCTGGCACATGCCCCGCACGTGGGGAAAAATACTTCAGGTGGGGCACCTCAGCTGGCCCCAGAAGCCTTACCTTGGGTCCTGGGGGCCTCCTGGGGCTCCAGTGGTGGCAATCTGGGCATGAGGAGCATGGCCAGGAGCTGAAACTTGGCTCTGGCCAACCAGGCTTCAGGTTCAGGTGATGCACACTGCTGCCACATGTGACACCACTTTTTTTTTTCTGCATGCTTTTTTTTTGATACTAGGATTTCCCAGTAGCTAAATTTGGCTCTGTGCTACAAATAGAACAGAGCCCCATGTACAGAGAACTAACTTATGTGCACGGGGTGCATTGTGCGGCACCTCAAAACATATGTGCAGGCTTGTGTGGATATGGCCATTGAGTATTTTAACAGGGCACCCTCTTTGGTGCTTGTTACTGGGGAAAAAAAGGAATATGCTGCATGGGCAGGGGGAAGTGGGGAGAAAACTTACCCACGTCTGGATGGTGGCAGGAAAGGTGGAAGAGCATGGAGTACTGGGAACCCAGGTTCCATGGAGCCTGGAGAAGGAGATTGGAGTTCTGCCCAGTGAAGAAACACATGGTAGCCAGGCTGAGCAGATTGGCTCCTGGGGGATGGGCCAGAAGACAAAATGGGGCAGGTGTTGAAAGAAGAGACCCCAGGGGGAAGGGGGCCACCAGGGCAACAGGGGCAATGCTGACTGGTGGAGCGGAGCCCAAGACTATGGACGTCAAGAGTGCTGATACAGCTCAAGAGTACAGGTACTTACCAGGTGCCAAGAAGCAGAAGATATGTCCTGGGTGGAGAAGAGAGTGGCTGCAAGGGTAAGGGATGAATCAATGCAGGGCTTCTCCTTCAGGAAGAGCCAGTTCATGGAGAGAGGTAATTGGGGCAATTCCCTTCTCCTGCCAATGGAGCACAGGAAGGTTGTATTCCATGAAGAGATAAGTGGGTCAGCATATGCCCATGTCAAGAGGGGTGAGCAGATGCTAGGACCTTGAAGAGGCAAGGGCCAGTAATTAATGCTGGTGTCAACCCACCGGCCACTTATCAGATATAACAGAGGGGCTGTGAACAGAACAGCCTGAAGAAAAGAGCAAGCAGAGGAGTGCAAGCCCACTATAGGCTGCAGTGGCCAGCTAGCTAAAGGGATAGCCAGAAGGGTGCATTATTGGGATCAACCAGAGGAAGAGGGAATGGGAGAGTCCCGGAAGGGGAAGGAAGTCCGGAACATCATAGGCATGGTCAGGACAGGGTGTAGGGGTTGGAGGAGCCCTGTGCAGAGTCCCATGGTTACAACCCAAATGCTTACTAGGAAGGTCACCTCCCAGTCTGTTTTCCTTCTACATCTATCTGTTCTCCATCAAGGTGCGGTAGGCGAATAAAGAAGGATAACATGACTACAAGCCAGATAGCGACCATAACACAACTTCTACAAGTATAAAATTCAAACTTAATTTGTTTTTTTTCCTGATTCATACTTACACAATTGTGTAAATCCATTGATATAACCACAGGTATTTGAAATTTACAGGGGAATAGCTGAAATTAGAAACAGGCCTTTTAGTGTCCCTATGAAGTACTAAATCCTTATGACATTTAAATTTAACTGATCAGACTGAAAGTAAATTTTGGTGTTTATAAGGCTGAAAAAATGATTGTATATCACAGATATCAGTTTGGTATTCTGTCCCTTTTTGGGAGGATAGTAACCGCTGTTTTTGATTGTCTGACTCCCATAGGACCTAATTTTGCACTCTAGAATACACACTCAATGGGAGCTTGCTATTCAGTTTAACAGGAGCATGATCAAATATACAACTGCAGTTCTGAATGAGCCTGTGCAGCTGTTAGGAGCAACTGAAGAAACTGGTAAAGGTGGAAACCACAGAGAAACTTCTACAGTTTTGAATATTTGTTCCAATTCTTTTCCTGCCCTTCTTGTAGGCTTTTCACCTTGGCTTCACTCGACACATGCTCCTCTGACCATCTTCTCATCTTCTTTCTTCTCCTTATCTTTAGGAACTTGTTCTTTAAGAACTGCACCAACAAACCCTAAATATACCTGAGATACACAGGTGAAACCTTCATCATTTGAACCGAAACCCTGCACTCTTTGATTGATTTCCACCAAAAATTCAACAATCATCACCCCTCCATCAGACTATCACTTGAATAATCTAACACCAACATTTTCTTTTTGGATATCATGATCAATATCCAAAATGGTAAACTTCAAACCACCCTATATAACAAACCCACAGACCAACATACATATCTACACAGAACCATAAATCACTCCAAACACACCAAGAAAGCTGTAATATATAGTCAAGCTCTCTGATACCACCAAATTTGCAGTGAGGAGAATACCCATGGCCACCACCTCACAAATCTCAAAAGGGCCTTCAGCTAACAAGGACACTCCTCCAGAGAGATAAATCGCACTTTTGAAAGAGCCACCCAGATACCAGGTGAAGATTTACTGCAGTATAAAAAGAAAATTCCCACAAATCGTACACTATTAGTTATTACATATCACCCTTCCCTGGAACCTACACAGAAAATCCTCAAACAATTGCAACCCATATTAGAAGAAGACCCAATTCTTAAAGAGGTCTTTCCAGAACCACCCATCCTAGCCTTTAAACAAACACCAAATCCTGCTAACCCCATCACCAGAAGCAAACTCACTCTGACCCAAACCTCATCAACAAAAGGATCCAGACCATGCCAGGACAAGATATGCAAAACCTGCCAACATATCTCCACCACCCCCACTATAACTACACCCCGCAATAGAACCATCTGCGCCTCCAGAAATGTAACATATCTCATCTAGTGCACAAAATGCCCTGAGGGAAAATATGTTGAAGAAACCAAACAACAACTGCACACCAGAATCAATGCACACCAAAATTCTTTCAAAGACAATACCTAACTACCTATGGGTGCACACTTCTCACAGGACAATCACTCCCTCTCCGATCTCTCAGGTCTAATCCTCGAAGGGAACTTACAAAACACCTTCTGTAGATGAGCCAACAGACTTCTCTTCATAAATCTACTGGATACAATAAATCATGGATTCAATATAGACATTGGTTTTATGGCACATTACAACCTGTTTCACATCTGACTCACCAGGTACCTGCCTGACAGCCTCTTTTCTACCTTGTACTCTCTATTACTCCACTGTCTCCCTTCAGCCTTTTTCTCTTGCTCTTTTCCTTCCCTCCCCATTTCCCCCTCTGCTTCACCTCTCTGCCTCACCTTTTGTCTTTCTAATTCTACCTATTTACATTTTCACTGACATCCTGCCACACTTTTAGCTTCTTTCATTTCCTGGAGTCTCAAAATAGCAGAGACTCCCCATGCCTGAAAAAGCGTGACTGAACCCAAAAGTTTGCCAAGAACCTTTTTCCAACTACTCAGTTGGTCTAATAAAAGATATCACATTTACTCAAACAACCTTTCCTGCCTGAAGTACACATGGCATTTTCTGCCATTAAATTTTTTACTCTGCTTGTATATATGTTATACTCTTTATCTGACCCAGTAAATGCCTTCTCAATTTGATGTGTTAGCATTCTGGTGCAGAGAATATCTTACTATTGTTTTTGTGCAGTGACTAACATAATAGGTTCCTCTTATTGCTTGATTTTTAGGCAGTGCCGTAGTAAATATGAGTAACAATAGTACCTTATCTTTTGCTCTGTTACATCACAATTGACAGTATGTGATTTTTTTTGGCTGAATGAAACAAGCACTATACTCAAAGCCCTGACAACATACTTAAAAGTTGAGCAATTATTCTTGAAAAATAATCACCTTTACTTTCTACCAGATGGTCTGCACTGGGAAGTTATACCAGATTTAGCTAGAGGGGCATGACTTTGCCACTCCTTTGAAGTGGCATGTCCCTTGAAGATAAGCTTTATCTGGTTCTTGGTAGATGACTGATCCATACAGGGAAAAATGACTTTGAATGATTGATTGAAGGATTCATGACCACCTGAGTTACCACTGTGTTCTTATTATAACAGAGTTATGATGGATTTGTGATGGGACAGGTTTTTGGAGAAAAGAAAAGGCAAAATCTAATGGACGGAGTAGCGAACTGAGCCTCAGGGGAGCTAGAGTCTATCTTGGTGGCCTGCTTAGTGACCTTGATCAAATCGTTTCCGTTCTTTGGGTTTTACTTCCCTCACTCATAATAAGGGCATAATGGTACTTTATAAAGTACTTTGTAATCCATGAATAAAAAAGCTTTACATGAGAACTAGCTGTCACTTTCATTAAGTTTTAGTGCTTGGAAATGTCCATATCAAAACACATTCATGGTCTATCTTAGTTTCTTGTTTCTAGCAGTTTTTAATCCCTGAATCATTAGAAATTTAAACTTATAATATCTATAATTGCATTGGGGGGGAAGTAACTTCCATGGGGAAACATTTCTTCCTGACTCAAAATGGTGATCAGCTTATGCCTTGAAGCATGAAGACTGATAGTCCTTGTAATTTTATTCTACCTACTATAACTGCAGATGTTTTTCTTACAGTATTCATATGTGTCTAATCCTTTTTTGAATCTTGCTAAGCTAGTTGCCTCAGGAATTCACTTTACATTTGCTCTGGTGCTGATATAGGTGACGATTTGTAATATTCAAGATTGGTTCCAAAGCTTTGCTTCTTGGTTCTTCAAAATTCACAAAGAGTCCTGCCTCAAGGTTATTAGTCATGGATTCTTGGAAATGCTGTGATTATACATAATAACACGAGGACATTAAACAGCATTTCAAGTTTAGTTCTATGCCTACTGTATAACACAGTGCCTTGTTTACAAGGTAGTACAAATGAACAAACGTTTATTAACAAAATGAATGATGAACAATTACTGTAATTTCTCCGCTTCGAAAACACCTCTTGTAAATGAATTGGGCTAATAATAGCTTGTTGATTGGCTTTATCTTTCACACAAGACAAGGAACTATGTTAACAAATTCACTCCCGTAACATTAAGATTGTGGCAGAAAATCCTTGCAGATTTGTAGGATATTGTGAAGAGCAGATATAAGAAAACTACTGTACGTCCGTGCAGTTTCCTGCTGATATCATTGTACCTTGACCTAAGACTTCTGCTACAAACTGGCATAATGGACAAGCCTATTGGTAGGGCTGTTGCTGCACATTTTCACTTCTGAGGCAAATACAGTGTCACCGTGGCAACTTGGTGTTAAATGAGAAGGACTAATGTATTTTTTTTTAAATGGATTTACTATATTCCTGGACAAGAATTCACCTTATGGAATGTGCAAGGAATAGAGGTTAAGGAGAAGGGAAACACTAGTCTGTTCCGTGTGTGTTTTGGTGTACACGTAGCCTGAGCTATTTTGTGCAGATTTGCACAAGGGTATGCACATTCCATTTTGCAGTAAAAGCATAGAAACATGTGGGCTTGTCCCCATCTCTGGAGTTAATAATACATGATTCTTTTTTTTTGTAAAATTCTCTCCTAGCTCCCCAAATATTTGCTTTATTTTTCAATCAGGTGTAAATATACTCTTTTGGCCAAGGTAATCTTGTGTTTTCAAATATTGATCAGTAATTGCTATGAAACTATACTCAAAGGCCATATCCACACAAGCATGGATGTTTGTTTCCCTGCGGACAAGAAGCAGTGGCACACATTGTGCCACTGATACTTGTCCCCAGGGAATGCCTGTGCCATGTGTCCTCTGGTGTGCGGCAGGTTACCCTAAGTGGGGTAGTGAAGGCTGGGGCCAGCAACTGTGCTGGCCCCAGCAGCCTTACCTGGGGTCCTGGGGGCCTCAGGGAGCTGCAGCA
This sequence comes from Crocodylus porosus, assembly GCF_001723895.1. NCBI lineage: Eukaryota > Metazoa > Chordata > Crocodylia > Crocodylidae > Crocodylus > Crocodylus porosus. Next base: position 35,439,152 of record NW_017728947.1, read on the forward strand.
ACAGTGATCCTGGCACTTGGAGCCTGGCTGGCATAGTCAGAACATGGCACCAGCCAGCCAGACTCCAGTTTTGGGCAGCATGCACTGTTGCCCAAATATTATTAAGGTGCACTTAATATTTTACTTCCTTCACAGTTCACTAGATAGTCTGGAACTAGCCATACCATTTTCATCCTGATGCTCCAAGCTTCCAACTTTTATTGAAAAATATTACAAAAGTGACATTCCAGTGTAATGCTGTAACTTGAACATCCCCTTAAAACACTTTGAGCAACATTTTCCAACTTGTGTCTTGTTCAGAGACTCTCAGGAACCACAGTTCTCCAAGATTATGTTACTCGGTCACTAACCGTAGGCACCACATACATGCTGATACAGGCTTCTAACTAGGTGTTCTGATTATGAGCAGTGTTGACCAATCGTAGATCCCACTGAAATACTTGGATATTTAAAATTTGATGTAGGTGCCTAAATTTGGTAACTATTTATATCTGATAAATTAGGGTAAGTGTAGATGTTCACCACACCTGGTTGACATGGCTTGCTTTAAACCATGTGACTGTAGATTGGGAGTGGCATGCGAAGATGTTTGTTGGTGCCAGGAGCCATGCTGGGAACCTGACGCAAGTAACTTGAGGTGTGGGGAGGGTGCAGTGGATCAGGGGGAGGAAGGTAGCAGGCTCGTGGGTCTTCAAGGGGAGCTGGTGGTGGGTCCATATGGGATGACAGGGAAGGCTTTCTACCCAGGGGGAGAGTCAGAGGTCTAAAAAAATAGCCTGGTCAGGGTGCACAGGAAGTAGGGAAAGTGCAGCCCCAGGACTGGGGTGAATGGCTAGGCTTTCCCAACCCCAGGGCTGAACTTTGAACTTGTACAGATGTTCACTAGATTGGGCTAATCTGTTCCCAATCTCAGTTAGTTCGCCACTTCAGGTGAACTAATTTAGATTAGGCTTGCCACTTTCTGCCTGATTTAACCTCTGTGAACATCTGCGCAGATAAGCATTTAGATCAACCTGACCCTGAGTCGGTTATCTAAATGTAACATCTGCATGTACCCTTAGTGTATATCAACATCATACATAATTTTCTATTTGTAATCGTAAATGCCAGACTTAGATCCTCTTTACATGTACTCATACTTTTCTCTATACGATTTTGTGTCACTGAAATTCATATAGATAATGGAAAGAATAAAAAAATGTGCCATTCTTCATTAATAAAGCACCATTACAGGTATAAATGAGAACTGTTTTCTAAATGTCTATTATATTCCTGCAGTGTGATTGATGTCACTATCAGAACAACAGAGAAAATTGTGTGATGACAAAATAAACTCTTTTTTGTTAGTCTAGAAAGAAGTTGCAGGGATTGCTTTATTCTGAGGCAGAGGTTTCCAGCCTGACATCATGACCTCCAGGTGGGTTATCAACAGGTTTCAGGGTGTCACAACAACTCTGTTCTTTCTATAATAATTTGAATGTCTATGGAATTGCACCTAACTAGTTTTAAATTGGATTTTGTAAAATTTATGAATAAATGGGGTCACTTGGACAGGACTCAGTGACCTATTATGTCCTTTTCAGTTATATGTTCCTATAATTACTGGAGTGAGAGAGGATGAGAAAGATATCAGGGTGATGGGCACTATCAGTGTCTAACCCTGTTCTAAGTACCAAAACTTATCTCATTCTGTTAAAAAGGATGTTTTTTGTATTATGGGAAGAGTGAATCATATTAATATAATAGAGGTTACTGGAAGAAAAAAACCCTACTTTCCACCTTTATTAGAAGAAAGGTTTCTTGATCCATTTTCTGTGACACCACTTTCTCTTTTCAAGTTTCATAGAGAAAAAAAGAAAACATTTCTTAATGAATCTGTTTTCCATTAAAAACCCCCTCTGGATTAGAATTAAATCTGCAGTAAGCTTCTAAAGAAAAAACAGAGGGGAAAATGAACCATAATACACTATTTTAAAAAGGAGGAAGTATTATTTGTAAAATCCCATTATTAATATCTTTACAATAATCACTGCTTTATTGAACAAATGTAGCAACTTGTCATCTTTATATATGGTATTAAGGGCTTGCCTTTGGCATATGCATGTGGATGCTAGCTATCCATTTGTTTTCATTAGCAGAACCATAATAAAAAGTTCATTGTTATCACTATGCACCCAAAGCACTCCTGCAGTAGATTAATGGGATCTAAAGCCTACTGACCAAAGTTAGTTGTATTTCAATAAATATGCACTGGGGTATAGCATTACTTGGTTGCAACATGGAATACAGTGGAGTCACCCTCTACTCTCTATGAACCTGAGTAAGGGATCCTCAGAATGTGGTTCCAGCTATACTAGGAAGAGCAAAAGCGAGTTGCAAGCTAGCTTCCCTCCCTTATCAAGAAAGCAGATAAACAGGGAGGGGGCACAGCTATATTTTGTCTACTTGTCAGCCAAAGTAGCTGGATGCTCTTAGGAGTTCAGTGCTGAACTCTTTTCTGGCAAAGGGATGAAAGGACATTGCTTTTGGCAGCACACTGGGTGTGTGAGAGGAATTTCTCTCTTTGAGTTAAAATTCCTTCTCAAAGCTCCATCTGGACTGGGACATTGTCTGTTAACTATTTTAAAATACTGTGTTTGTCACCCATGCCTGTCCTATCAGTATAAAAGTAATTTCTCATTTTCAGATCAGATTTAGTAATCTTCCTCTTATGGTCTTCCCCTTCAGTTCAGAAATGTTGAATACCTGGTGCAGCTAAGATGACAGGAAACACACTTGACACTCAAAATGCTGCATGATTTTTACCTTTCATTGCTATTTTTTGTGCCTCTCATTTGGGGAGTTGGTTAAAGGAGTACATCAGACGTTTGGGTCCTGGTCAGCTGAAAGATATGACTCAGTTCAGTGACACAGGCAGAACTTCCTAGGATGTTCCTGATATGGAAGTTACTGTCTTTACAAATGTGCAGGGCATGGAAATTTATTGATGATAAAGAGAGCGTATGATCAACTGGGGCTACATTAAAAGGATTGAGAGGCATTATATCTTCCATTGACGGTTTGCAGGTATACCTTCCAATAAACTCCAGCCAAAAAAGGAATTGCCTTGAAGAGATTTTACTGCTTGGAGTGGAATATACAAACAGGAAGGTGACAGATTTGAGAAAAGTACAGTTAAATCAGAACTGCAAAATGGGAAAAGTTGATCAAAGAACAAAGAAAGAATTGCATTAAGATTAACATCCCAGTGCTATAAAATTTGTTGTAAACCCTGAGCAATAAAAAATTAAATGAAGAGGAAGTTAATGTTTTAAATTTTCCAGTAGAGAACTTGGTAGTTTTAGCAGGTTTGGCCTCTCATAAGATTTACTAGAGGCTCAAGCAAGTCTAGCCATACCAGAGGGCACTGAAAGCATAAAACACCAGTCAAATAAAAATAATTTATAGTCGAGGCCTTTATGCAGAACTTCACTTTTCTTAAAAAAATAAAAACAGCAGCAAAAAATGATTCTAACCAACTGAGAATCTATTTTGGTCAAAGAGAATTATGACTTATCCTCCACCTATAGATAGTCATGATATAGATTAGGCTGCTTATCATAATAAAGTGGCTAAATAGTTCTTTAATAGGAATATAGAGTTGGCACATTTGGTATTACAGTACTGGAACTACTTTTTGGTTATTTTAAAATCAAGATACAATGGAACTAGTGAGGGATCACTGTAGGGATTTGTCTTGTTTCTTTGGTAACATGCTACAGAATACTGCAAATTCCAGTAGAAGGGTTTTGTACCTAAATTTTATATCATGTCAGACTTTAAAACAATATTTCTTAACGTTTTTAGACTCAAGGTACCACTCATGAGACTTGTTTCTTGACTGCAAAAAAAAAAATACAGCAATTCTTCTCTTGTAAATAGCTCAGAAAGTCCATAACAGGGCAGAATGTTTTTAATATTATGAATTCTTGTTTCAAATCCCAGAGTTTATCTTGTGAACCATGTTTACACACCTAAGAGTGCTAATGTTGTGTGGCATTTCATTGCACCTTGAAGGATCTCAAAGCAACCCAGGGTACCCTAATTGAGAATCATTGCTTTAAAAGTATGCTAAGTTCTAAGACATCAGAAATGTAACCTAAGGTACTATTGAAATTGAAGCTTTAAAATTTCTTATGGAATTTGATCTCCAGTTTAAGAATTCAGCAATTGGCATAATTTGGTTAGTTTCTACACTCTCTTGTGGGTTTTTCCTCTCTCACTTGACACTGGCCAGTGCTAGAAACACATTAATAAACAAACTGGTTAAGTGATCTGTTTCAGTCTGGGCTGAATTCTCTGTTTCTTGGGATTCTTTGTTTATTGTATATATTCTTTAATACCTGAAAGCTTACTGCCCTCAACAACTGCATACAAACACCTGACAGGGGCTGAAAATTAAGGGATTGCATTAAGAAAGCAGCTCCTGCTATAATTATATAGTAAAAATAATTTTATTTTTGTAGGTTCCAATCTTGAAGTTTGTACCTAGCAAAATTCTTACTAATTAGGTCCATTTGGTTTAGTTTCTGATGGTCCTCTGTGCCTGTCTCTGTCTGTCTTTGGATTCCTTGGTGTGAATTTCTTTTGATGAGTCAAAATAGATTTAGTTACTGGAGGGGGCTATCCCAAAGGGCTATATACCACTTAAGTCCTTTTGTCTAAAGGGCATAAGTAGGACTGAATGGACACATCCACACATGCAAGCACATGCACTTGCAGCAGTTCAAATAGAAGCGGTGAAAATTTGAGCCAGGGCTTTTTGCCTCAGCACATGTGCTCAGATATGCACTTTGTTGTGGAGCATATTGTGCCACTTGGACAAAATAACCATGCCTGGCTCCTCACTGATCTGGAGCCAGAGGGAACTAGAGCCTGGGGACAGCACCTGTGCTGCAAAGTTGGCTTTTGTGCAGCACTACTGCCATGTGTGCCCCTTGCCTGGCCATCTGGTCAGCTAGCACCCAGAAGATGTTCCAGGTGTGGTGGCCTGCTTTGAACTGTCAGAGCATGTCCTCCTGGCCCCAGTTGGCCAGGAGGTCAGCCACAGCCAGCTGGGTCCAAGGTGCCAGCTCTGAGCTGGGAGGGTCCTGCCACTGGCCTCCCTAGCAGGAATTCTGGTGTTCCCTATTAGAAAACTGAAAAATCCCCCAGAAAAAAAAATCCCAAAGTCACTTTGTAAAATACCCCCAAATCTATGTTCCTCCATGATTAAAATAAAAGACCACTATATATAGACAGAGTGAGAGATAGAGACACAGTGATCAACTGGGCATGTTTTATTGATATATCTACAGTGTTAAAGCAATTTGGATGCCTACCAGTGTCTTTATCATCATAATAAAATGAATTCTAAATACCTATATGTTTTGCTGCCCCCCACAGTGGTAAGAGACCCCCCACAGGGGCTACAATCTCCCCCAGGGGTTACCGCCCCGCAACAGGGATAACAGCCCCCCACCAGGATTCTACAGCTTCCCACTAGGGGTAACAGCTCCCTGCAGGTGTAACAGCCCCCCACAAGGGCTACAACCCCCCACCAGGGGTAGCAGCACCCCACCAGGGGTAACAGTCCCCCCACAGAGGCTACCACACCAGGGGTAGCAGCCCCCCATAGGGGTAAGAGCCCTCCCAACAGGGGCCAAAATGGCCCCTGCAGGAGCTACCACTCTAGCCCCCCAATTGCTGCCCCACCTGGCCCCATCCCCCGCTGGCTCCTGCTGCCCCGCACAGCAAGTTTACTTTATAGACATGCCTTAAATAAACCTGACTTAGTCCAGCTCAATATTTTGTTCCTATATCTTCTGCTATGATTCCAGCAAAAAGTTTTCCACTAAGTTCAGCGTACTCAGGCCTGTGACATAAAACTATTGAAAAAGACAAGATGGGAGTGAATCAACTGCTTCATCATTTTAAGTATTAACATAGCATTCCCGTCCTCAAAATAGCAACAGAGTCCAGATTTAGGGTGAAGAACCTGCCAATATTCGTTAATATCAACTATTTTATTTAATTTCTTTTTTTTCAATACGAGAAAATTCCCATCAGCAACCAAAATTACTTGATTTTTGGTCTATTCAAACATCCTGTGAAATACCCCACTGGAATAATTTCTCTGTAGTTTGACCAAATGTGAATTCCTGCCAGGCTGAGGGCTAGCCTGACCATTCTCATTCCCGAACAAATATATATTTTTGAAGTTATAAAGACTAGAGAATAGCATTTTCTAATGAAAAATCCCTTGATGTATCTTATAATTTCCATTTGTATCAATGGAAGTGCAAAGAATATTGTAAAATTCAGGCTATTCAAAGGATGCATTAGCTGAATACAGGCAATGGGACTAAAACAACAGAAATAAAGACAATTTATGACCTGATTCTGAGTTCTGAGCACTGAGTTTTCAGTTCAAAGCTTCTTGAAACCAACAGCCTTTTCTAACAGATTGAACTGAAATCATGTTTAGATATTCTCATGGTTACTAGATAATCTACACATCTATTCTTATACTTAAAAAAGGATTCCTGCAGCATTTACACCCCAATACCAGATACTTTGGGAGATAAAATATTTTGCTTTGTTAAAACAAAGTATTAGCTCAGATTTGATAATATTGATAAAGCAACAGACTTAGAATATATTTCCTCCTATCTATACCTTCCTTCGTTTCTTGAGTCGCATTTCCTAAAAAAGAAAGAGAAAAAAAAGATTTTACTAAATAAAGATGTGTTTGTTCTTGAGAAATAAAACAGCATACAAAATTTGCTGATCCCCATCTTGAGAACCTGATAACAGAAAACCTAGTCAGCTTTTTTTTCACTCGTTTTAATGATGTGATGAATACAGAATGGTGAGAGCTGAAGTCCTTAGTTGATAGTGTGGAAAGAAAAAAGAAAAAAAATCAACCTCAAAACAAAACAAAAACAACTCTAGAGAGGAAAAAGAAATTAATTTCAGGAATAACATAATGCCATTGCAGGCCTGGCTCTTACAACAAACCATCAAGTTAATTTAATTCCACAAACCCCATTGCTCCAACAAAATGTTGTTTAAATCAATTCATTCTTTCATTACGCTGCTTAAGAGCACCGTGGAGTGATGAGAAATTACTGAGATGACTTTCATGTATCAGAATCCCTTCAGTTTCACTTCATTTTCCATCCTGACATGGGATTAATGTGCTGCATTTGCATGCTAAAACAGTATATTTAATTGTAAAAGTGGTGTTGTTAAATTACCTTGCAATGAGTTTATTTTAAATGGTTCATTAAAGTTTTTGAAATCTCTCACTGCACGATTGCATCTCTTTTCTGCTTTGATATATTATATCTTCTGCCGATAACAGGCACAGAGGAATCTTTTACTCAATATGCTGTTTGCCCATCTAACAGTTTTGAAATAAGAGCAGTTGCCAGTCTCTTAGGACTCAATCGGCCAAGTATTTAGGCATTTGCTTAAGTCCATCCTTAGTCAGCAAAGTATTAGTCTGGTGTAGGTCTACATACTCTAGTGACTGGTCAAACAGGGTATAATGAGCCCGAACGGACTTTGTCCGCTTGACTTTCAGCACTGAAAGTCCTGGGGTTACATCTTGTTGTCAGGCAAAGTAAGATCAAAACTTGAACTCTCAAAGAACTGAGCTGCTCAGGATGAGGGTCATCCCCAGGTATGGACACTCTGTGCAATCTTTACTTAGCAGCATATGGGTCTTTATCTCTGTGTTGATGATTAGTATGTTTAGTATAACCATCTTCCAGCCCACTTACGCAATGTGTCTTCCAATGATGAAGCACATAACATGAATAAAACACATGTGGTACCTTCCTACTTAATCCTTTCTTCCTCTCTTTCAAGGGAAAATTACATATAGGTTTTTTTTTATAAGTGGAGGCCAGGTTGACGAAATATTGCACTTGGAGTAAAAAGTGGTGAGGTTGATGGCAGACAGTGGAGCTTATCCCATATCCTGGAAAATTCTTCCCATCCACTGACTTTAAGAAGCTCAGACTGTATGTAAGGCAATATAAGAAATTCCTTTCTGTTTGTACACTGCAAAATACTATTTATATATGGAAACTATAATTTAAAGCTGAAGAGGACAAAGATGCGACTGAGCGTTCAGCCTTTCTCTGTGTACTTCCTGGCTTTAAATACTTTGGCTGAATCCACAGGAGTGTAGATGTTTATTTCCCCAGGGACAAGAAGAAGCGCCATACCTTGTACCTTTGCTATACCCTGGGGAATGCCTGTGCCACGTGCCCTGTGGCATGCGACAGGTTACCCTGGTTGGGGTGGGGTGGGGGGCTAAGGCCAGCACTGGGCTGGCCTCAGTAGCTTTACTGGGTCCTGGGGGCCTCCTGGGGCTGCAGCAGTGCCGGTCCTGCTGTGCAGAGCCTGGCTGGCAGCCAGAGTGTGGATTTGGCTAGCCAGACTCCAGTTTTGGGCAGCGCGAGTTGCCCCCACATGCATTGCTACTCTACTTTTTCCGCACAGGTTTTTTGACCTCAGGATCAAAAAACACCAGATACCGCATGGCTATGCTCATCTGGTTGTGGCCTCTGATTTCAGTCTTAATGCTGTAGTCATGGAATCTTTCAGTTGCTCTGAGTCTATGTTTCTATGTATGCTGTTCATATATACCCATGTTGTTATACAATGGAGGAAAATGTTGGAGCATCATTGCACTTTGTTGATTTGAATGGAAATTAGGTACCTTCATAACTTTGAGTACTTCAGCTTGTTTTATCCTTGACTCAAGCAACAGTGGCTCATGCTGAAGTCCCCGGTATGACACCCTACTGGTAGAACTTAATAGGGTCAGTTATCCACACATGAAAATAGCCTGGCTATCCTGCACTAGATGTCACTTTTTCTCCATAGCTGTCAGAGTATTATACAAACTTTAATTAATCCACCTTGCAAAGTGAGACTCTGTTTTTATTACCATTTCGGTAGGGTGCATTTTCCAATTAAAAATGATAAATAGAAACTGCATATATTTAGACAACTGGATCTGTCAATGGAACTTAAAGTGTCCTATCATACCAATCTACTTAATGATAAGCTATGCTCTATCTATTCTCTCTCTCTCTTTCTCTGTATGTGTATATATATATATATATGTGTGTATATATATGTACACACACACACACACACACACACAATATATATACACACACATATAAACAAATATATGCAAGATGGCTTATTGATATGACAAAGTTATTTGGCCTCTGGGAAGTTTTCAAAGCAGTGAACCTAATGGACACTTCATTATTTCCTGTGCTAAACCTTGGAATTACATATGGACTAAATCTCATTGGGCACGTTTATACATGTGCTGTAATGCTCTGTAGCCTATTTTACTGCACATTACAGTGTCACAGCAAAAACCATCCTAATATGCTAATGCACAGTCAAATTAGGTTATTGTGCATTAAGTGTCACTAAAAAAGCGTGTGCTTTTGCTACTGTGCATTTAGTTAATACTTCACATTAGAGGGTGCCTATACACAAACCTGGAGGTTTGATTAATAGAGTCTGCTGGAGCGTGGTAATTACCACGCTCCACCAGCATCCTGCATCTTGTCTATTGGTGTCCCTGTGCTTAAAATGGTGATGGTGGTGCTTGACTAAAGCTTGTCAAATGAGCTTTAGTTCAAGTACCCCTGCTGCCATTTTTAAGTGTGGGGATGCTGGTGCATAAGACATGGCAGTGCTTTAATTAGAGTGGCTCTTGGATTTAAGTGCGGCCCCCGTGTTCCCGGAGCACGTGTAAAAGTGCCCAGAGGTACTAAATTTAATGTACAGTAGCAGAAACACATTAGTGACTGTGAAGATGCATCCAGCAGGATTTGCAAGCATTGTGGTTAAGCAGCTTGAACATCGTGATATCCTTAATGGATATGTAGTCCAGAGACCCCAGTGAAGAGCATCTTCTGTAAAAATCTGGTATGTCATAGGTGCAGTGGCACTTAGCTACAAATCCAGTTTACTGAAGTAATTTACAGATCTATGTAATGTCTTGGGTGGAGGGGGCAGCATTGAATGTATCCACTGTTAATTAGCTCCCAGTATATATAGAAAGGAGAAGAAAATTTATTGCTGTATATTGAAAGCAACATACACAAGCAAAGGATGTTGATTATGGATGTTGATTATGGATGTTGAAAGCAACATACACAAGCAAAGGATGTTGATTATGGACAACCCTGTATTTTAACTGTCTTTGAAGAATTCAGATTGGGTTTGTGATTCAGTCACTTACTGTGACCCCCTGTGAAATGTTATTAAGCATATCATGTATATTCCGTGCACTCCATCCTTTAAGTATGCACCATAATCTGTGGATTGGTAGTCAGAACAAGTCATGACATGACAAGTATTGGTCATGACTTCTAACCTTTTTTCACTGCCTCTTGCTCAGTGACCTGATGCACACCTCAGCAGTCCAATGGAAAAATCTGGGACTGTTATTATTTCTGGCCTTTTCAAGACTGTGTAAGGGGAGGCAATTTTTACTCATCAAGACTGTCCTCTGCTCACACAGTGGCCACCAACAGAGGTCCTTTCCAGTTGGGACCAAGTTTTCATTTGTGTATAATTTTCTTTAAACTCAGTATATTGTGTAGTGCTCATGTGGATAAGAAAGTCAAGCACAATGACTGTGCCTGGTACTGCAACCTAATACATTGATTCAAAGTATTCTTATGGAATATTTGAAGGTCCATGAAAGCCCAATGAGTAATTTAAGAAATTCCATTGTGTATTGTATTGAATTCACTGCAAAATCATATATAATGATATTTAGAGAGTCTATGCTGTAAGGCACAAAATGGCAGAGTTAAGGTTGAGCTTTCAGTCTTATCTATGTACTTGCTAATTTTTCAGGGCTTGATTTCATCCTTAATGTTGCATTACTTTTATTTTTGCTTTCACTCTGTTTTTCTGTGGATACTGTCCACATATGTACACAATGGCAGCAACAATATCCTTTCTTTTTATAACTGATGATCAAAAAAAATTAAATTATGTGTAGCCATTGTTTTAAGGAAGTGAAAACTGTGTTATATTGACTACACTAAGTACCATATGAATGCTACAGGAAAGCTGTTTTATACAAGAATTTAATGGAAGAGTGTGTATGAGCATGACCATCCCCTGCTGGTACTACCACTGTCATCAGATGGAGTATAAACATTTTCCATTGTTTTTGATTTTGTCATCCACTCTCCTAGTTGATTTAACAATACAGATAGCTATAGTAATTTTTCCCTTAGCTGCAGTGGTAGAGATTAGAGGCCAGATTTTAATCTCTCAGATGCAGAAGTAAATCCACTGGGGTAAATAGAAATATACTGGTACAAATATATGAGACTCAGACTTGATATATTTTGGAGATTATCCTGATTTTTGTATCACTTGTACTTTAACTGGCACAGATTCAAGCTAGATAGAGGCAGTCAAGATTCCTAAAGAGGTATCTTCAGAGTACTTTCTAGCAAAACCTGTGATTTTACCTAGAGTTACCCCTCTTATGTGGGTGTTGCAGAAGTAGTGATTTTTTTTCTGATGGGTCTAGTTTCCTGCTGCTGTGGTAAACATTGTTTTATTTCAAGTCTTTTTAACACACTCTGTTACCCGGTCCTAATGGTAACAGCTCAGTTGTTCCTTGAAGGGGAAATTAAAAATAAAAACAAGTATGTAGTAAGATAATTTGATGAACACAAGGGTATTTGCTTCAAATCTCTCACTTTTTAAAATCTTTAACAACAATTGTACTGTATGATTGCTGTAGCTTTATCTCATAATAAATGCTTTCATTGTGCAGTTTCTATTAGATTTTCTCTTTTACACGAATGCACACACAGGGCTTAACATTTATATTGATTTATATAAACTTTAACAGTGTATTGTGTCAATCTGGGAAAACTAAAATACATAAAGGGTTCACAGGTTAAATGCTTTTGTGTAATGATAGCACTATATAAATCCATATGGCTTCCAAATCACTCTTCTGATGTTTTCAAAGATCGACTGTTGCACTCAGCAGCTTTTGTGTTTCAGGTTAGTGGCTCGATTCTGGTCTGATTTTTTTTTTTAAATGAAGACTTAGAAAATGGCATATATAAATTAGGAACTAGATCTGTCAGGTGGAAATCATTACAGCTCAGAGACTGGCACTGTTCAGGTCATCTTTGTTGTTCTTGTTATGCTGTACTGTACTTTTAAGTTATGACAGCTGTGAAGCTGTGACAGCATTTTTTCCACATCTCTGTTTCAGTATGAAGGTTTCTTTTACTGTATTCCCACACCGTCACCCTTCTGGCTAAGGAAAAGTGGATGGGACTTCTTCACTTATTTGTCCTATTAATGACTACTGCAACATTACTACTTTATCCTCAGTGTGTAGGGCTTGACTGTTTTCTCAGTTCTTGCATCTTCCTGATGGGGGAAAAATACTAGGACTTGTAACCAGAACCAGATATAAGTCTTCTCCTTGGTAGAAAACAACCCCATTTTACAGTGCAGCTGGGAACACATTGGAGGATCCTTTCCTAGACCCTTTATCTTTCATCAGCTAGATGGAGGTCTAAAAATTCTGCTTTCATTTATACTAGTGTAAGTCAGTCACTAGTGTTGCTATTATTTCATATTTACATTGAGGAAATAGAACAGAATTTGGCCCCAGATTTCTCCTTCCTTCCCCTCCTCACCACCACCCTATTCTTGGGGGGGCTGGGCAGCAAGCAGGTGATCCAGCTCCATAGGTAAACATGAGCTGGAAGTGCTGTTCTTGTGCATGTAACACACAATGCCTGCATCTGAAGTGACAGTGAGTTTCTTGGGCCAGGAAAGTACCTAGCATACTGTGGGCCCAATGAGAGAGACTGCTGCTGTGGCTGTTCTATACTGCTGTGCTGTGCTGAGACTGCAGCTGTTCTATACTGCTCCCTCTCCTCCCCCACCCCCCTACTCTGCTTAAAATCAACTCCAGGCTTAGCCTTCTCCATAGCCCAGCTGGTGAGCAATGCTTTAAAAATCTCAGGGAGACAAAAGCAGCATAGAGACTCTCTTTTCTTTCATCTTATCTTAGGGTCTGCAACCTGTGAAGGGACCTGAATAGACTCACCAACAACCTCCTTCGCTTGAACCTCAATTTTCTGTTCATTCCAGCATCTTTCCAGCTTGTTTTTATTCATATTGGGCAGGGAAGTACATCAGAACCGGCGGCGGGGGCCAGGAAGAGAAAGGAATTCCTGGGGACCTTCTAACCAAGTAAGGTGCTCTTTATGAGGAATCAAAGTAGGGGTACTGGAGAGAACAGGAGGAGTTTGACTATTTTCAAGGGAAGAAAATAAAAAGCAGAATATGGGAAAGGATGAGGTATATGAAGCACCATATGAGCAGCAGCAACAACAGCACAATTCTTTTGGGCTTATATTTTGTAGAGGGTAAGCTATTTTTAAAATAACTTAGGGACTGGGTTACAAGCTCTCCATTCACCCAAGTTTGAACTTTAGCTCTGTCTCAGTTTCCCCCAGGTTTAGGCATTCACTCACTCCCAGCAGCATCAGATTGCTACAGTGAATTACTCCTCTAGGAGTAGGTCCTAACTCCCTCCTCCTCTCCCATTTTCAGGATAAAAAACAGAATCTAATCAAATATAAATCTTCCCAAATCTTCCAAGTCTTCTGCTTAGCAAGGGGCACTGCACTTCCTCACAGGGTAGCAGCATAAGGAGAACACAAACCCATTTTCTACTGAGGGCTCTTAGACTGAGAATCCTGAATGACTGAGCTGCCTTTCCCTAACGATTAGCCTGCTCTGTAGCTTCCAATAATCTTAGGAAGATGAGGGTTGCTTCCCAGTTCTTACACAAGACAGTTTCCTAACACTCTTCTTTTCTCTCTAGTCTGATTTTTATCTTATAAAGGGCCTTGTTTCCCCTGCCCCGCAGTTGCCTCTTTGCTTGGTAATGCTTACAAGCTCCTTTAATTCTCCTCCACCATCACCTTTTTGCAGACCTAATATTTGCCACCTGATCCATTGTTCTTCATCCTCTCCACCTGGGGAGGGGAGCTAATTTGTGCACAGGTGAAGTGACCATCTCGCCTGCCCTAAAGGAGAAGATCTATTTGGTAGGGAGAAGAAAATATGGCTGACAGCAATACCTCCAGTGACTCTCTATAAATATCGCCCTTCCCTGCACTGAATTTATTTCCCCTCTTTTCCATGTTTTTCAGATGTGCAGTTTCCTGGACTAATATTGCCCGGGATGCTTTGCATTTGGATATGGATATTCCATTACAATAGAAACGTAACTGCTTTCACTGCCTGAAAGCTCAACCCCACTTTTCTCACACTTCCGTGGCATGCTATAAGTGTAATGGATCACTTCTAAAGAGCTACAACTATTATGCAATTCCAAGGCTCATTTTCTGATATCAATATCAAAAACTGACAGATGGCTGTCAGCAAGACCGTCAGTAACTGATGACAGTGTAGCACCAAGCTGCTCTTATTATTAATTCACTGATTTGACAATGGCACTCCAAATCTTTACACAAATGTCAGTGTGGCTGTACCTATCAAAGATAAATAGGCCATGGCACCATTTAAACATATTCATGGATCTATGTAAAGCACCTCTCTGCAAATGGTGTATTAGGACACCTGGGCAAGGTACCAGAAATATTATCTCTTGCAGTTTGTGTTTAGCAGTAGTATCTACGAACAGACAGGTCAGGCTCTGTTGAACTCAGTGAAGTTTCTGTACATGCATGCTGTTCATAAGACAAAATTCAGTCCTGTTATAAGTCTGTGGAATTCAAACTTAGAAAGCATCTCCAGTTTTATAGTTGCCTTTAAAAGACTATGGTAAGCTACTCATCTTAGGTTCTGCAGGAGGTAAAAGGAGAAACTAATTGTGCTGAGACTTAGACTAGGGGCCCAAGGAATTTCGACCACACTGAGACCAGTGAATATCTGGAACCTGCCAGTGCTGTGACCATATCTTCCTCTAGCAGCTGGCTGCAGTGATTACGACAGGGTTCTTCTTACAAGTAAAAACAACTGTCTGTGTTTTAGATGCAGAAATTCTTACTTCAGTGAAGACTGAAGTATCTGTGTTTGGCCATCCTTTGTTAAGCTGAAATCACTTGATATTTTGTGTGTGTGACTTTCAGGATTAGCTTGTCAAAATGGATCAAATTTCTCTCTCATTGAATTCACTTGGCTCCCTTGAAGACAGTAAGTCCTGAAATGATGAGGTTCTGTGTACTTTGCAGGGACATGAAAAGCCATATGAAACCTGCCCATATTTGTTTTCAAGGATTTCCATTTGCACACTAGGTCATTTGGAAACTCAGCGGCATGATTTCTGCGCTCAGATTCTATTTAAAGATGCGAATGGGTACATAGACAATTTTTATTTCCATTCAAAAAGGAGGTTCTTTCAGATATTGGTTTCAAGCTCCCGTGACACTTTTCACATGACGGGAGCAGATTTGAGACAATGCCTCTACTCTGCTGCAGAGTTTCTAGTCTGCCTGCTTGCTTCTCTTTAAACCACTAGTTGGACATGGTATGCCAGATTTGTATAGATAGGGCCAGGTTTTGGCTCTTCATGTAAGGTGACATGAGACCAGAAAGAGCTAGGCAGGGCAAAGCAATCAGAATGGACCAAGCAAGGTGTGTTATATCAGCACATAGCTGAGCTGACAAGAAAAAGTGCAGCATGAGCTTCATATAAAGCTGCTAATGGATGCTAGCCAAGGCCCATGGAGTTCTTAGCCACACCTCACAGCCCCAGGAGCAGAAGTGGCAGTGTTCTGCCTAATGTACAAATGCAGAGGAGGTGCATTCTTTCCCTTGCACCAACATATCCATGTGTTTGAATCCAATTTTAGACAGTAGATTATAGAATATATTTAGCCCTTTCAGGAAGTTATGGATATATTCATGAAGCTGAACTGGGCTAAACCAGTCAAGGGGACAGACATGATGCTGCTAATTTGGAACAATTTCTTAAATGGGGTTTATGAATTAAAAGGCTTGAGAAACAGGGACATACTGCCAAAAACAAGCAAAAACACCGAGAAAGTTAAGTGAGCAGGTGGGGACAAGGAGCTTGCATTTTCACTTAATACTTTAAACATTTGGTGCTCTGATTAATTTAAGAAATAAAGCAATGCTTCCAGTCCATACCAAAGGGAGAAATGTGATGCATTATCTGATGCAAATCTAATTGCTCTGTTCTCAGGAAGGCAGTATGTGCCCCAAACACCAACTTTTCTGCTTGTTCTTGCCTTTTGTTTAACTAACAGTAATTGTGTTTGCATCAGATTAAGAACCAGTTTTCTCCTTGTGCAGCATGATGGAAACAGTTTTTTCCCCTCCGTTACAGTTTGGGTCTTGTCATTATCCAGAGTATTCTGCGTAATTGATTTAATATATATAGTTAGTGATTTGATGATGGCTCAAGTTGCTGAATTTGCAAGAACAGGGAGTTAAGTCTTTTTCATCTATACCATGGACAGTAAAAAGCTACACAGACATGTATACTCCCTCTGCATTAATGCCCATTAACACCAGAAGAGACAGGATGTCTACAGGTAAAATAAATCATTGGGTGCATCCAAAAGAGATGCTTTAATGCACAGCAGACTAATTTGCTGTGTATTAAAGTATCACTGTCTACATGTACATGGAATTAGGGTGCAATAGACTAATTTACTGCGATGCTGGGTAGTCTTTTCAAATACAAGTGGTATCTGTCAGTGTGCAAATTACTGCACTTAGATGCATGTGTAGATGGTGATGTTGAGATTACTGTATTCAGTCGCATTAACTGGATGTGTAGATGCACCCACCGAGTACCTCACAAGAGTAAGGATCAGAGGCTGTGAGTGACATCTGGTAAAAGCAAGAATCTGTTGGCCTCACTCTTATGAAGAACATCAGTTAATGGCTGTATGATGTAGGTACTTGTTCATTTGGAAGTAAAGTGAGACCACCAAAATCATTTCGCACAGGAAATTAGATGATGTTAGTTTTTAGTCACTATTGATTTGAGCTAGATTAGGAATAGGAATCTTCAATTTTACATCCCATTATCCTTAAGTCATTGCCAGTCCTCTATCCATAACTTCTCTTAGGAAAATGAGAATTTTGTTAGGCTGGGGACCCCTTTGCAAAGGCAGCCAGTTATGGACTGTTTTTGATAAAGTACTGTTCAGAGAGTTCATGTTTCCTTAAGTCAATGGGGAATACTTGCTCAGATTCAGTGGTGGTGTTTTTTGTTTTTTTAAAAAAGAAGAACACATTTTGTTTCATATTTTCTTCTGTCAGGGTCATTCCCACAAGGTTTCATTAGTAGCTGAACATCTCTGAAAGTCATTTACCATGATAGGAAAACTTACATTCTTTGTGAGATCCAAGCATCCATCTCTGTTCATTATGCTGCTTTTCAAGCAGAGTCCTTCAAGCTCGTTTGTATTTTCAGCATTTTCCCCAGATGAACCTATGGCCTTCTTCCTACCTTCTCTTCTCATGCAGAAGCTCTTAGTTCTGATTATTCAGCTGTCACATCAGGGATACTGTATTGTGCTCAGAAAGAAACCACTCTACATATATTGTCAGAAGAGTGAAGGCTGCAGTGCTGTCTCTGGAGTCAACTGCTTGAAGTCATGAAGATCAGGAGTCCATATTTTACCAGTGCGTGCCTGCCCCTACTAGCTGATAACTGGAATGTAAATGACAGCTGCCTCCATTTTCTAATCCTGTCCATGCCCATGAAAAGTCAAACATATTATTTATTCTTAAAAGCTAAACTGGCATTCTGAAAGCTTATGGTTTATAACAACCTCCTAGCTGAAATAACCTCATGTGTGAAACAACCTCTGAGTAAGAGAGTTCAGTGAATCAAAAAATGACAGCAGATGCACTGTGTGGGGTGCAGTGGATATGTTTAAAAGCCATTTTTATGTGAGATACATTCACAGGTGATGCAGCAGTGAGGAAATGATGTTACAAGTAAAGACTAAAGACAGTGGCTTTAAGCTGCTACTGAGGGCTAACTCACCTTTAGCTGGTCCTAGATTGAGGCACTGGGCTCAGGGAGCACTTTTCTGAATGGCCCCTGAGACATGCCAGCGCTTATCTGTTGAAAGACTACACAGCCTAAAATTTAAATCAGAACATATCACTTAAAACACTTCCTTTCTATGGTATTAATTTAGATTTGGAATGCACCTTGCACAAATACAATCCCACATAAATGACAGTGGGCATGCCTGGGCTGCAGTGTGTACACGGCTTCAAACAAGCTAGTTTGGGTGCTGGAAGCAGTCGAACCAGGGCAACATGGGCAACCCTCTGTAAGGGTTAATTTGCCCTGATTCTCAGTCTGTAGTGTAGACATGTTATTGTTGGAACTACTGAGTCTCTACAGCGTACAAGATGGAGGAGCAACAACTTTTGGCGTTCTGGTAAGATTATTCCTACTTTCTGTCAATCAGCCTCCAAATTCTACAGGAGCGGCTCTGACTCTTTTAATTTCCAGCTGGGACCCAGAAGTGAAGTGAAGCGAGGAGTGCAGGACGGATAATAGTTGTCTGAATTTTTCTGACCAGCATGAGCACAACAGGACAAATGTATTTGATTTGAAAGATTATAGCTTCCTCACTCAATATCAGTCTAAGCCAATGCGGTTTCTGGAGCAGTGGTACAAACTGGCATTAGAAAAAAATTCATGAGGACGCTGACTACTTTTTATAACATGGGTTATGTTCCCCAAGACTGTGATGTAGCCTGCCGTATTTTTACATATCTTATTTTCTCTCATTCAGAAACACTTGTGCACATGGCTCAAATGAGACCATCAAAACCCAGACTGTAAATTCAGGAAGTGAAATATCCACAGTGATAGGTGGGCTCTACATCCATCTACATGGCTTTCTCAAAACCACGGCTTTTCTGCCAACTGTGATGAAATTTATGATGTAAAAATTTGCCCATTAGAAAATTTATGGAAGGAGGAATTCGCTCAACTTGTGACAGATGGAAATAGTATACAGTCACTGCTGGATTGTGCTAGATTGGATTTCTGAAAGACCCAAAATAGAAAGGCTGTATTATTCCATTACAAATTCTGCAAGCCAGGCACTTCCACAGAAGTAGTAATACATTAGTTGCCTCTGGTACATGGACACACAGATAATTAGCACAGGTGAAAGAATAACATGATTTATGGATGGTTTATATATGGAGATATCTTGCCTGAGTGACACATTTCGATTTTATTTACATTTCATATGGAAATATAATGCGGTGTCCCTTGTAGTTGTCTTCTTTTGAAAATTGCTCTATGCCCAGAGCAGCCAGCATTTAAAGCCTAGCTTTGCATAACAACACATGCCCTTTGTTTAGTAAATTACCGTGTGTCCTTTCCGCATGCAGTATGCTCAAAAACAAGGAATTTGTGTGTTAAATTTGAGTAATGGGCCCAAATAAGATAATTTCTCTTCACTGACAGGATCCTATTAGCCACTCATACACATAACCATTCTTCAGTGTATAATTGTGTTCTTTTAAGTAAGGGTAATGGCAACACAGCTAACTAAGAGAGGATGCAGGTAAGAAAAAGTCACGTCTGATTGATGTACTTGGCAAGTTGGTGATAAAATTAGGTTTTTTGCTGAGAACAATTTGAGATAATTGACTTGGTTTATGACTTTGACCATGATACAGAAACATCCAATATCGTTTCATAGCAGCATTCTAATTGTTCATAGTACCACAAGAAAGAGAGGAAAAATGGTTAGTGGGTAGAAGTTTGTTATGAAAACAGTTAATTAGAGAATTCTAATGCAGTAAATGAAACACTACCACTTCTGCTAAGCCCACACACAGTAACATACTTTAATAAAAATGCTCTTACTTATCCATTATGGACCTAACTGCGTAAATAGTCTTAATCAGCCATCCAATTTTGTACCCACAATCCATTGTGGGTGCAAAGGGTAGCATTTGAATTCCTGACATCCTGACCTGTAGACACTTCTCGTTCTGTGCCACATGAAGGTAGTTTAGACCAGATGCTTGAAATACGCTTGAATTGACAGTCCTTAGAGCTATGTGCCTGAAGGCAGATTATCAGCAGCGTGTCTTCAACTCTAGGATTAGCTTTCTCTGTAATGTAACAGAACCAAGGTCTGTTGATTTACAGGGCCAGATGGGGATTGCAAGGGCATGAGTGAGACAAGTGGGGGATGCAACAACTCTTCTCATCTCAGGCACTGTGTTCGAATGTCACCTTCTGTGGTGAAGCCTCCACAGAGAAAACAGGAAGGACTGGGGAGGCAGCAGACTGTAGGCAACAAGAGGACAACAAGAGGGCGGTACAAATGCTTTCTTCCTAAAGAGGGCAGTAATTAGCTTTTACTGAAGAGGTTTTGTATAGGGAGCATTAGGATTACTGTTTTTTTTTCCCCCAGGAGAGAGAAGGTCCACTCTATTTTTAGTTAACATTGGAAAACTGGTGTACTGATTCCTGTGGCAGAGAGACAATCGTATGCAAATTTTTTTTTTTCTAAATCAATGAATAAGCATGTCCTCAAGCAATGGTGTGAAATAGCAGAATAACTTCTGAATCTCTGTGCTTCTGGAGCTCCATTCAGGCCTTTCTATGTAGGAACTGTTGCATAACATATACTGATTTTTAACAAAAATTATAAGGGTTTAAGAAAATCTGTATCATAAACTAGTGAGCATCCAGTGTAGTTTGGGGTACTGATAGCTGTAAAAAGGTCCTCACTTTTTTGCAAAAAGAGACAAAATACGATCACAAGATGACACAGCTTAACTGAATATAGTTATTATATAACTTTTTAAGTTCTGGATTATAAACAGCTCATTAGCTGTAGCCTAGTGCTTCTTCAGTAAATCTTGGGAGTGACAATGCCATGTTAGGGAAGGCTTATAATGAATAGGCATGGGTTTTTTTGGCTCAGGGACATTTAAAAGACACTGAGTTGCACTGCAGTGAGCTCTAAAGAGATATACACCTTTTCTGTAACATTTGCCATTTACATTGCTGCCATTCTTGCTCATTTTTGAAAGCACTCAGTTGTTCAGTAAATGCCTTGATTGTAGGTGCCCATTTTCAGAGCAGGAGATATCACAGTCATCATCACAGACAGCCTGATAAGAAAAATAAGAGTTGGAGAAAGCCCCAAGAAACTGTTACATGACATATAAATGGCACTATAAATGCTGGGGAGTCTGACACAGCCCTTTAAGTCTGCACTGCAGAATTTATTTTGCAAACAAAAGCTACATAGCTTTTTGTAGTCCATTCTTTTCTTTCTTTAACGATAACTGTGTAAAAAGAATGAGATTAACTGTTTTTATGGAAGCTGGAAAGCTGGGTCTGTTCAACAAGGTTTATGATTTATTTTGTATAAACATTTGGAGAGCTGTAGATCTTGTGAAATATTGCACTATACTGGGAGAGGACCTTGTTTCGTTTCATTTAGGTGAATATCAATAAATAGCAATTTTTGATATACCATCATTCACCAGCCACCTGCAAGGCGTTCATTAAATAGCAGGTTTATTTATTTATATTCTGTGACAAGTGAAAGAATTAGTTCTGTTGCTGAAACCTTAAATCAGGTATTATAAGCAAGTATAGTGCAAGGCAAATATTCCTGCACCTTTTGGGAAAAAAAAGAGTCAATTTGCATGTTGGGTTGAAGGATGATGGAAAGGAGCAAGAGGAATGATGATTTAGCTTGTGATGTATAACATGCTCATACCCAAAGTGCCTCATGTCTTCATTTCTTACTCAAGCATAACTTCCATTGACTTTGAGGATCCTTTCCTCAGCAAAGCCCACAGAATTTTAATTTTTGACCAAATAGCAAGAGGTTACATTTCCTGGTTTCAACCTCTTTAATTTACAAGTTATATTAAACTGCAGTATGTCTTTCCCAATAAAACATAATTTAGGTACTATTTAAGGAAAGACATCGGGTAATATTTTTAAATACACCTATTTAGCACATAGTCATAGTATATTAGGGTGTCTTTATACATGCTCTGGGGGGCCGGGGGAGGACTTTAATTAGGACAGCTCCTGGGAGCCACTTTAACTAAAGTGGCTGTAGCATCTCATGTATTCAGTGTCCTGTGCTTTAAAATGTCTGTGGGGGCACTTTAACTAAAGCTCATTCAACCACCATTTTGAAGCATGGGGGCGCTGAACACATGAGACACCAAGGCTGTTGAAACATGCTAATGTAATTACAGCATGTTGGTGCAGGTGTGCTGCACATCTTCAGGCACCCTTAGATTTATTTTAAATTCCATTTAAAAAGTAGCCTAGGTACTCAAAGGATTTGGATGCTTTTGTTCCACCTAACAGTATCTAGAAGCACCTAAATCCAAACCTTAGATCCTCAAAACCCCTCCTTAATGGCCATCTACCTCTGGAGGTACTTAAGCCTGTAGGCACCTAATTTATCCTTGGTTGGACAGATGCTTGGCTAGATGGAGGCTCCAGGATCATTTGTTCAGAGCCCTGTACAGAACTGTGATTTGCTGTTCCTAAATTGTCCCAACAGGTGCAAGCCATCTCATGGAAACCTCCACAGCTTCCCTAGGCAACTTGTTCCACTGTCCTTCTGAACTTATTTTCCTTGAGATTTGATCTAAATTTACCTTGTTGTAAGTGCCTTCTACCTGGTTCTCCTTGTCAAGGGATAAAAAAAAAGTCATTTTTGTTGAAATATTTGAAAATTTCTATGTCCCTTAATCTCCTTTTCTCCAAAAAGGTACTGGTAGCAATATCACCAAATTAGCACACTGCTGTACCTGGGCTTTTTAGCCCTACTGAGAAATATGGTATATTTGCCTAAACAGAGAGTGCATCTATATGTGCATATTAATGTGCACCAATAAACTCCAGCTCTTATGCCAGAATTTATTGCTTCCTGTGTCACAGGCCGGCTAGGCGCTGTGACTGTACCAGACATGAGGCTGCTGGGATTGGGATCGAGACTGAGGAGGCAGGACAGGAGTGAAGTAAAGGCAAATTTACTTATAGCTTAGCATACAACAGTTAACAGAAAGGTTAATGCAACAAACAGATAATAAAGTAATAAAGAGCTAATAGTGAATGATAACAACAGATAGACAGAATGACAAAGAGTTCCCACATGGGGTTGGCAACTTATGGGAAGTCCCTCTATGCCAGGTGCATGCCAAGTTGTTCCAGTGAAGTCAGGCATCCCCGATCAATGCTGTCCAAGGGGTCACTGGGAAGGTCCCTTGGTCAGGATCCTGTCCTCACTCACACTGCGAGTCCGGGGCCCAAGCTTGGTACAGTGATGGCCCTTCTGCCCTATCCTTCATGCTGGTCACCTGACATACATGCTTCTTTATACCTTATTTTATGCTAATCTGTTGGCTTTAGAGCCACTCCCAATCTTGCCCTATAGCTGTTACCCTATGGGATCAAAAGGTGCTAGAAATTATCATGAAAGGTTACCACCCGAACTTGGGTTCACCCAATAAGCAAATTACACCACATTACTTTGAGGTTTGAAATTAGCATTACCTGCCTAAGCTCAACTCCTTAGTTTTTTATTCCTGGATTCCTTGGAATGTGCTGATTATAGTAGGTGGTCAGATTTTGTTATGGCTTGACCTTTAAAAAACCTGTTAGTTCAGCTAATTTTGTAGTTCTGCTTGTTTTTGGGGCTCAGTGGTCCCATGATCAGTACAAACAGTTAGATTCAACACAGTTAAATTGTGATGGACAAATTACACTTGCAGGTTGCAAACTTACAAGTTTTGCATTAGTTAATCTTAACGGCTTAGACTATTGCCTGACTGCCTCTGAGAGCATATATTTATTGCTCATGATAGTAACCCCTCTGGTTCTGACTACCACATCCATGGCACACATGTAATCCTTCACTTTAGTGTCTAGGAAATGAATCTGCTGTATGGAGTATTCTGGAGTTAGTCTGATGGAGGGGCAGAAGTTGTTTCTCTAGAGATTCCTTCCCATGTGTCCATATTATGAAGATGTTATTGATGTAACACAGGTATACCAGGGGAATGAGAGGGCATCAGTGGAGGAAACAAACTTCAAGGTCGGTCATAAATATGTTGGCATATATGTGACCATGGCAATGTTATTCCTTTGAGTCCCCACACCTGAAATAGTTGTGAATAAGGACAAAGCAGGAGAGCTTAATGGAAACAGGAGCAATTTTCTTGTGAGGGATAAAGTTTCTAATAGCTTGTAATCCATCCTTAGGAAGGATCTTGGTATACAGAGTCACAACTTCTTAAATATGGTGTTTGCTGGAAGTTGTGAATGGAACTGCATGTTATAAGAAATCTGTGGTGTCTTTCAAATAGCTGGCAGCTTCAGGGGCATGTGGGAATAGGATCGAGTCAACACAGCCAATGCCAGAAGCAATGGGACATCCTGGGTTGCTCGGTTTGTGGATCTTGGATAATACATAAAAGTTGTCTGTACTAGTTCTTGGGAGGCAGAAGCTGTAATCCTTTCCTGTGTTTCCAGAGGAAGCTTCTTTAAGGGTTTATTTAGCTCCTTCTAGTATTGTGTATTGGGGTCCTCTGTCAGCAGTTGGTAAAACTTTGTGTTGGAGAGTTATCTCTTGGCTTCCTGTATATACTTTGTTTTGCTCAGGACAATATTGGAATCTCCCTTATCAGCCTATTGTCTGATAATGTCTGGGTTGTTTTTAAGGCTGAGCATTGTTCTCTGTTCCCCAGGACTGAGGTTGTAGTGTAAAGGTTGCTACTTTTTGGCAATGTCACAGGTCATAACAATTTATATACAGGTTCAGGCTGTGGCTCTCAGGTGGAGTCCAGGAGCTGTCCTTCTTATTGTGCTTTTTATGGACCTGGTCTTTTTCTGCTCTCACTTGTCTTTTGTATTCTATTTTTTATTCTATTCTAATTTCTCTCTCCTTATGCTCTACTTTCTGCGTGTCCTTTCACTGCATCTGATGAAGTGAGCTTGGTTCACAAAGCGTGTGCTTTCTACATGCATCTTATTTAGTTAGTGTATAAAGGTGCATATCTACCCTACCTTCTCACTTTTCACCAACATCTATGTTGTTCGTGTGCTTTTTGCAGTATGTTCATCTTGGCCAGTGAAGCTAAATACCTCATTTTACATTCTCTTTATTTTTCCTTCCTGATTTTTTTTAAGGCAGAAGGAAGGATATGGTGACAGCTTAAAGACTAACTTGTTCAGAAAGGCTTAAAAATTATTGTTTGAATACAAATAAAAAAGCAATTCCTGTATTTCACTGAATTAATAAGTGGTGAAAACATTTTTTCACAGTCCATTCTAGGTTGCTTCCCTGTCATTTTACCAAAATTCAAAGTTAGGCCTAAGCATATTGACAGTGTCCCTGAATAATAAAGGTTACCAGATTGTGGCAATTCAACATGTCAGTTCAAGGGAACTGGTGAATGTGGGTGTATCTACACAGGCATGTGAATGCACAGCAATAAAATCTAGTGCATATTGTGCCTGAGTTTATTGCTCCCAGGTACTATGGTTACACGTGTGGCTGGGACGAAAGCACATTGATCTGGGTTAGAGTAGTCCCAGTGAGTCAGCCTACCACCACAGGGCTGCTCTGACCTGGCTCAGCATGATGCGGAGAGGCTGGCTGGGGCATAATGGTGCTCCACAGTGGGGGTAGCCGCAGGCAGCCCCCACACGGAAGCACCCCATGCCCTAGCCAGCTAGGTCAGCATCTACATGTGCATTGATGCACACAAAGTATTTAAAAGTACTAACTTGATGCAGAGTTTATTAGTTTCCTGTGGTCTAATAGGGCCGCATGTGTAGATGCTGAGACACTAATTAGGCTACTCTGCTGTAAATGTCTTGTGTAGACACACCCAATATGTCTATACTGCTTCCAGTACTAGTGCTAACTTATGTATTTCTATACAGAAAGACCCTGTGCTTTGTAGATACCCCCTCAGGTCTCTCACATCCTGGGCCAGTGATCTAACTTTTAGGCTATTGTGTAAGAGATCTGTAGTGGTGGCACCACCCCCACCTTTTCCAAAGAGAGAGTGAGCCAATTGTGCCCGAAGGTGCAAGAAGCAATTTTGTGTTTTAAATCCTGAGCAGCAGAAAGGCACCTAATTTCTCGGGAGACATGATATTTTAGACATTGCCCTCTCTGCAGTATCTCTTCACTCAGTCAATTGTGAATCCCATTTGTAGGAACCTAATCTTTACCACACATTGGATAGAGAATTTAGGCACTTAACTTGGCATTATGAATTCCACTCCGGGATCCTGGTACCTAAGTCCTTTTGCAGCTGTGGCCCTTTAACACTTGTTTAATTTTACACACATGGATAGTCCCACTGAATTCAGTATAATTAATCATGTCCTTAATCATGGTCGAGTGCTTTCCTGGCCTGAGGTATAAAGCCTTGATTGAGTGGTTATGAAAAAAAAAGTATCTGAGGTAAGAAATGACAGATTCTTGATGAGTTTGCTTATATTTATCATTAAATGACATTCACTGGAAAAACTTCTCACAAACAATCCATCTTACAAATACAGGGCACCGTGGAATATAATTCTAAACACCTAAGCATGCTAAAAGGATACATGATTTCACTAGCTTTTACCATATTTTTTCTGGAAGGCAGACAAAATGGTCATACTTAACATTCTCTGATAATCATTCATCTCAATTTAACTATTAGAAAAGTTAATATTCATTATGAGCTTTTGTAAAAAGTGGTTGTTGAAACAGAACTGTCAATAGACCTCTTCTGGGGCATACAACATTTTGCATGCTTCATTTTTGTGAGGGTGGTCTTATATGATTACCCTCTCTGCTTGTTTTCTGTGAGAGAGGTGTGTGCTAAAGCACATACTTAGCATCTGTTCTTTTTGCACGTGAACATTTGATCCTGTTTCCACCAAAAAAATGGCAAGGGTGTTATGGCTTGTGTTTATGTTAGGGTTGACCGTATAGTTTTGCTAATAGGTTAGATTTTGGACTTTTATAGTGTGGTTTGGATAGGGGTGAACCTCCTCAGACACGGGGTTGGAGTAGATGACTTCTGGAGGTCCTTCCTATCCCTAATTCTCTATACGATTCTATTGTGGTGGGCTTACCGATAGCTGCCCGGTGCGTCCAGGCTCCAAGAATCTTCAATGTGACTGGTGGAGCCCTTCCACCAATCAGGCAATTGCTGGGAGGAGCTTGCCCCACTTACCATGGGTGAGGCAGAGAATCCGGACCTGCTTGAAGCCTGCACCTTGCTTCAACCTGATTGGTCCACTTGCAATCCAGGGGCAGAGCCCTTGAAGGGTTTAAAAGATCAGTGTGCCCAGCACATGAACAGCTGCATCAAGGGACAGAGAAGAGAACAGACAAAGAAGAAGCTGGTGTGAGTTGGCCAGCAGGGCAGAGCCATTGCCCTGAAGAGCCCTGAAACCTCCCTTGCCGAATGGGAGCAGCAAGCAGCCACATCCCCAGCCCTGCCATGGAGGAGCGTGGAGAATGGTGCACAGCTCAGTCTATGGAACTGGACCCTGGGAGCTGCATGAGGCAACCCCTGGAGTGTGGCCAGGAATGTGGTGCACAGGTTGCTGCACAGAGCAGGACCCTGGGAGCCGCTCGAGGTGGCTCAGGTCTGCAACCCCTGGCTCAGGGCCAGGCATTCAGTGTTGACAGCACAGCATGGAGCGGTCCGGGAGGCATTGGGACCATGGGAGCCACTAGCGGCAGCTCGGGTCTGGGTCTCTTGGCACAGAGCCAATAACCCAGTGCAGACAACGCTGCATGGAGGGTCTAGGAGCGGACCGAGCTCTGGTGTTGCATGAGGTGATCCAGACCTCCAACCCTTAGCAGAAGGCAAAGCCCCAGGGAACACGTAATGGTGCTTGGGGCTTCAAGCGGGTGAGTGGCCCAGAAGGAGTCAAAGGCCCAGGAGGCTTCTGCAAGCAAGGAGCAATGTGCCTGAGGGACCAAGGACCACTCACTCTGGACCCTGGATTTGTGAGTTTCTGGGGAAAACGGTTCCCACAGGGAAGGGGAAATTCCTTCTGGCTAGTAAGGGGCTCCTGGAGGGGAGGTCCCAGGGGGAGAGGGCCCCTCTGAGTTTATAGGCTGCACTGGAGGTTTGTGGAAGGCTCAAGGGCATTAAGGTTTTCCCCTCCCACTAGTCACTGGAGTGCGGCCAAGGCTAAGGCTTTGGTGGCTTTTGAAGAATCAAGTTTATTTTTTACGTTTATGGACCTTATGTTTTGTGAGAGAGCACACCATATTTTGTAACACTGCATCGTATATTTTATGCATATTTATAATTGTATATTGGTAGTTTAATAGAGCGTAGAGTATATGACTCTTAGCTGGGGCTCTGCTGGGACCCCTTCCTTGATGCTTACCTGTACTTATCTGTGCTTACCTGTTTCAGATCAACTGCTTACCCATCCATTGTTTAATGCTTCTTGAGGTGGTGTACACTTTCAGCCTTCGTTTGCAGGATATAACACTATATGACAATTGTATATTTGTGTATATATGTTCCTCAATATCAGCTTCTTTAGATTTTGTATATATTAATAAATCTGTACATAGTTAAGCATTCCTTGTCTTCACCTTAATCTATAGGGAATAAGGGAACTGGTTTGCCAACTTTAATGGGATCAAGTTCAGTTAAAAATTATTGTGAGGATTTTGGAAGCCCATTTCTACTTGATGACATTCAATGATACCATGAAACAGCTATGGTTTTGGTGTAGTGGAAATATAGCCTTAAGTAAACATTTAAGTTACATTTGTGATAGATTTTTGGAGAGGTAAATTAATTGGATGTTGGTGTACAATGTCACTCTAATTTAAAAGCCAATATGCAGTTGTTTAGGAATAAGCAAAATAGCAGCACATTTTTTGAGAAATTTGAGGGAAGGAAAAACCCCCCAGCAGGAACATAATACTTGCTCTCTCTTGAAAGAAAACTGAAGTGGCCTGTTTAACAGCTAATTAAGGCAATCAACTGACCATTTTTAGTCTCCAGAGTGGATGGCATTATGTCATAGAACAAGGATGTGCCTGGAATGCCGTATGAATTTTGGGGTGTCTCAGTACTGAAAAACTATTAACAAGAGGGTATTTGGAGAATCTAGCAAAAAGTAATTGAAGGGAGCAGGTATTGAATTAAAGAAAGCTTAGAGGAGCTTACAAAGCTTAAGGAAGGGTGGTGTTACAGGTTAATTCTGAACTATCATAAAGGCAACATCATAAAACAGGAGCATTTATCCATTAACAGGTGTTTTAAAATTAAGCCACTCAGGGTAAGGGCTAATTTTTAGCTGTTCTATCCTGTTTGGGATCAGGTATTGTTAGTCAGCTCCCCAGAGATGAAGTGACCAATTTGCAGTCCTCCAGAATTGCAGGATATGCATCTCTCAGCCCTACTACGCATTTCCACCCTTCAAACTTCCACTGGTCTCCCCCCTACTTCTCCATGCTGAGAAAAGTCAGTCATGATGAGTGCAGAGCTGCTGTGGCTTATGTGCAGTGAGACCCTGGAACTGGGGGAAGCACACTTCCCTTGGCTCAAAGGTCTTGCCACCCAGTAGTTTTGTGCTGAGCATGGAGCCACTGTCCACATCTACACGAAACACTGACTGCATAGCTGTTACAGTGCTGTCATTTAATACTTGTATAAACAAGTACTAAATGTGCAGTAAGTGGAATAACAGTGCAGTCACCTGAGGAATGGCTTTGTCGTGATACTGACTGCACAGTGGCCCATGATACTGTGCAGTCAGCATCTTGTGTAGATGCGGTCACTGTGCAGCGAGAACCTGGATTTCAGGAATCAACTGCATTTAAGCATGCTTCCCCTGGAGCCTTTTGGTGACTCCACTCCCTGCTGCAGAGGATTATTTGCAGTCAGCAGGAAGCATGCCTCCATGGACCCAATCCCACCAGGTTTCTATAGCTGTCTTCATCTGGGACCAGACTTACTGGGGCTAAGGGAAAGCCCACCTCCCACTTGGTCCATGGAAAACAGGGGAAAGGGACTGAGGAAGTGGGAATATTTCATTTAATCACAGGTAATGTGAACATAATTGAAGTTTTCCCATGCCTTGTACCCAACTTAAAGGCACAGGCAGGCTTGAGCA
Organism: Crocodylus porosus; assembly: GCF_001723895.1. Taxonomy (NCBI): domain Eukaryota; kingdom Metazoa; phylum Chordata; order Crocodylia; family Crocodylidae; genus Crocodylus; species Crocodylus porosus. The sequence goes on from NW_017728947.1 coordinate 35,469,420, forward strand.
ATGCTTGGTTGGGGCTAGGATGGGGTGAGGGCTGAGTTCTGGTTTGGTAAGGCTCTTTGCAGGCAGCTGGCATGGAGTCAGCCACCTAGCTCTACTCACCAGCCGCCTCTCTCTTGGGTCAGGCCGGTACCATGGAGGACTCGAGGAGAAGCTGGATCCCTCCTAAAAGCTGCTACCTGGGACAGAACCACAGGGGCTCACCAGGGTTTGTTACTGGTGGCTGCTGCTTGTTGGCCCCTTCTCTCCCTCCTTGGAATGACCCCCCAAACCAAACTCAACTGAGAAACATGAAAGATTTTGGTCCTTTAATATTTTTTTTATTCTTTTTTTGCACTCCTATCCCTGTTTCACTTCAAACATTTTTTCAAGATTTTTCCCCTCCCACCCTTAGCTCCAGCTCTGTTCCTGCTGTTGCAGAGGGAGGGAAGCCATAGACCCCATGCTGGTTTCTTGGCCTCCGAGCTACATGTCATCCTCCCTCTTTCTCTCCCCCACCCCTGCTCACTGTTCCCTCCAGTGGCAAGTCACTGCTGTGCAGGTCTGAGATGGCAATATGTCTTAACCTGTGACTGTTCTGAAACTCTTTGGTCTTTATGATGGCTTAAACATTCCACAGATTTATAATGTTTTAAAGGTAACCTGTAACAGAACCCAGGTATAGTAGGGCTAATGAATGGCTTAGATACAGTCTTAACAGTTTCAAATTAGAAATATATAAATTGGCCTCATTTTGAATTCTAGAATCATAGAAAATATGGGTTGAAGGGACTTCAGGAGGTCATCTAGTTCTGCCCCCTGCTCCAAGTAGGACCATCCCCAACTAGATCATCCCAGCCAAGGCTTTGTCTAACAGGTCTTAACCTCCAAGGATGGAGATTCCACAACGTCTCCAGGTAACCTGTGCTTTACCACCCTCCCAGTGAGTTTTTCCTAATATCTTAAACTTCCCTTGCTGCGATTTGAGATCATTGCTCCTTGTTCTGTCATCTGCCACCACTAAGAACAATCTGGCTCTTATCTTTGGACCTCCCCCTTGAGGTAGTTAAAGGCTGTTGTTAAATCCCCTCTGAGTCTTCTCTTCTTTAGACTAAATAAGCCCAGTTCCCTCAGCCTCTCCTCCTAAGTCAAGTGCCCCAGACACCTAAATACATTTGTTGTCCTTTGCTGGACTCTTTCCAATTTATCCATATCCTTTCTGTCGTGGGGCCCAAAACTGGACACAGCACTCTAGATGGCAATCCATGTGTACATTATGATTAGCAACTCAAGTGCATTGTCTACCTCTAATTTCATTTACAGAAACCTAGGTCTGAAGGGGTTCTTCCACCTCTAGTATAGGGCACAGTAATTTCATAGATTATAAAGCCAGAAGGGAGAGATGTTGTCATCTAAACTGACTTTCTGCAAAGCAGTAGCCATAAGATTTAGAATAATGGAAAAAATGATTTCCCTGTATATTTTGTTGTTTGAGCTAGAGCACATCTTTTTGAAAAATATCAATCTTAACAAACTTTTCCATAGATGGAGACTCTACCACAACCCTTACTAAATTGTACTTATGGTTTATTAAGTGCTTTGTGTAGAAAAAAAATCTATTGAATTGAATAATGTAAAATCTATCATTATTATGACATTTTTTCCCCAGATATTATCATTCTTGTGACTCTTTTGATCCCTCTCTAGTTTTTCAACATCCTTTTTCAATTGTGAACATAGTATTTCTCTAGCAGTTTTAGTGGTGACTTGTAAAGCTGACATGTGAAGTGTTAACATGAATGTTCTTACTGTATTTTCCTATTTATATATGCAAGGATTGCATTAGGCCTTTCGGTTACAGCACAGCACTTGGAGCACATTATCCATTGTGACCCCCAAATGCTTTTCAGTCATCATTTCCTATAATATAGTCCCTCACCTGTAAGTTTGGTCTGCATTCTTTGTTCCCATATTTGTGACTTATCATTTGGCTATACAATATAAAAATGCATTTGTTAGTGCCTAGTGTATCAAGCAACCCAGATCACTTTTTATTTGTGATATGTCCTTTGAATTATTTATCACTCTCCCAATCTTTGTGCCATTTGCAAACATGTAAAGATTTTTGTGTTTTCTTGAAAACCATTGATTAAAAAAACATTGAGGAGCATAGCACTAAGGCTGAACTCAGTGTGATCTCACTAGAAACAGACTTCCTTAATGATGTCACATTTTGAATCCTATCATTTAAAGTTTTAAACCAGATATGTGCTTATATTATTCTAGTTTGTAATCAACATTTTGTGTGATACCAAGTCAGATGCCTTCCCTCAACCCATTATTCCATCAATAATTTTACCTTTAGCAGCCAGACTTGTAGTAATCTCATGTTTCCCTTTTGCATGATTTTTCCCCTGTGCCTGAAATGAATAATTCTGGGGATTAAAAAACATAACCAAACAAAACAAGGATTTAAGACAGAATGTATGACAGAAATGTTCAGATTCTGCATGGCTTTATGAATCTAAAAAGGGTATCTGCAAATAACTTTCCCAATCTATACTCAGCAATGACCCTTTATTTCGAGAGGAATGGAGACAGAGAACACTATCTGAGGATGTAATCTTATTCTACTGTCAGCTTTCCAGGTGGTTATTAAATAAAGGTTGAGCAGGATGGGTGAAGCTTGCATTACTAGTTTCTGGGTCTGTCAGTCAAACAGCTTTCAGCATCAGTAAATTAACATTAACAATATAAAATGGTGCCCCATTAAAGATGAAGAGTTATAACATGCTGCTTTTTAGTGTTGGATTCTAACAGCGTACCAGATTACAATAATAAAACAACAAAGAAAAAAAGCACACTTTCCACTTTGCAGCCACAAAGGATGGCTTGATCAAACATAATACTCACAGCTGAACAGAAGCAGGGGCTCTTTTTTGAAGTAAAGATTAGCTAAAAACATTTAAAAGACTTTCCACAAAAAGACTCACAGGGTGGGCTCTCTGAATAAAGATTTTAAACATTAGCAGAAAAGAATATGATTCATTACGATGGTTTTTATCAAGATGACTGCTCACACTGCACTCTAAATGTATTCAGCCTTGGGAAGCAAGACTCCTTCTGGTAGGCTTGCGTTGTTTGATTCTTAGAATGTCAAGTCTGACTAAGTAAGATCAGCTCAAGACCACTTGGGCCAAATCAGGCCCTCATTTACACCCCAGGTAACAGCATTGGCATCACTGCAGGGTATACAAGTCAAATAGAATTAGCTCACTTAACTTTACAGTACATTTAAAGCTAGCTTTCCTGACACTTCAGCTGTAGAGATAGGCCTGAGTTCAGAAAAGTCTGGGTACAGGTCCAAAAATCAAGAGAGCTTGGCTTTCAAGAGAATTCTGTTTTGCATCCTTTTTTAATTATCGAAGATATGGGGACTCATCATCTCAGTGCAATTCCACTGATTCTTGAAGAATAATAGTAAATGTTTCTAATCCCAGTATTTGGTGAACCTTACAAATGTAGGACTCTGGGAAGTCACCAGTCTTGTCAGGGTGGACACTGTTAGTTGTTATCTGTCTCTGTTGTTATCTGACTCCATTAGTATTGTTGGAGGTTAGATGTTCCTGTCACATCAGGCTTCTTTAGTTTGGATGATCTATGTATCCATTGTCAGGATATGGCCTCATAGTTGCTAAAAAGGGACTACAGACTTTGGTTCTATTATTTTTGGCATTGCCACTTGTAGCTGTGATTGTGATATACAGGCTAGGAGAATTTGAGGGAAGGTTGTTATTATCACCCTTTATTGGCAGGAAGAATGATGCAGCTGTTGCTATCTTCACTGGCAATTAAAATAGTAATTGGATGATTTTAGGTTTTATTTCTTGGTTCATAACTTTGGTGAATAACCTGATCCTTCCTACTTGACACTTGTCCTCCAAAAATATTCTGTCTCCAGAAGTGCATATTTTTTAAATGGTTCAGTCCCACTGTTCTGTGTTGTCCAATATAACTTCATGAGAATTATCTGAGAACTATCACAAAAATCCTTACCTTCATGTTCCATTCCTTTATAAAGATTTACAGTTGTCCCTTTTTTACTAAGATTTCATCATTTTACTTGTACAGAGTGATATTTCTCTTACAGTTGACAGTGTATCCTTTTTCAGGATGTAACAAAAGATCCCTTAGCGCATACCAATAGTGAATATACATATAGTGAATATATACTGCAGTTCTAACCTCTGAGTGTCTGGAGGCTGCACACCTATCCAGCCACACTAGTAGAGGCTGCATTAGCCAAGGAAATACCACTGAGGCACCATGGGCCTTGGGGGGCTGCATTTGCCTCCTTGCTTTAGTGAACCATGTGTCTGGGTATCCTCACACTGCAACACATGCTTTTTGCTGCACCACACCCTCCCCCTCCCCCACGGCATTGTGCACCTAGCAGTGCTTTCATACAGCACCATGAGGCCAGGCACCCTGACTCACACTTAGCTCCTTGGCCGGAAGCTCCCCTGCTGCATTGTGCTACTTCGACACCCCAGTCTGCAGGTTCCCTTGGTACTGAAGGCTGTACTGTTTGGCTGCCTGAGGCAGGGGTAGAAAGGGGAAGCCAGGAGGAGGGGAAGCTTGGAGCTCCTGGCTGCTGCTGCAGGCAGAACGGTTGGCTGGGGGAACCTGAGAGCTGCAATTTATGAGTCCTTCAGGCCACCGGATGGACAGTCCTAATGTATCACATTGTTGGTATCACTATGAAACCATGGAGAGCCGGTGTTCACTAAAGCTCTCTTTTTTTCCATAGACCAGATATAGCACAGGGTGCAATTGTATCATGAGTTTCCCCCTTATCATGTCAGTGGGATTCAATTCTTTGAAGTGGTCATGCAGGGATCATATTTAGGAATGAGGAAATAGATGATGGTCACCGATTCTCTTATTACATGATCTCTTTATATGGAAGTAACTTATATCAGTACTATTAGCTTTTACATCCTTGTACATATAGGATTTGGGAGACAGACTGAGAGCAGAAATACATGGTAATAAAACTCCACTAATATGTGTAACCATGGTATAGGTACATACCTATATGGATATGTACTCCCTTCTCCAATTGAAGGGGATTTTTAGCTGGCAGGGATGCTGTCAGCAAAACTGCAAACTACTAAGTTTCCCTCTATCCCAAAGTAGCCAGGCCAGGCCAATCTGGAACTTAACTATGTACACATTTATTATAATTTACATAAATTGGTAAAGATAGACATAAATATAAACACACACAGACACACACAGACACACACACATATATATAAAAAACAGTATATATTCATATATATATATATATATATATATAACTACAAATCTTATTCTCTACAATGGGTCACCACCTCCGGGGTTTCAGGTGAATGACAGATAAACACAGGTGAGTAACGGCAAGGGGTCCCAGCAGACTCCCCAGGTAGGCTTATTGACTCTACTAAACTACCAATAGACAAAATATAAGGCACAATATTACAACATATAAGTCTCTCACCTTCAAAATATCAGGCACATCAATATCAGGTTAACTTTAACCTCTTAAGCCCCTTCCCCAAAATCACTCAAGTGGCCCACAGGGGCACTAGCCGCGCTCCAGGAACCAGTGGGAGGGGAAATCCCCTGTGATCTCCAGGTTACACTGTGGCCTTCAGGGACAAGCCCAGAGGGAGAGACTTTACACCCAGGGAGCCTTCCCTCACTTAGGCTTCCTCTGCAGCCTCACGACCCAGGGCAACTTTTCCCCTCTCCTGTGGGAATCCCCTTTCCCAGGTAACTCATAGCTCCAGGGTCCTGGGTGGGTGGTCTGCATCTCTTGGCTAGTGAGCTAGTGCCCCTCCTGCTGAGACCCAGCTGCCCTGCTCCTTCTGGCCTATCGGACAGCGTGGGGCCGTGTGCACCCTCACATGCACACAAGGCTCTGCCTTCTGCTGAAGCGCCGGGGCTTGGTCCCCTCCCAGATGTTCTGTGCAGCGTTGTCTGCACTTGAGCTGCCTCAAGTGGCTCCCAGGGTCTCTCACCCTCCATGCAGCACCTCCTCAACCAAGTTCCTGGCCTTGTGCCGGGGGTTGGGGACCTGAGCTGCCACAAGTAGCTACCAGGGTCCTGCTCTGTGCACGAGCCTGTGCACCATGTCTCTGGCCACACGCCAGGGGCTGCAGACCCCAGCTGCCTCATGCAGCTCCTAGGGTCTGGATGCTGTGCACCATGCTGCACACAGAAAGCCTGGTTGCTGGAGCTGTCCGCCACTTCCCGCTACCTCCAGAAGTCTTCAGGGGCTCTTCTGGGCTACTGCTTTGCCCTGCTGAGCAGGTCTCCTCAGCTCTTCTAAGCCCTGCTCTTCTCTTCATCCCTTGGCACATCTGCCATGTGCTGAGCATGATGTCCTTTTATTTCTGCTTCTGAAGTCTGCCTGACCTGCAAGGTGCAGTTCTCAATCAGGTCCAGGGCTCTTCGCCCCCAGCCGCTCCTCCATCACCTCTCCTCCATCACCTCCTGATTGGTGGGAAAGTCCCACCAATGGCTCGAAGCCCTTTCAAGTCAACAAGTCGGGTTGCTATCGGCGTGCTTGCCACATACACGTCAACTTGATGGGTTGTTTCATGCTGCAGGGACAATCTTGTCCTTGATGCAACTCTTCTGAGCATCTTGCTCCCTTTGCATAGTTACTCAATGAAGCTGTTAAACTGGAACTTGAGAGGACAAGAAGGGAGAATGAATTTGGGAAAAGATGGCTTTACTCATAGACTCATAGGACTGAACCCCAATCTCAAGTGTTTTCTGTCCCTAGCTCTCATGGGTTTCACAGGAAGTTATGTACTTAAATACCACTGAGGATCTGTGCTTTAGCCTCTTCCTATCTTGATTTCTCATTTACAAAATAAAAATAGCAATGCTTCCTTTGACCATTTTATTTAGACTGTACTCTTGGAAACAATGACTGTTGCTTATCATGCATTTGTACTTGATGTAACCTTGATTTTTGGTTTAGGGTTTAGGGCTTCTACTGCAATACAAACTACAATTAGAATCCAATAAATCAAAATGATCACTCCACAGTAATGGCTGGTATGAAATGTAAAATATGAGAAAGGAAGTCATCCTTATTTCTAAGCATCACATAGACAATTGGGGCAAAAATTTGGTTTATTTTATCCAAAGTATTTCCCTGTCCCTTAAAGCAAAATGACAAGAGCTTCTAGCCAAGTACCCTCAAATCAGCCTGGCTTCAGTGAAGGCACCTACCACTCCTTTTCATTGGCACACTCTTCCCAGGCTGAAATTCATTTTCCTAATGTTGAGAAAGCCACCACTCCTATGTTAATGTGGCGAAATCCTACTGATCACTACTTCAAAGCTACCTTTCAAATAAGCATTTGAAAAGCCCAAATCACTGTCTTCCAACATTTATTGTAACTGATTAGGAAATTGTTAAATCGTTAGGGCTACATATTGAGACATATCAACTTTAAGCCTCAGCATGACTTTTTATAATTTTAGCAATTAACTAGAGTAATCAGATAAAAGAAAAGTTATAACTAAGTTTCCATTGGCTTTTATAGTGATAAATGAGAGATGGAAAAAAAATCAATATGATTACAACAGAGAAAATTAGTGCCTGAGCAAAAATGCATATTCTTAGGACAAGGAGGTCAGAGCTCCTTTCCATATGGCTAAAGTGCAGTCACACTTAGAATACTTCCTTAACTTTCTCACCGCAGTCAGTGGAGAAGACAGCCTGGGAGCCATTTCAAACTCCACCATCTGTTAACAGCCCTCCTAGGAACTTTCTGCCAGCTGGGTTGACCAGAGCATACTGTGCTGTTCCAATGTCCTCCCTTCTCCTCTTCACATTATGTGCTGAAGCTCCATGGGATGGAAATGCAGGTTTTCTGTGTACTGGACACTTTTTCCTCTTGGAGGAATTTCTGATAGGAGGAGATGGAGGCAAATTCTAGTCAGTTCACACCACTTTGGAGCAGAATGGACTGAAGAATGGACCATGTGGGATCATTTATAGTCTCCTTGACAGCAGAAAGAAATAGACAAGATAGAAAGAGATTCTAGAAGTGCAGCATCCATGATTATAGAGACCTGTGATAAAAAGATCATTTAAACAAGCTCTTCATGATGATGCTGTACAATTGGCAAAGGTAGGGTGATAATGAGACCACTTTTCTTTAGCCATGGAGAATTATTGATAACATCTGAGCTTTGAGCTACTAATCTGTAACTTCTATAGGGTAAATTTCCTGGCTTTGAAGAGCCATTATGTTCATGATGCCCTATGAAAATCATTTGTTGAGGTCCACTGAACTTTAAAAAAGGCAATTTTTTTTTACTTTGATAAAGAAACTGAGTGTTTCCTAAGGAAATGAACTTAGAACTTGAGACACAGTGGGTGCATCTACATATTCATTAATGCACCTTAGATACTGTGCATTTAGTTTAGTACTTCCTTAATTAAATGCTAACTAAATGTGCAGTACTTAGAGTTACTGTGCAGTACTCCTTCTACAGTCTTAAGGAGATGCTGTTTTTTCAAGTTATTGTGATTTCTGTATTTTTAAGACTATTGAAAAACATCTAACTCACAGATAGAGACATTGTCTCCTGTTCAAGAATATTAATGTGACCACAAAGTACATACGGAAAAGAATATATATGGTATGCAATAGATGTGTGCATAGAATGGGCAATGCATCATTTTTTTGTTCACTTGTATGTATGCACTTTCAATTTATAAATGGCCAACAGGAATGTTCCTTGGAGGTGTAGACTAGTGTTTTTTGGCTCTGACCCTAATTATGTTTATTGTGTTTATCACAAATGCAAGTGCGATGAAAATTTCATGTCTAAAACACAAGGAGCTGAAACAGGACCTTCCAGAATTAGAAGCATAAGCTGCTACGTGTGTTCTGTAGCTGGGGCTGTGACCACTCCTGACTTTTATGGGCTGGGCGTTGTGGTAGTCTTGTAACAAACCCGGTAGTTTAAACTGGTACTGTTCTTGCTGGATATAAAAAGTATAGGCGTATATTGTCACTGTATGGAAGTGGAAGATTTTATTTTAAACCACACCACAAAGAGGAATTATGCATTTTTAAAAGCTACTTTATAAATAAATGGAAGGATATATTATTAACAACAGCAGCCATAACTAAGTACCATCTGTTTATAAGATACAATGTGTTAACTAATGCCTTGACCTTCTGTACTAGAGGTAAGAAGGTAGATAATGCAAGTACTACATGCTGCAAATTGTGACTTTCCATGCTGTTACCTATTTAACCATTGTCTTCAGTTATTCTGAATGAATTATCTGAACTCATTTGTAGAAAACAGTGTGTATCTTGTACCTCTGCAATGTCTATCAAACTATTATCATCTAAAAAAGTCAGATGAAATTGAACACACACACTCAGAAGGCAAGAATCTTTTACACATGGCTACAGCCCAATTTTCCTGTGTAGATATTAACCCTTTGGCTAGGTGAACAGCAGTTAGGAATTGTTTTCTAATGGAAATTATATTCTTAAACAAGATTGTGGCAACAGCTTCTATAAGGGTAAAGCTTTCAACCTTCATTTGGAGTCATAGCCGCTTATTGCAAAGGTTTTGGACTGGACCCAGCAATTAAGTCTGAATCTAAGAGATACTGGGGGTGTCTACATGACAATTAATGTGCTTTTGCTACTGTGCATGTGCATCAAGTTTAGTACCTCTAATATGACTAATTCTACTGTGTATTTGAATATTAGCACTGTTTTTGACAGTACATTGCTGAATTGGGCTGTGTGGTTGCATGAACTGTCATTTAAGTGAATTGTTTTTTTTCATTAGCCGAGGAGATTTGACAAAGAAATCATTGAGACTCAGTAAGGATGGAAAACATCACACAGTGCCAACTTCAGAATATTACTTTGCCTATCAGAATTGCCATTTAAAATGTTTTGAGTGTCATAATGATGGCTGTTTGAAGACTTTATAAACAAAAAAACCCAAAACAAAACTGCGCTTTAATGGAAGAAGTAAGGTGTTACTTCAACCTGGCTCCACGGTGTTTGTATAAATTGGGGACAGTGGCAGGGCTTTTTGGCACTTTTAGCTAAAGCTGATTCAATCAGCTATTAGATAAAAGCACAGAAAAGCCTCTCTAAAGTGCATGATCTATACAGACACAAGGCGAGCTGGATCCAACTAATGCACTGCTTCTTCTGGGCATGCGCTGGGCTTGGCACAGGAATGTGCTATATTTAAAGTAAAGCGCTGGTTTTTGGTTTTTTTAAATGTCTGCGAGCAGCCTTCAGGTAGGAAGTGAGGAAGGTCGGGGTGAATCCTTCCTTTGTTTCTGTGAAACTAAAAACTTGCTTGATCTCTGCTATCCATTCTCAGCACACAATTCATCTTTCTTGCTGTTGGTTTCCAAGCCCACAGTTGAACTGAAAAACAGCAAGGTTGAAAAGAGAGTAATGGGAGCCACTAAGTATCTGAAAAATTTGGCTTTTTCGTTATTATTAAGATTTATATAGCAGGAGTGCCTAGTGATTGTACACGTAGGAGTTTCTCTATGTAGATGCACTATAAACATAATAGGGTGGATAACAGTCCTTGCTCAAAAAAGCATATTAAGGGGCCTTAACAGAAGCTGTTGGTTGCTAAGCTCTGCTGAAAATCTATTTTTAATGTTCTTAACAGACAATCACTGTAAACATGGTGGTGCATCTTCCTTTGCTTGAATTGCTGCATTAATTATCAAACAGATAAGCAAAACAGAACAATAGCAGGAATGGGTACCTTTATTTATTGAATTCAGTTGCACATATCATTAGCCAATTAATTTCACCTAATTTAATTGATTTCATATTTGGAGGAAGAGGGCACATTTGCAGGTGATGTATATCCAATTCTCTTAAAAAGTTAACATACCTACTTTAAATAGTACTTTTCATTTAATTCAAGAAGAAATGTTTGTTGCACAGCAGGTCATGCAGCAGCAGCAGAACAATACTGCAAGGGAACAATTAATTTTCTAATGTAAAAATGTGTGATAGGAATCCGTGCACCGAAATACAAAAGATTAATCATTTAGTCATTGAAAAATGCCCAGACAAATTAATTGCTGGAATTTGAAAGCCAGGGGACTAATCCGATTAAAGATGTAAATGGGGTACCAATGTTGTTCATTTGCAGTGTCCTTTGAGCTAATAATTAAATGATGGATTTTAAAACTAATTACTAGGCAAAGTCAGCTGTTAGCCTAAAATGTCCCTTAAAACTAGAGCTGTCACATTAATTATTGCTCACTCCTCCACCCATTCCATACCTGCTTCCAGGTCATAATCCCTTTTGAGAATCTGATATTATTCAGAGCATTATTACACAGGTGTAACTTCATTTACTTCACTCATGTACTGTGGAATTACATGGTTGCAAATGAATGCAGAATCTGGCCTTGAAAATCTAGCCACGTCCAGGACATTAAATTAGACAGGTAAAGAATGTGTAGACAATTGGGAATAACATGGTCAAGATGAGCTGAATCTTCATCTCATACCTACGTATGGTGAGCCAACAGGTCTTCTGTAGAGTTCAGTGAACTATTCCAAATGGATGGTACTTTTAATACATTTAGCATTTTCTCTTTTTAAATTGTCTATAAACAGATCATCTAAGGGTCACTTTGAGTATTTGTTAGTCACTTGATCCACTACTTCTGTTTTTGACCATTTGACCTTAATTTACCTTGCCAAAGCCACATCTTTAAAAACATGAGTCAGGCCCTCAAAATCTTGAGATTGACTTAAAAATTATGATTTTTTAAATATAAATTTGGTATTTTTTCCATTGGCTTAATTTTGATCTTTAGAGTTAATGTCTTCAGACTTTTTTTTCTGAAATCATGAGCTCTAGAGAGAAAGATATAAATGCAAGCTGGCATTTCATATAAATGTTGTATTTCAGAGGCTGGGGCTTCAGAAAGAAAACCATACTGTGAGGTTCATGATAAAATCATAGTAGCACTCTGAAACAGGAAAAAATCATTTGTGTTTCCAAATAGAGAACATCTGCAGCTGTTCACTGATGGCCAGAAAGAAACAAAATTACTATGGAGCAATTCTGTTATAAATGTCCTCACAAATATTGGCACTAGTATTCATAATGCTGGTGCTTACAGAAAAAGTAAAACCCACCATGCTCAAACACTAATAAACAAGTGAATACATGAGATTGTATGTACACATGTACCAGAATGATTACTTTTATTTAGGAATCCCTGTTGGGCTGTATTCACTCGCATCTAATTTCTATGATTGCCACTCAGCTGTTTCAGTTGACCAGTTTAAGATGCTACTATTTCTGAGGATGCTTGCATTTGTCATGGGCAGGATTGTCAACTTTTATGTCTTGGGCCAGATTTTTAGGAAGTGTAAATCAGCAGCATTTTATTGCTGTCAGTGGAGTTATAGAACTGTATACAAGCTGAGGATCTGATTATTTGAAGATTTTATTTCTTTAATGGCAGTGCCTCTAAGGCAATTCGTATCTTTCTGGTAAAGATTTGCAAGGGATAAGGAGGGTGAGTGAGATCAATAGCTTGGAAAACTTAAACAGTGATAACTTGGATTTTTTTTTAAGGTGACAAAAAACAAGAAGGAAAAAACAAACAAAAATTTGTCTCTGATCCAGTAATGCCAATCAAGTAACTTTTGAAAAAAAATTGTCTAAAATCCTAGAAGCCTTTTGGAAGATTAAAAACCATATAATGCAGAATGTGAGTGGTTTCATCTTGAGGGTTTAAAAGTTTCTAGTTGATCTATTGACAACTTTTGCATAACAGTTGTTGCCAATGCATATTTTCAAGTTTTCTGCTATGAGTGTGGGTTGCAATTACAGCGTTTTTTAGTGGGATTTCTGCCCCACATATAGTACGCTAGATTTTATAGACCTAACAAATTCTGCCTTACCTTTATATTATTTTTATCCTTCAGAAATGCTAATGATGAAACAACACACCAACATTACAGCCTCTCGATAGCATAACTGTAGATGGTTCCAGCTTCTTACTGGCTGGCATAAATATGCTGGAAAAATACTTGAAAAAGGGAGAACTGATCACAGGCAGCATAAGAGTGTATGTAGCTGAAAGCCTATGGAATACTTCCCCCAGTTAGTGATGTTTTTAAATGGATAGTTGATTTACGTAGGACTGGGAATGTGACAGAGAGCCTTTCACTTCCGAGTTATCTTCACAGCTGGCTGTTGCAGTGACTGAAAGCTATAAGTAGGGTCTCACTTACTTTGCAATACTGTATTCCCCTTCCTAGAAGTATCTATCCCTTCCTAGAGGGTTGTGCTCCGGAATCTTAGTTTTCTTTCGAAACAATATTTTCAGCCATTCTGGTTACAGTGAAAACCTTGGGAATGTGAACTGAATGCAGCCCTGGCAGACAGACCTGTGTGAGTCTGCCAATAGCCTAAAACAATGGCTCTAAGTGGTGTGACCTGCCCTGTAGGTCTTACTGGGGATTCTGCAATACCACAACCATAGAACTTGGTGTTTCCCTAATATGATGAGATATGATGATAATTATCATCACCATTATTAACACAGCATATTATAACATATAACATATGTATAGTATATAATGCTATTAATAACAACAATAATAATAATTGTGGAGACGTCTTGAGGGACCAGCCTGTTGTGTGAAGTATTAATACAAATATATCATCCCAGCCCTGAAAATATCATGGGACTCACAATTATTTGCCATAAAACCACCACTTCATTACAGCTATTCACTGACATTTTGCTTTATTTGTTTCCCTGCTCTGCCCACCACTAGTTTTTAGCATGATTATAAGTTGATTGGATTACAGTGCATGCTCCTGGCAGTCTTTCAAGGAGGTAAGAAGCTGAGAGCTTGGGAGCCAGACAAGGAGTCTTACCTCTGCCCATGGCGGGGACCAGAAGTATATGTTAAGTTATATGGTAGAAAAGCACATGAGGCAAGGAACAGACTGTTGAAGACTTGAGCTGAGAAGCAGAATGAAAACATCTAGCCCAGTGGTTCAAAACCTTTTTTGTACCAGGACCCATTTGTAAACTTTGGTGGCCAGCCCTGACCCAGTGCCCCTCATTCCTGACCCAACTACCCCCTGCCCCTAGACCCCAGCCCCTCAGTGTGTGGGCCAGTGTGGGGTGTGTGTGGGGAATGGGGGGCCCCAAGCAGCCTGGTACTTTGCCAGCCTGCAAGGAAAAAGCCACCGTTTCCCACATTTTTCTCCTTTAAAGGATAATCCATTCTTAAAGTTTGTTGATCCATTTTTAAAGTTTGTTTGCAACCCTTTCATATTCTTGCAACCCACTTTGGGTCATGACCCACGGGTTGAGAAATGCTGCTCTGGCTAACATTGTAAGAGTAGAGCTGGCTGCCTGGAAAGCAAGGCAGAAAAAACACTATCAGTTGAGAATGATCTCAGGTGATTTTGGATGAATGGATAATTTCATTCATAAGCCAAAATGTGAGAGAGGGATGTAGTTTTTGGTTGGCTTGAGTCATATCAGAGGCTGCATCCAGATGAGCACAGCTGTACGCCTAGACATATCTGCAGCTCCACATACTGCACATTCAGCTGTTTACCATGCTGCAAGGGAGCTGTGTGGGGGGAGAGGGGGGTTGACCCCTGGATATCCAGGGGTCAAACAAATCTGTGCAAAAAAAAATTTGGGAGATGCACAGGGGGCAGTGCATGCCACTCAAAGCCAGAGCTTGGCTGGCTGGAGCCATACTCCAGCTGCTGGCCAGGCTCTGGGTGGCAGGATTGCTGCTGCTGCAGCCCCATGAGGCCCCCAGGACCCTAGGGAAGGCTGCAGGGGCCAGCCCAGTACTGGCCCCAGCCTCCCCTGCCCCATATGCGGTAACCTGCCACATGCAAGTTGTACCCTGGGTACAACTAGTGGCAGCACAAGGTGTGCCGCTTCTAGGTGTCTCTGGAGTACCAAACATCCATGCTCATGTGAATGTGGCCAGAGAGATGTAGTTATTTATTAGGGCTGTGTGAAGCTTCAGTCCCTGATTCAATTTGGCAGAGATTTGGCCTGATTTAGTGGCCGAATCTCCTAATCTGAATTGAATCAGAGGACCTTTTAATCTCTCCAAATCAGAATTGATTCAGAAAGATTCAGACAGATTCAGTGATTTGGACATAGATACAGCTTTAAATGATTTTTCTACGTCTAGGTAGCAGGGGCTTGTGAATGCTGTGATGCTGGGGCAGATGCAGCATCCCACAGAAGTAGAAGGGTCTCCCCAGTGCGCTCAGCAGAAGACCCGAAAATGGATCAGAAGTACTTCCAGTCCACTTCTGGGTCTGCCAGGGAGCACACAGAGGCCTCCCCCTGCCCCTCTGACGTGGCAACTGGTGCCTCCTGGGTCTGGGGGGGGGCACCCAAGATCCCCCTGTGGCCAATCACAGAGCCAGGGGGGAATAGGGGGGGGCCCAGCACACTCCCTGGCAGACCTGGAAGTGGGCTGAAGTACTTCTGGTCCACTTCCAGGTTCACAGCCACGAAGGCTGGAGAGCCCCATGTGCTCCTGTGGGATGCTTCATGCAACCCAGCACTGCAGCAATTGCAAGCTGTGTCTGCTACCTCAAGTGCCCAGCCACCTGCGGACGGTTTGGTTTTGAGAGTGTGGTCGGGGGTAGAAAGGCAAGAAAGGTTTATTGACTTAACAAAAACACGACTACGCATAGATAACAAAATAAGGACAGACAATAATAATTTGCACCGGCAACTTATCAGCAGTCCCCTCTGATGCCTTATGTATGACAAGTTTCTCTTTCCACAAAGCTCAGTGAAGTCAGGCATCCCCGATTAGCACTGTCTGAGGGGTACCGGGAAGGACCCTGGTATTCAGTCCTTGGGCTCCTCGAGATCTACAGGCCCACTGAATCCAGGCCAGCAGCTAATCTTCACAGAGCTGTATCTTCCTTCTAAATGATTTCCGGATATGCCAGCCAATTTATAACTTCTGAGCTATGCTGATAACTTACAGCCTTTCAGATTCTCTTTACTTCAATTGTCCTTAGACTGACCAATAGCAGTACAAACCTTTTGATAAGGTTAATTTTTACTATGCCACAGGGCCTACCATTACTTCAAGGCTTTGCTAAATTTATTAGGCCTCATTACTACGTACAAGGCCTCACTACATCTTTGACTTTAATTAGGCTATTACCAAAGCATACAGCTTAATATCTGAAAAAATAACAGAAAAACACTTGGTTTAATCTTCATAGAGCCTTCAGCAAGCACCTTTATCACACAGACATAATTTTAAGCAGTCACACTCAAAGTACGTAGAAAAACCTTTCAAAGCTGTGCCTGTGTCTGAATCGCTGATTCACTGAATCAGCACTGAATCTTCAGATTTGGATTTGGACGAATCGAATCAGGGACAGTGATCCAAATCAATGGATCAAATCACTGTCCCTGATTCAGGCCGAATCTGAATCAAATAGGGCCCGTTTTGCACAGCCCTATTATTTATGTTAGCCTGAGGTCAAGTAGAAGGCAGGATAAGTTTGAACCTTATAGAACAACCAAAGTAAATATAGCATAAGCTTTTGTGAGTTGAAGCTCACTTTGTCAGATGTTGTGAAAGGATATGTAGAAAGAGGAATAAAAGAAGGACTTGCATTACCTCGAATTCCAAGAACACAAGTAACAGAGCAAGAACAACCGGGACACATAGACTTCCTACAGACATGCTGAGAGGCTGCTCTGACATGCTGTAAATCCTGATTAATCAAGTCTGTTGGAGTGTAGAAATTAATTCCATAGTTTCATAGTTTCTAGGGTTGGAAGGGACCTGAACAGATCATCAAGTCTGACCCCCTGCCCTGGGCAGGAATAAGTGGTGGGATCATAATACCCCAGCCAGATATCTATCCAACCTCCTCTTGAAGACCCCCAAGGTAGGGGACAGTACCACCTCACTTGGGAGACCATTTCAGAGCCTGGCAGCCCTAACTGTAGAGTAATGCCTCCTGATATCAAGCCTGAACCTACTCTCAATCAATCTGTGGCCATTGTATCAGGCTTACCTTTCAGAGCTTGGGCTGAATCCCAGGGTTGAGATCCTGCTGTTTTGATTGTTGGAGTCCATCCACCAGTCAGGAGGCAGCAAGAGAAATAACATCACGCCCCTTTCCTGAGGGGAGAGGGAGAAAAACCTCCCCAGACCTGATTGAAGACTGCAAACTGTCAGGTCCGGAAGACTTCAGGGGCGGAGCCCTGGAGCATATAAAAGAAGCTGCGTGCCCAGCACAAGGGAAGATGTGTAGGGGACTGAGAAGGGAGAAGAGCAGGGTGTAGAACAGCTGAGGAGAGCTGCTTAGCAGTAGCCCAGGAAGAGCCCCTGAAGATTTCTACCAGTGGGGAGCAGGGGATGCCTCCAGTGGTTAGGTTCTCAGTGTGCAGCACGGTGCATGGTGTCCAGACCCTGGGAGCTGCATGAGGCAGCTCAGATCTGCAACCTTGGGCATGTGGCCAGAGACATGGTGCACTGGCCGGTGCATGGAGAAGGATCTTCGGAGCTGCTGGTGCAGCTCAGGTCCTCAACTAGGAACAAGGCTGGGAGCTCGGTGCAGGAGGCACTGCAAGGAGGGTGAGATACCCTGGGAGCCACTTGAAGTGGCTCGGGTCTACAGCTGCTGACATGGGGCAGCAGCTCAATGCAGACGATGCAGCCCAGAATGTCCAGGAACAGACCAAGTCCCGGTGCTACACAAGGCTGTCCATGCCTCCAGCTCCTAGCTCAAAGCGAAGCATCCACTACACACAATGGTGCCTGTGGCACTAAGCCAAGACAGCGGCAGCAAAGTCAGGGGGCAGGAAAACCTGGCGGGACAGAGCTTGACCTGGAGAACAAGAGGCAACCCTCTGGGACTGCTGAGTAGTAATAAGTTACCCTGGAGAGGGGGTCCCCACAGGGGAGCCTCGCCCCCCCAAAAAACTGAGTGTGGTATATCTGTGTGTGTGTGTGTGTGTGTGTGTGTGTGTGTGTGTACATATATATATATAAATTATAGGGTTTATTGTTTTGTAAACTTGTACATATATATATAATCTATGTTTTTATACCTTTAATGGTTTTGTTGTGATGATAAATCTGTATATTGTTAAGTAATTGATTGACTGGACCTGACTCTATAGTGATGGAGGTGGCTGCTGGGCTGTTGTGTCCCTCCACAGCACACTGCCCTGCCAATAATTCCCTCAATTGGAGAGGGAAGTACAAACCTATGTACGCCCAGGCTACACCATTATTCCTTGTTATGCCAGGTGGTGCCTAAGGGAACAGAGCCTCACCTATTTTCCTCTGGCTCCAGTATCCTCCAGTGTCACCTGTATCACCATCTGCACTCTGAAAAATGGCAGTGGGGCACTTTAAATTAAAGCACGTTCTATGAAGTTTAGTTCAAGGCACCCCACTGCCATTTTTCAGTGCAGGGATATTGATACACATGATGCTTGGGTTTTATTAACATGGCTCACCCTTCGCCTCCCGGAGTAGGTCTATAATCACCCATAGTTACAGATCTAGTAGGTAGCTTGACTTGTTAACTTTTCTCTTGCTTGTGTTTGATGTAGCCTTAATGGCTGCTCTTCCTCAAACATTAACAGTAATTGCATCAGAATGAATACAGTTCAGTGAGGCTACCATGTGGTACAACTCACTGGCAATTGCAAAAATGCAATTCAGGGGCATTTTTGGATGCTTATACAAACAAAAAAAAAGTACTTGTCTCTAGAAATCATGAGAAGGGGCTTGTGTCCAGGATCCTCTTTATCCCCAGTCCTTGTACAGTTGTAGTGAGATACAGTAACAGGCACTTAAATTTTTTACAGTAATTGCTTAACCCTAATCTCCCACTATATAGTCTAATGATTGTTCTCCGTTCATTCAGGAAAAGTCTCCTATGGCTCCAGTGAAATATTTTCTGAACCTCGGCTGCTATATTTGGTCAAGGAAATTGTTACCTTTGCTCCTAAGGCTATGCTAGAAGCTCTTTCAGGCAGACCTTTATTTCTACACTGCATGCTGTAGTTCAGAATAGAGATTCCTACGGTCTCTCTTCTCATGTTGTTGTAGTGCTGGAGTGTTGCTATAGCATGATGGAAAAACCTCAAACCTGAGGGAGGGCACTGTGCTCAAAAACTTGTCTAAAATTTCTCCTATTGTTCCAATAAAAGGTGGCACCAAAAACTCTTGCTTCTTGATAAGATTTTCTCCTATTGTTCCAATAAAAGGTGTCACCAAAAACTCTTGCTTCTTGATAAGATTTTCTCACCAGGTAAAATGGCCTATACAAAGTTCTGTGGTGCTATGGCTAGATAGTTTTCAGTACCCAAGATAGCTTGTTTACAATTTGCTCACATATCTCAAGGTACACTGAACTATCTCTACCTTATATTTCCTAATGCAGGCATATTGTCAGTGTTGGAATATGAGGTATTATTGGGTTTTTCATTGCTTACGAAGTGTAGCGGTACAAGTAAAATGAAGAAAAACATTCAATATTTTCCCCCAAATTTCTACATTTAGTACAGGGCCAAAGGCAAGTATCATGCAGAGTTGACTAGTTCACCTGCTGGATGATATTAAAAGTATGCAGAATCCCAGCAGGGAAAGTTAACATCAAAAGATGCAGCAAATAGCTCTGACATTCTGTTTCCCTGCCCGTCTGCTGACTCATAATTCCTTGCACTGTTCTAGGCAGGTGCTGAGTGACTGGTGCTGATCCTCCGCTACCCAAGGCAGCTGTTTGATGGACTGGTCTTGGCCTTATGCTGTCCTGTCCACTGTCTGTTGTTGCTGGCCTTTTCAGGGTCTAGCATCTGATGTTGCTTGCCTGCCTCCTCCTATCTGTTCAAAGTCCATCTCCCAAATTAATCATTTCCTACCTGATCCACCATTTGAAAATAAAGTTAACTTCCCATCTCCAACTTTCTCATTGCAAATTCATGTGATTCCCAGTTGCCTGGGAATATGAAATATTATTTTATTGGTTAGTTTGGTAGAAGAGAGAGTTGTTTGGCACCTGGATTCTGAAAAATGTTGCAGACGTGAATTAAATTCTGCACAAGTGTACTGTGGCGGACAGAGAAGAAAACTGAGCATCAGAGCTACTGGCTGCTATTCCCAGACTAACTGTTTGGCTTTAAACACATGCTGTCTTTGGAGAGAGGTCAGCTATGCTGAGATGTGTCCTGGCATAGATGATTCACTTTATTGGCACCTAAAGATATCACCCTTGTCACTCCTGGGACTTCAGGGACCTGTGGGTTCCTACACTTGCAGACACATGACCTGAGCCAGGGGATGGTGCCACCTCCAGGGGTGCAATAAGCAAAGAGCCATCTTTCCATTTAAGATATCACAAGCTGACTACCTTTGGTCACAGCAACATTATTGGGCAGTTTGGAGTGTGACGAAGAGATAGGACATCTGTGTGCTTTCAACTTGTGGCATCATAAAATATAACGGGGTAACTTCTGTTTTCACCCACTTTTGACTTACAGCAATCAATAAGCATCCCCAAAGAATGTTACAGGTTTTAATTAAATTTACTTATAAATAGAATTTGGATGCTGTGAAAATGAAAATAATAATATTTAAGGCATCTGATATGAAAGCTTTGGGTCAGATTGTCAGCCTTGCCTCATTTTAAAGTTCCTTCCAACAAAAATAAAGAAGATAAATCCCTCAGTGAAGGGCTGGACCAAGTCAAAGGTACAACTGTCCTGTTCTTCTGGCCCCTGACTCTTCAAGTCACATAATCATATCAAAATGTGATTTCCTCCTTCTCATACCCCCAACATTTTATCTTTCGTTATTAAAATAAAAAACTTCAAAACATGTTCCAAGTGAAATCAATGCAGAGATGTCTACTTAAATCTGCAGCGAACCTGATGGTGAATCTACATGCGTGCTTTACTGAAGAGTAGACTAATTAGCTCCACAGTAAGGCATCGCTGTCTACACGTGAGCCAGTATTAGGGTGCAGTAAACTAATTAACAGTAAGACAGTACTGTTGAGGACAATGCAGTTTTATGGCAGGGTCATATATTGCACTGAAATGCATGTGTAGTTGGTGATCAGGTGGGAGCCAGACTTCTGCATGCTGCCTTGACACACGGCTCTGCAGGGTCAGCACCCTTGTGCTCCAGCCAGCCCCTCTGCTGCCTGATGCCACCACCAGGACCCCAGGGCTGACCCCCTGTGGCCCCTGATAGATTGGGGATGTTCTGCCCCGGCATGAATTGCTGATGCCCTGGGTACATGTGAGGATACTACACCTTTGAGAAGTTTACTCTGGCTCAAAAAGCTCTGGAGTTTATTGCTTCCCCTTAATTTCCTGTGTACATGTATTCTGGATGTGCTAATTTTCTTCTGCTTCCCAGGGGATGTGAAGTCCATTACTGTCCTATGTAGAAGTAAGGGCAGATCACCAACCCCACCAAACAGAGGTCATTTTGACATGGGGAGAAGAGCTCTGTGCTTTCTGCTTGCTCACCTTAGCAGCTATAGCTAAGCTTCTCATGAAAGAAAGGAAAGGTTAGAAGAGGAGGGAGACTCTTGCTGCTCCTGCAGGGCAAAAATGGGCTCATATTGCAGGGCTGATTCTATGGTGGGCTAATTCTCTGGCAGCAGGCCTAGGACCCCAGATGGCTTAATTTTCTCTTGCTATAAGAAGTTTCAAATGACTGAAGCACAACAGAGCTATACAGATGATTTAAAGCTGAAGCTCACTGGAGTCTAGAATCAAAATCTTGACATTTAAAGCTTTGGTTCTGAGAGCAGAACGCCCCAGGGTTTTGAGGAAAACAGGTGTAAGCCTCCTTTGGTTTGAACGACATGTTTTTAGGTACTTGGGATACAGAACTAAAAATCGGACAGCACAGCATCATTTTTTCCGTTGTCCTATTGGAACACTAAGATTGATAAATTCCCACAAATAACGATCAAGTCTCTTCGAGAACGTACACTGGACCAGAAACTTAGCAGGTGTAATAAAGCATAGCTGCTCTGTAAGTAATAAGACTATGCAGATTCACAGAGCTTAGATACCAACTCTAGGTAAATACTATAGATAAACAGATACTATATTAGGGTAGAGGGTAGAACCAAAGCTTTAAAACTGTATAAAGCAATTGAATGTTTAGGAATTCAGTTAATCAAAATATATTTGAAAGGAGCCAATGACTAATGAAGTTAGCCACAAGATCCCAGACATTTTATTGAATGTTTTCTTCCACATCGCTACACTGTAGATATAAAATTGTTGTGGTCCCTGTGTGCGTGGGAGAATTGCAGATAAATTAGGGCTTTTACTGTATTCAGAACATGTAAAAGGAGATAAATATTTATCTGTTTTTCTGCTTTAATATTTTATATTTAAAAGTTACACTCATGTACTACTGTAGCCTGGTGTTATAAAGAATTGTCCTCCCCATCTGTAATTTACAAGGTGTAATATGGTTCTTTCTTTCATAGATTTCATAGATTT
>NW_017728947.1:35492036-35507740 GCF_001723895.1 Crocodylus porosus
GCTAGGTCTCTGGAGAGCCAGGGGGGCTGCTGTGCCTTCTTGCTGCCTTTCCTCCGTGTTGGAATAGATTTAGCTTGAGCACTGAGGATCAAAGTCGGCTTTTCTGAAGTCAAGGACTTCTGTGTTGCTGACTGACTTGCCAGCTTTACGGCGGATGGTGAAGGTGATCAGCTCACTGTCACCCCACTTTTTCAAAGTATTTGTTTGATATTTGTTGTTTCCTAGTCCCTTGCTACTTGAAGATAGCAAAGTTCTTTGCAATTAATCAGCTCTTTAAGTAGCACCAGATCCACTTGCCTCCCAGGATCCCTGTAAGTCAGATAAATATTATTATACCCATTTTACATATGGTTAAGTTGAGAAAGAGAGACGAGACAGTTTGTCTAAGATCACACAGCAAGGCGTCACCAGAGCCAAGACTAACACCCATGAGTGATTATCTCCCAGTACTCTGTTCTAGCCACTGTATTATATGCTATTGTAAAAATAGGGACCTGAAGATCTGTTCTAATTGTGACCTCACCTGTAGAAAGTAGGTGGAAGCTTGTAAAATGTTACAACAGAAAGGAGCTTGGCCTAGTCCAATGAGAAGGGCTTTGAATATAATTACAACACACTGGGCACATTTACATAAGATGCTTAACTTCACATTAACATAGTTTACTGCGAAGTAAGTATGTGTGTCTACATGTGCACATACAGTAAACCTCCCTAATCCTGAGTTAATTTGGTACCTGCAAATGCAAGAAGCAAATTTACTTGGGATAAGTAATGGTGTTGTACTGCCCATGTAGACACCTGGCCAGGAGCAAAATCTACTCCTGGTCAGCCATCCGCCAGGGGACGGGATATAGCTCCCTGCCCCTGGGAGCTCCTTGCTGCTGGGGCCTGCCACAGGATCCTGGGTGGGAACTATGTTCTCCTGCCCCAGCAGCAGGGAGCTCCAAGCCCCTCGCTCTGAGATCGCAATCACCCTGTAGAGGTCAGACTGGGAGACAAGGATCTCTAAGCAGTGGTCCTGCAATTGTGGAGCCAGCACTGGTAGCTCCCTGCTGGTCGAGGCTAGGGAGCTTGTTCCCTGCCCAGCTGCATGAGTGCAGAGCTGGGGGGAGCACAGACTGGGGAACTTAGATTTCATAGATGTTTAGGGTTGGAAGGGACCTTAGTAAATCATTGAGTCTGACCCCCTGCCCTGGGCAGGAAAGAGCACTTGGGTATAGATTTCATACATGTTTAGGGAACATCATAGATGTTTAAGAAACTTGTTTCCCCCCAGCTCTGTGAGCACAAAGTTGGGTGGGGAACAAGCTCCCCAGCCTGTTCCCATTCTTCCCCCCATCAGCTCCATGCTCATGGAAAACAAGCTCCCCAGCCCCTGCCTTGCTAGCTTGGGTGGAGACAGTGTCTTTCTGCCCCAGCAGCAGGGAGCTTCCAGGTTTTGCTCCCCAATTATGATCACAGAGTTGGTGCTGGGAACAAGGTCCTCAGCCCCCATTCTGTGATCACAGTTGTGATGATGGAGCAGGGGTTGGGAGCTCCCTGCATGGGGGCAGTTCTCCTTGACTGGGACACTTCCCACCCAGCCACAGGCTGCTCAGGGAAGCATGTGCAGCCTGGAGGTTGCTGAGGACTGTCCTGTTTTGGGCAGTCCCCAGCCAGCTCCAGGCTGCACATGCAGACTTCCCTGTGCAGCATGAGGCTGGCCAAGAACTGTTCCAGTCAGGTGCAGGTTCCAGCCCTGTGCCCTGATTGGGTGATTCAAACATGGGGCTTCGATAGAGCTGCAGGTCCCAGCTCCCCTGCTCTGATCCACCGGTGGGGCAGCTAGCAGTTCGCTACCTGGGATAGTTATAGAAGAGGTGTTGTACTTTATGTAAAAGAGCCATATGATTGCTCAGAGCTCCAGTATGAAGCTGAAGATAAATCTGTTGTGAGTCTCTGGGTTAGGGTCAGGGAGGAGAGCAACAAGGGTGATGTTGTGGTGGGGGTCTGCTATAAACCACCACACGAGGAGTAAGTGGTGGATGAGACTTTCTTCAAACAGTTCGTGGAAGTTTCCCAATTACAGGCCCTGGTTCTCATGGGGGGACTTCAATCACCCTGACATCTGCTGGGAGGGCAATACAGCAGTGCACAGGTAAACTAGGAAGTTTTTGGAAAGTGTCAGGGGCAACTTCCTAGTGCAAATGCTGGAGCAGCCAACTGGGGGCCATGTTCTTGACTTGCTGCTCACAAACAGGGAAGAATTGGTGGGGAATGTAGTAGTGGATGGCAGCTTGGGCAGTATGGACCATGAGATGATAGAGTTCAGGATCCTGAGCAAAGAAAGGATGGAGGGCAGCAGAGTAAGAACTCTGGACTTCAGAAAAGTACACTTCGACTCAATCAGGGAACTCATGGGCAGGATCCCCTGGGAAGCCAGTCTTAGGGGAAGAGGAGTCCAGGAAAGCTGACTGTACTTCAAAGAAAACTTACTGAGAGTGCAGGAAGAGTAGCAGATATAGCAGAAGACCAGAAGACCAGCTTGGCTTAGCAGGGAACTCTTCAGTGAACTAAATCACAAAAAGGAAGCTTATACGAAGTGGAACCTTGGACAAATAACTATGGAGGAATATAAGAGTGTTGCTCAAGCATGCAGGGATGAAGTCAGGAAAGTCAGGAAGGCCAAAGCTCATAGAATTGCAGCTAGCAAGGGATGTGAAGGGTAACAAGAAGGGTTTCTACATATATGTTGGTAGCAAGAGGAGGATCAGGGAAAATGTAGGTCCCTTACTGAATGGCACAGGCACCTTGTGACAGAGGATGCAGAAAAGGCTGAAGCACTCAATGCCGCCTTTGCCTCAGTCTTCACAGGCAAGGTCAGCTCCCAGACTTCTGCACTGGGCAGCACAGTTTGGGGAGGAGGTGAGCAGCCCTCCATGCTAAAAGAACAGATGTGTAAAAGTTCCTGGGGCCAGATGGGATGCACTTGAGGGTGTTGAGGGAGTTGGCTGATGTGATTACAGAGCCACTGACCATCATCTTTGAAAACTCATGGTGATCAGGAGAGGTCCTGGGTGATTGGAAAAGGGCAAACATAGTGCCCTTATTTAAGAAAGGGACAAAGGAGGATCCAGGGAACTACAGACCAGTCATCCTCACCTCAGCCCCTGGAAAAATCATGAATCAGATCCTGAAGGAATCCATTTTTAAGCACTTGGAGGAGAGAAAGGTGATTAGGAACAGTCATCATGGATTCACGAAGGGCAACTCATTCCTGACCAACCTGATTGCCTTCTGTGACGAGGTGACTGGTTTGGTGGATATACAGAAACCAGTGGATGTGGTCTACTTTGATTTTAGCAAGGCTTTTGATACAGTTTCCCATAGTAAGCTATATGGGTACTGTGGCTTAGTTGGTTAAAGCACCTGTCTAGTAAACAGGGGATCCTGGGTTCAAATCCCAGCAATACCTGCTTTTCCTTTGGGCACAGAGGGAGACTATCTCAGTACAAGGAAAAAGGGAGAAAGGAGCCAAAAAACTTCCTTGGATAAATAGGAAAATCCAGGGAAGCTTATAGGCAATGGAAGCGGGAGGAAGCTACCAAGGAAGAGTATACCTACTTGGCCTGTACTTGCAGGGAGGCAGTTAGAAAGGCCAAAGCAACTACAGACCTGAGGCTAGCAGCACACATTAAGGTCAACAAAAAGTCTTTTCTTAGGTATGCAGGGAGTAAAGGGAAGGCGCAGGCCAGCAAAGGGCCCCTACTGAACAAGGAGGAGCAATTAGTGACAGAGACAGGGGACAAGGCTGAGCGATGCAATGAGTTTTTTGCCTTAGTGTTCCTGAACAGGTCTCAAGATAAATCCTTAATAGGTTCTTAGCTGGGCATCAGAGAGATACCAGCCCACCAACTGTTGACACTGACTTGGTGCAGAGTCACTTGGATGGACTGGATGTGTTCAAGTCAGCAGGCCCAGATGAGCTGCATCTGAGGGTACTGAAGGAATTGTCTGGTGTCATAGCAAAACCACTGGCATGGCTGTATGAGCATTCATGGCACTTGGGTCAGGTCCCGGAGGACTGGAAAAGGGCCAGTGTGGTCCCTATTTTCAAGAAGGGGAGGAAGGAAGATCTGAGTAATTCTAGGCCAGTCAGTCTTTCTTCCATGCTTGGAAAGTTCTTTTAAAAGATTATGAAGGATCATATTTGTGGAAGTCCAGCAGGGAAAATAATGCAGCAGGGAAACCAGCATGGATTTGTGGCAGGTAGATCATGCCTGACCAATCTGGTTATGTTTTATGACAAGGTCACAAAATGCTTAGGCAGAGGAGTAGAGGTGGATGTCATTTTCTTGGACTTTATCAAGGCCTTTGATATGGTATCTTATCCTAGTCTTATAAATAAATTAAGGGGCTGTGACAGATGTTTACACAGTCCAGTGGGTGGCAAATTGGCTAAGTGGTCACCCCAGAGAGTGATAGTAGATGGGTCAGTATTAACCAGGAAGGATGTGGGTAGCAGGGTCCCACAGGGTTTGGTCTTTGGACTTGTACTCTTGAATCTCTTCATCAGTGACTTGGATGTGGGTGTGAAGTTTGCAGATGATACTAAATTGTGGGATGAAGTGCACACTCCGGAGGGTAGGGAATGATTGCAGGCAGACCTGGGCAGGTTTAGAAAAGTGGGCAGTACACAATAGGATGCAGTACAACAAGGAAAAGTGCAGAGTGCTGCACCCAGGGTGCAAAAATATCCAGCATGCCTACTGGTTGGGAAGTGACCTTCTCAGCAGCACAGAAATGGAAATGGATCTCGGAGTCATAGTGGACTCCAGGATGAACGTAAGTCATCAGTGTGACAAAATCATCAGCAAAGCTAATTGCACTTTATCATGCATCAGCAGATGAATGACTAATAGATCCAAGGAGGTGATACTTCCCTTCTATGCGGCATTGGACAGATCGCTGTGGGAGTACTGCATCCAGTTTTGGGCGCCGTACTTCAAGAAGGATGTTGATAGACTTGAGAGGGTCCAGAGGAGGGCCACTTTTATGGTTAGGGCCTTCCAGGACAAGCCCTATGAGGAGAGACTGAGGGACCTGGACCTCTTCAGCCTCTCCAAGAGAAGGCTGAGAGGTGATCTTGTGGTCACCTACAAATTCATTAGGGGGATGCAAGAAGGGATCAGAGATGCTCTGCTCACCAGAGTGCCTCTTGGGGAAACAAGGAACAATGGTCACAAACTGGCAGAGAGCAGATTTAGACTAGATATCAGGAAAAGCTTCTTCATGGTAAGGATGGCCAAAATTTGGAATGGGCTTCCAAGGGAGGTGGTGCTCTCCGTCTGTTGGGGGTCTTTAAGGGAAGAATGGATAGGCATCTGGCCGGGGTCATCTGACCCCAGCATTCTTTCCTGCCTAGGCAGGGGGTCGGGCTCAATGATCTGTTGAGGTCCCTTCCAACCCTAGCATCTATGAATCTATGAACATTCTTGTGGTCAAGCTAAGGATGTATGGGCTGGATGAATGGATTGTAAGATGGATAGAAAATTGGCTGTAGCATTGGATTCAGAGAGTAGTAATCACTGGCTTGATGTCTAGTTGGCAGCCAGTATCAAGTGGAGTGCCCTAGGGGTTGGTCCTGGGGCTGGTTTTGTTCAATGTCTTCATCAGTGACCTGGAAGATGGAATACAGTGCACCCTCAGCAAGCTTGCAGATGACACCAAGCTGGGGGGGAGTAGTAGATATAGTGGAGGGTAGGGCTAGGATTCAGAGTGACCTAGACAAATTGGAGGATTGGGCCAAAAGTTCTCATGAGGTTCAGCAAGGACAAATGCAAAGTCCTGCACCTGGAAAGGAACAATCCCATGTACCAGTACAGGCTGAGGGCTGACTGGCTGGGCAGTAGCTCTGCAGAAAAGGATCTGGGGGTTACAGTGGACAACAAGTTGAATATGAGCCAATAGTATGCACTTGTTGCTGAGAAGGTTAATGGAATACTGGGCTGCATTGGCAGATGTGTTGCCAGTAGTTCAAGGGAAGTGATTATTTCCCTCTGTTCAGCACTGGTGAGGCCACATCTGGAGTATTGTGTTCAGTTTTGGGCCCCATTACAGAAAGGATGTGGACAAATTGGAGGGAGTCCAGTGAAGGGCAAGAAAAATGGTGAGGAGGCTGAGGGACATGACTTACGAGTAAAGACTGAGGGAACTCAGCTTATTTAGTCTATAGAAGAGAAGACTGAGGCAGGTGGGATTTAGCAGCCTTCAAGTACCTGAACAGGGGTTCGAAAGAGGATGGAGCTAGATTGTTCTCAGTGGTGGCAGATGACAGAACAAGGAGCAATGGTCTTAACATCTTAAGCAAGGGAAATTTAGGTTGGATATTAGGAAGAATTTTCTCACTAGGAAGGTAGTAAAACACTGGAACAGGTTACCCAGACAGGTAGTAGAATCTCCATCCTTGGAGGTTTTCAAAACCAGCTAGACAAAGCTTTGGCTGCCATGATCGAGTTGGGGATGGACCTGCTTTGAGCAGGGGGGTGGACTAGATGACCTCCTGAGGTCCCTTCCAACCCTAACTTTCTATGATTTTGGCTTTCCCTCTCCATGGGTGTGTCTACATGAGATGCTTTACTGTTCATTGGACTAATCTAATATGCAGTAAAACATCACTGTCTACACACATGCAGCAATTAGTGCACAGTAGATTAGTCTAATGTGTCATTTTCTAGTACCTGTATTTGGGACCCTGCCTGCCAGCCATGTGGATGGGTTCTAATCACCACGTGGCTTGGTGAGCTGTTCTGGCTGCCAGGCAGCTGCCTCCCAGCCATGTGGAGATTAGGACCTGTTCTGATATCCATGTGGCTGGGAGGCAGCTGCCTGGCAGCTGGGACAGATCTCTCCTGCCCAGCTGAGATTGAGACCAGCAGAAAATCCAGTCATATTAATTAGATGTGTAGACATGTCTCATGTGTCTCTTTCTTCCTCCCACTTATCTCCCTTTCTCTCAGCTCTTCACTGGGTTCTAAGTCAGCAGCACTGTAAGACACTAGCACAAGGGGTTGAGACATTTGTCCATCTAGAACTGTCCAGCTTTATATAGTGAAGGGTATTTGATCAGAACACCCAGTTTATTTGCTCTACCTGGAGCAAAAGAACCAGGGTCTAGGACAGGTTACTCTCACAAATTTGACAGCCCAGAGCACCTACCTATGACTTATCAGCTGCTCTGTACCCTGTGAACATCACAAAACCTACATTTCTTTTACCTTTTACTATTCTCTCTCATTTTCCCTTTTTGTACTATTTGTTTTGTCCAAAATAGTAAAGTCTACTAACTCAGCTCACTCAAAGTCCAGCATCAGAACTAACCTTTCTTCTTCACTAAGAGGGGTTGCTTGACAGAATAAGAGCTTCTAAGAATGGTTGCTTGACAGAGTAAGTTTCTAACTGAATATCCTCTGTCCAGCGAAGGGCCTTTGATAGGTTTTGATTCATTTTATTTTGCATAACAACTCAATTTCAGTTTCAAAATTCTTTATGTTTTCTGTTTTATTCTTTTACCCTTGTGCATCCTAATCAATACAATGCCAATCTTTGTCATGAATTTCTAGTGAGTCTATCATGACAGTAAGTAGGATGAGGTTTCTGTACTTGAAATATTTAATCTTGTTTAAATGTGACAGGATCATGTTAACACCTTTGATTTTCCAGGGCCATTTATCACATCCCAACAACACTCCTTTATAAATGGCATTTCTGAATAAAGATCACATAGTTAGACTATTATATTAATGTCTACTTTACTAATCAAGTGGCAGAAATTTGGCCAGGATCATTAAAAGTTCAGTTGTCTCAATTTTGGGGGCTTCAGTTCAAGGCACAGTAAAGGGGCTTGATTTTGAATGTGCTCAACATGTTCTGAAACCCGGGTCCTCCTCTAGTGTGTTTCAAGTTTGACTTCTAATTATGAGACTCCCTCAATCTCCAGCCAATTTTTAAATTAATTTTCCTCTGCTGTGTGTGCAGGCTGCCTTATATGGATTCAGGAAGTCCGTGGCAATGATGAAGCATCTACAAAACTTAAATAACCCTGCCTTGTGTGCAGATTGCAAACATAAGTAAATAAATATTAGTTGCAATTTGTCTTACCTCTCTCCCTGCTTTTTAAAATGCACATGCAGAGATTAATTTTGCTATGCACAACAGGAAGACAGCCTGATTCCACAAGTGCCAAATTCAAACTCATTGACTGTATATTAAAAGAATATACTTGGCTTTCTACACATCCCTCAATTAAAGAGACTGCGCACTCAAGTAAATGTCAGCTTTCTGCTTTTGTTCCCTACCTTTGATAAATGCAAAGCAGGGACTTCATAATCAGTGGCAAGTCAGATACTTCCTGTTCCTAACAACCACAGCAGTTTGCATCCTTAAGATGGCAGCAACAATCAAGAGTATTTAAAGGAGGGGAAAAAAGCCCTTAAAACAGAGAAAAAATGAGAGAACTAATTCTTTCAGAGCGCCTTCTTTAATCCTCCATTTTCTGCTCAGCAGAATCATATTCATAGCCAGATTATTCATTATTAAGAGCTTATTTCAGATCAAACCCTGTATGTCAGTAGATTAGGACATGCAGGAAGATTAGCTTCTCACTGTAGGTGGTGGGAATAAGTTCTTTATCTTATCATTAGCATGGACTTTCATGGTTTTTGATCATAATTATTAATTCTGCCAGCAGACTTTTGCACAAGGATTAAAATGCAGATAGGTGTCATTTAAATAACATAAACTAAAAGTGAGGTTTAGTGGCAAGCAAATCCTCTGTTTTATGACAGGCAACTTCATTTTTTGACTTCTTTTTATCCCATTTTGTTGCTTTTAAAATGTTGTTTACTTTCATGCTCTTGTGATAGAATTTTATTGAATTTTTTTTGCAAAGGAAATATTTTAGTATTCAAGTGAACTTTTATTTGGATTAGTATAAACAGCACGTAGAATTCTTAAGCAATGTTTCTGCACATCTTTGCACTGTCATAAGTGGAATCCAAGCATATAGATGAAGAATTACTGAATGAATTCAAATTAAATTGCTCCCTCCTCCCCCTGTACCCTTTCTTTCTGATTGTCTTCTTTTTCTGATCTTTTTGGGCTTTATTCACTCCTAGAATTGGGCTTGCTGACATAGTTTTGACTATGTAGGAACAAAAAGCTTTGCCTGAATTTCAGTGTGAACATCCTTAAAACCTCACAAAATTTCATGTTGCTTTCAACTGCATTTCTCTATGTAACTTCCCAGAGATATTAAACGGAGCTGCCCGTTTAATTTGCCAAAGCATCGGAATGATTTTGACGGTCAACCAAAAATGGACCTTTGGACCTTCTCGTGTTGTCAGTGCAGTGACAGAATGAGGTTCACACAGGCTGAAGAACAATGCAGGCTTATTTGGAAAACATGCTATATCAGGCCCATTTGGTAAGCTGTATCATGATTGATCATGTAGACCAGGAATGTCACACTCATCCCAACTCCTGGGCCGGATCCAGACCATGGGACTTGTTATGGTCTGGATCTGGACCTGCTGACATTAGGGCAAGTAGAAGGGGTGAGGGCAGCACTGTGTTAGCATAGCTGTTGCTTGCCCTCCTGCAGCAGGCCTCACCCCCTTTTTGTTCCAACCCTGAATTCCTGGGCCCACCAGGACCCCTGCAGACCAGAGGAAAGAACTCCACAGGCCATGTGTTTGACAATCTTAACGTAAGTAATGATAATCTCTCTATTACTTTGCAGTTCTTTCTCCCTATTAGTATTATGTTTAATGTTTATAATAAAATGTACTAAATTCTAGACTTGGAGGGACACATTACAGCCATATATTCATATATATTCTTATAATGTAGTCACAGTGTGGCTTTATGCCTCTTAGTTTTAAGATTGGTGGTTATTTACTGCAGGCTGGAACATGTTATTCAGTATTGTTACAAAGAATGGCAAAATGTTATGTGGTTTTAAAAAGTGTGAAGATTGACATGTGTTTGGGGGCAAATATTTAAAAATACATGACTAACAGCATGTCTGCATCACCTTTGGCCTGTAGACAGTGCCACAGTGAAGCCCGGCGTGTCTCACCAGCAAGCTAAACCCCAAATTAGATATAACTTGGAGAGTGAAAACATAGTGGTGCATGCTACTTGAAGATAGTTACACTACATTCATTTTGTCCACAGTGGGTATGTCTACACACATGGGTGACTGGTGCCTCCTGAGTCAGGGGAGGCATGTGCCCCACACAGCAGCCAGCCAGTGACCGGGGAAAGGGCCCCCCACCACAGCTAATCTCACTGACTGGTGTGGGGGAGGGTCCCCCCACAGCTGATCTCCGGCCAGTGGTGCTCCCGGAAGTGCCAGTGACACTTCTCCTGGCACCCCTACTCCCCAGCTGGCACTCACAGGGGGAACACCAGCACTCCCGCCTGCCTGTCACATAAGCGAGGAGTGCTGGTTGTCAGGGGGTGCACCCGCATTCTCAGGGGGTGCACCCCCTACGTGTCGCCACTGTCTACACATTCATTAATGCACAGTGAGTACTGCACATCTAATTTAGTACCTGTATAATCAAGCATTAAAATAATGTGCAGTAACCAGAGTTACTACACAGTAGCGCCAGTGAATGCCTTTTAATGATGCTACTGAACTATAGTCTAATAATAGTGTGTAGTACCATATTAACACTGTGCTGTGATGCGCTACTACACAGTATTATTAGGCTACTGTGCAGTTAGCATCACGTGTAGATGCACCCAGTATGTGTAGAGCAGGCATGTTGCATTTCACAGTGGCACTCCATAAGATCGTCCAGAGGAGTTATAGGCAATGCCCTAAATGAACCTAAGTCATACAGTGAATCAGGAGCAGTGATTGAACTCCAGAATTTTGACACTCAGCCACTTACGAAGCTGACTAATAGCTATGATTTTTTTTATATGGTTAGCTCTTGGGTCAGGTTTTTAGCATGAATTCACAGTAACAACGTTTTCCCAGCATTTGTTGAATGTCTTTGAGACCTGCTGTGCCCACTTGAAATCCTGCCCTTTGCCGCACAGATCACGCTGAGCCTGTTTAGTATTGTTCTGATGACCTAAAGAACAACTCAAGCAACTGAGGTGGTCAGGATCTAAAAGGCTGACAGTGAAATGCTTGACACTCTTTCAATATGGGAGAACATTTTGTGTGACAGCAGAGAAATCCCATCTGAAGCTGAAAAATCAGTGAAGAAATTTCTTTTCCTTAAGATGGCTGCATTACACTCATTTCCCGACACAAAATTCTCATAAGATGAATACAGAGTCTCCACCACAAAAGTATAAAGTGCTGGATTAGAACCCTTGAACATTTTTTTCACAGAGCCACCAGTATTATAACTCACACAATGCTTTAATGAATTCAAAGAGAAGATGTGTTACAAGTCAAAACAAAAAGCACTTCAGGGATTAGCACATCTTTCAGAGATATGGAAGACAAAATATTCATCTTGCTCATTCTGACCAGTTGGGTGAGGAATGGATTGAAAAGCAGCACAGTTATTTCTTCAGTTGTTTTGAGCAGCAATAGAAATTTAAGATTTTTCTTTGACAAGGCAGCAGGAAATCAGTTCTGATCAGTAAATTTTCCTGCTTGTTCAGTAGGGTGTCATAAACCTGTATGATTTAGGAACACTAGCTGCTGCTATGCATGCTTGAGAAATCCTGTTGCATCTCAGAGGTTTATTATAATGGGGAAATCTTCTGTGGTGTTCATTCATTCCAAGGCCCAGTTCATCTCTCATCTCCCATATTAATGAGATGATTTTATGATGAAAAATACACACACCATGCAAAACTTGCTTTGAACTCACTGGGCCAAATTCTGTTCCTAACATGCACTGGAAAAAATCCAGAATAACAATTGGAAGTGTTTTCCAGATTTATGGATGTGTAAGTAGAAGAAGGATTTGTTTCAGTGGGAGTTCTGCCTCAATGAAAAATGAAAAAAAGGACTTAAAAATTTGGCTTATTATTATGAATTGTAGCACCCCAGTGTGCATTTGAGGCTGTAAAAAATATACAGAAACAGTCATGGTTCCCAACCTACCTTTATTTTATTGCTTCAGAAAAGCAATGCAATATAGACTTATAAGGTATGCTAGTCTTGCTGCCTCTAACAATGTAGAGAAAACAGTTGCTTGATCTACATCAAGTGAAGGACTGAATTCAGTTTATAGGTAGCAGCATGGAAGAAGGTGTAAAGAAGAGAGAAGGAGAATGAAACAAATATGAAAGCTATACAGGAGATGGGGAATAATGTAGGGAACAAGAGCAGAAAGCAGAAGTATAGCAAGGAAGAGACTGTACAAAAGATCTCAGGTGAGAGTGAAACAGTGAAAGCATCAAAGTGGAGATGAAATTAACTGAGCAACATGTAAGAATTGAGCTTGTAGCATTAATGAAGAGAGCAGCAGGGATGTAAGAGGAAGAGGAGGATTTGGTTAGGTGAAAGTAATACAGCAGTTCTTTAACTCTTCAAAGTTAGAGAGAGAGTGAGAATTCAAATTTAAACTTTATGGAAATCCACACAAGGTCTTATTATTCGGTATAGGATTTGTTAAGGCTTCCCCTGAGTTGGCCAAGATATTTTCAGAGCTTTCCATCTGTTTACTAAACCAGTGTCCCTGGAGTCTTAAAAGTAGCAGACAAGTCCAAGTATTAGTATTAGTAGTACATGTGTGTGTTCTTTTTGCCTTTTTTCCATAATCAGTAGCCAAACCACAGGAGGTTTGATTCAGTATGAGACTTAAGTTAGATGAATTGAAAATGTGATAGGATAAACTATGATGATGGGCAAGGTATAAGAACTTAAAAAACAAGAAAGATACTGATTACCAGAGATCCGGGTTTTCTGTTTGTCATGGAAAAGTGTTGTAAAACCCAGATTTTCTCCTTTAAAGAGAAAAATGGGGGGAATGGTGGGTGTCCCCTTGGAAGCTGGCAGAGTTCCAGCCTGCAAGGGACTGGGGAGAGCGGGAGGAGGGCGATAAGGCGGGGGGCGCTATGTGCACGTGTGCATTTACACATCCACATGGCTGCCAGGCAACCTGGAGAGTAGCTCCCCACAAGTAAGTCGGGGGGGGCAGATTGAGGCCCCCATAGTGAGGGATGGAGGGAGTTGGGCAGGGCTGGGAATGAGGCTGGGACTGAGCCCAGCTGGAGTGGCGCATGGGGCTTGGGGTTCCTCACTGCTGTGCACACTCATGCAGGAGGCACAACAGGCACGTGCCTCCAGATTTGTGTACGTGGTGGGGGTAATTGCAGGTTGCCTGCTGTGAACTTGGGCTCCCTGCCTTCCTGCCCTTTCCCCATGGCCTTCATGGCCCAGCATATGGGGTCTGGTGCAGCAGGACAGGGCACACAGGGTGGGAAAGCTTGGTGCCACTGCCATGAGTTCTGCACCACCATGGTGAGGCACCCCCTGGCCACCCAGCAGTGGGAATGCTGGTGTGGAGTTGTGCCCCTTGCTGTTGCTGAGTGGGCCCCCTGCAGCACTGAGCTTCTCCACCCAGCCCCACTCTGCCCTGCCATGCCGGGTCCCACCCACTGGGCTGTTAAGACCTTTGAGGGGAGAGCAGCAGGATGGGGAGCCCAAGCCCACAGAGGGCAGCCTGCATACACCCCTACCATGGGCTCCACTTGGGCCATACTGTCTGTGGGGGAGGGGGAGCTGGGCTCCAAGCTCTGCTCTGCTGCAGCTGCTGCTGCTTCTCATGTGTGGCAGGTGGGGCTTGGGCACTGCTGGGGGCAGGGGGCTGCAGACCCAGATCCCTGGCCCTGTAGCCCTGCCAGCTGGGGGCCCCCTCTGGCAGGTTGGCATATCAGGGCTGCTCAGTGCCAAAAAGCAGGGGGGATGGCAGCTGCAGTTGGACCTATGTGCTGGTGAGCAAAGGGGCAGGGGAGCTCTGATTTTCCATGATAAAAACCCCCAAATCAAACACTAGCATTTATAGGTATTTAGAATTTATTTTGTTATAGGGATTGAGGCACTGGTAGGCTTCCAAATTGCTTCCAAATTGTAAGTATATCAGTAAAACATTGTGTTCAACTGATACCTTTATATATATAGTAATGTTTCATTTTAATAATGGAAAAACATGGATTTGGGGGGTTTAAATAAGAAAATCCATGTTTTTGAAATCAGAGAATTTGCAATTTTTAACCAGAAAGAAACAGGATCCCTGCTTATTATCTCCTGTGAATAGAAATCCCACATGAAGAGATTCCCAGATAAGAGCATTCTGTGGGATACTGTACATTCTTTCTTTAACATTTATCTTAGGCTGGTTGCAGAAAGCTGCAGGAGTGAATTCACATGTGGACCCTTTTAGACATATGTTAAGT
Source organism: Crocodylus porosus (assembly GCF_001723895.1). Lineage (NCBI taxonomy): Eukaryota > Metazoa > Chordata > Crocodylia > Crocodylidae > Crocodylus > Crocodylus porosus. The sequence continues at coordinate 35,506,452 of NW_017728947.1, forward strand.
ACATGGTTGCCCATGATCTAGAGGAGTGGACCTGATGTCCCATGTAGTGCCATCTAGTTTTGTGTTCTTATAAAGATTGTTTTAAAGCCCCTTTAGGCTGCCCAGATACTGGGCTTGCTGTGCTGGTGTTAGGACTGCTTGTAGTTGTGGGTGACCCAGATGCATCTGACAGCTGCACAGGTTTGGAAAGATGGCAACAGTTCCTGGTCATGCCTCTTTGCCATATACTTTGGGTGGAGGGTTGAGGGCCTTCCGAGGCTTTACGATTCTTTCAAGCAGGTGAAAAATTCAGGTAGATCATTAAGATGAGTTTCCACCTGCTTTTTTGTTGCTCGAACATTGCAAATCATTGAAAGAAATGATGGAGGGACAGGATCTCTTTCTCGCATGCACACTAGTCACTCCAATTGACTTCACTGACAATGTACTTCTAAGGACACATTTTGATTCCGAGACTGCATTGATTTTTTTTTCCTTTGTCTGGTAGCCTTTTTGCCATTTGCTCCTTTGATTAACTTCTTCACATGGTTAGATTAGTCCTGACTGCCCTTTAACAGTGATGGGCTGCTCCAAGCAGACCCAGACTATAGATTTAAAAAACAGAACTGTGAAATAGAAGCTTTAGTACAGCACACTGCCAAAAACTGCTGCTGAAGGAAGCTATAATGATACAGGATGAATAAGTCAGAAGCAAGTGTTAGATCAGGATGATTCTGAAGTGATACAGTCATGTAATCTGGGAAGCCAAGGCCAAAATATTTGTCTATATGGGTTAGCATTCCAGCAAATCAGAGCTTAGCTGTTACTTGCTGCCAGTATGAGAGAGATACGGATGGTAATGTCAGGAAGAAGAAAGAGATCTTAACATAAAGAGACAGGACATAAAACAAATAAAAACATGAGATAAGAACAGAAAGGGAAAAGAAACATAAAGTTAAAGGAGAATGTTTGAGCCCAAGTCTGAATGTATCTTCTTGGTTTAAGCACGGGATGGTAGTCTGATTTCCTGCATTTTAATTTTTGGTTCTGCCACAGTTCTGATGTATGACTATGGACATATCACTTAATTTCTCAGTAATCAGTGCCTCTACCTGTGAAAGGCAGAAGGCATGGCAGAGTGGCTCCTTCAAGACTAACTGATGGGGGGACTACTGCCACTGCTGGCCTGCTGAGCGACCCTTGCAAAGCCAGCAGACCAAGGCACTTAAGGGAGCCCACTCCTGCCCCAGCCCTGGCACAATCTGTGGGCAAGGCAAGAGCCCCCAAGGGCACACTTGCCTGCCTGTACA
>NW_017728947.1:35507751-35530918 GCF_001723895.1 Crocodylus porosus
CTTCCTGCCCTTTGGGCAGGGGGCTGGACTCGATGATCTCCCGAGGTCCCTTCCAGCCCTAATGTCTATGAAATCTATGAAAGCATATGTAATGTATTTTCCTGCCCTGTTTTGTGACTGACTTCATACTAACACGGCTAACTACTACTCACTACATCTATGAAAAGAACACAATAGTAGTTATCTACTTTCCAAGAGTGTACTGGGAATCAGTTGTTCATGAAATGCTTCTAGATCCTGAAAAATACTACAAAGAGGAATCACCAGTTATTAAGCTGAATGGTTTTCTTCCTTTTTGCTGTACGTTCATACATTTGTTGATTTTATTTATATTGATTTTATATGTTGCCATCAGTGTTAAAATTATGGGTTGTCTAAGGATTCCAGCCCTTGGAAGCTGGAATATGAATTAAGAAAAGAATTCTCACTTGAACTTGAAAGAAATGTATTTGCTCATCTGCGTTATCCACTTGAATCAACTCCAGATTGAACTACTCCAAGAGACATGAGAAACAGAAATTGGCTTTGATTGGTGTCTACAAATATTAGAAAAAGGTTAAAGATCAGCAAGGGAAATTAATTAATTAAAGGATATCGAAGAATAATGGGATCTGATTTGTTTATGACAATTTATAATAGGCTGAATGCCAAGAAAACACTTGTAATGGTGAAATCTGTTAGAACACAAAATAGTGTCCCACGAGAAGTAGTTGAAGCTTCAGTCTCATGAGCCACTTCGAACTAAACTAGATAAGGCACTTACAACTTGATCAACACTTTCCCCATGTTTAAGTTCTATGATTCCATGACATTCTAAATGGATTTAATAATCCTAGTTGCCATGACTTTCACAAAGACTTGTGGGTAGGTTTTCATGTAGCTGGCAATATACCAATAAAGTAGAACAAGAAACAAAATAAACCCATGTCAAATTTATAGAAGAGTCCTTCCACTTGTTAACCCACTTGGAAAAAAAATTAAGAAAAAAATAAAATAGATGTCTCTTCTCCCTTGGAAAATATATTTGTGGCAGCCTCTTGCACTAGTAGCAATCTAAATGGTAACAATTACCTTAATTTCATTACTGGAGGAGCAAGGTCACTACAACAGCAATTACCTGTAATTTCCCATTCCTACAATTATATTATTATGAAAATAATGACTTGTTAACTATAGTAAAGCTTTCAGGGACACTAAAATTCTTTTTCACTTCAGCACGCTTCCTAATTGTGTCAGGACTTTAGGGTAATGTGATTACTATCACTTTGACCTCCTTGTCAGAACAACAAACAGTAGATACATGGTACCTTATTCTTCTCTCAGGTCTCATCTGCACATTGCTATTTTGATCAAGTGTGATATTTTACTGAAATATTTGGACCAGCACGCCCTGAAATGCACACCAGTATAAATTTTGGTACATATGGGAATGAGTTATACCAGTACAGGTACATTTATACTGATTTAATAGGGTTCACTCTAGAGAGCATTGTATTTCTTTAACTATGCCATGTAGTTTTAGTGGCTTAACACTGGATTTATACATTTGGCTTGGAAAACAGAAGCTAGAATGCCCATCAACTTCACTGAGGTCTGCAATTGCCCATAGATCAAAACATACTTGCTCGCAGCAAGCCTCCCAGCCAGACCAGGATTCAGGGAATTGGAAGATGCATCAAAATCAAAGTAAAAAAACCCAATCAAGTAGTGACTAGTACCAAATATTAAAAGAACGAAAACTTGGTGTACCTAAAAGGAGTAATATAACATACATGGGTTGATCTAGAATTTTGAAAAGGGGGGTGCACATGATGAGGTGTATAATCAGATATAAAAGAACACAGGTTTTTCTTCAGTTGAAAAGAAACTATAAGCTTTACTTATATACTAGGGGCCTAGGGCTGTATTTAATTTAATTTAATTTAAGATTGAAACAAAAACAAATATAACTTCATTGGAATGAGTTAAAAACCACCAGCAGGACTACGGAATAGGCACTTCATTACGAGGAGCAGCAGAGACAGAAGAATTGCAGAAGCAAGCATAGCTTGATTGGTGGAACGTCAAGACCATTAGGAAGAAGAAAGGGTCATTAAAACCTGTGGAATGAATAATTTAGAAGGGATCAGGTAGATATGAACCATGAAGCCAATTGACTCCCTCAACACTGCCTGACTAGAAATGCTGCTGCTACTTCCAGGCACTGGGTTTTAAACTTTGGGTGGAGCAGGAATGAAAGTGGGGTGCAAGTGCACTGGTGTAGTACAGATCATGCATAGTATCTCACTGTGAAACCAAGCCATCTGATTGTCACTTCATGGGTCAAGTCTTGTCGGGTTTTTTTGTAGCAACATTTACCTAATTACAGCTAGGTCTCATGCCTAAGTCCTTGGTTCCAGGATCTTTCTTCTTATGGCATGAACTTGGGTTCCCAAAAGCTTGTGCTGTCATTGATATCTTATTTAGTTAGTCTATAATGGAGCATATGTAGCCTGCCTTCTGACTGACATCAGACTAACACAGCTAACCTCTTTTCTTATGCCAAGGTCCACCTCTGCAGATTATCTCACCCTTTTAGGCCTCACTTTCCAAAGAGCTGCCTAGAACTCCCTTCCAAATGCAGATATGTTTTATTTTCTTGTGTTAGAGAAACTTACACTGGATTTTATTGGATTCCCGGAGTTCTCTAGTCCAAGTGTATGTGATGGCTTTATTGTATACACATATAAGAAGTGAGTGGTCAACATCTACACTGAGGCAATTTAGACAAATTGCAGACATTTTGGGGGATAATCTCAGTATATATTATTTTTCTTTCAAGTGAATATAGTGCTACTTTTATAGCCTTACAAACCAAAGTTACAGTTTAGGCAGGCATACCATAGGTGGATCCAGGGGGAGTGCAGTGGCCTACCTGCACCCCCTTGAGGACTGGAGCATGCCACTTTTTTAAAGTTCCCAAAGCAGGTGAGAATCCCCTTCCTTTCCCTTCATCCTCAGTCATGCTCCATCCCTTCCATTCCCTGCCCCCCTCTGAGGGCTCCTGCTGCTAGCCACACTGTCTCAGGAGTGGAGGAAGCTTCAGAGGTGCTCCTGCTTGCTCCTGCTGGGTTGCATGGGGGTTGGACTCAGCTGAAACAGTAGCAGTGGCTACTGATGGGGGAGGGTGTTCCCCCTCCCTGTGCCTGCTTCTGGGGGGACCAGGTAAGGATGGGGAACCTACCTGCCCATTCATCACCTCGGCTACTGTCCTGTCACATTCCCAATTGAGCCAGCCCATGCACAGCCTGGCTGGGCAGGCAGAAATAGTTTCCTGTACTCCTAGGACACTGAGGAATTCATCAGAGGCAGGTTAGAGAAGTGGGAATGGGGATTTGACTCTGGGATGGAAGTGGGGCAGGACTCTTGCCTGATTTCAGGACTTTAAAAAGCTCTCAGGGGCTCCCCCTGCCTGGTCCGCCCACACCAGAGGAGGTTGTGGGGAGAGGGTGCAGCCAGTCCTGCAGCATGGATTGCTGCCCCTGCACCTCCCTTTGCCAAATCCTGGATTTGTTGCTGCCTTTGGCAGAGCATCAGTGTACTAGCATCAGTGTACTGGCATTTGTGGCTAGTCGCTACCTCTAATTTATCCATGGCTTTTCTGATGATACTACAAAGCATCAAGCTAATTAGTGCTATTAATAATGCTGGTGGATATCAAGATATCTTATCAAAGGACTGGACTGAGCACAACTAGATATCATTTCGACCACTGAAGAGTTATCTCTGGATGGGAGGGGGAGAAGGCAGGGGCGGGAAGTCTGTTCTGGGGTTTTCTCAGCCTCGTTGGCATGGGGGGCGGGCAGGTGAATTGGATCCCCTTACCTTAGGGGCAGGGGTCTCCAATCTACCTTCCCCCAATACAGCAGGGCTGAGAAAACTCCAGAATGGACATTCCTCCTCTGCCCTCTTCCCCCTCCTATCCAGAGACAGTAGTGGAGCTGCAAGAGAGGGGCAGAGCTAGCAGGAGAGGTTGCACAGATGCAGCTTCTCTCCCTGGATTGTCCCCAAACTGGAGCTGATCCTTCACCCTCCTAATTCAACAGCTAACATCTGTTGGGTTAAGAGGATCATTTTTACTCATGACACTTTCTGTGACTTGCCATGAGTTTGACCTGGGAGCTGCACTTCAGTTCGCACCCTGTGCTTCATTTTTAAACTGAATATATGTTTTTCATAAGTAGATTTTCTTCTTTAACAAAACAAATGAAGAACTTAAAAAAATGTGATGTTCTCTTAATTAATACAGGGATATATCAATAGAAAACTCTCCTTGTTACTCAATTTTATATTGTAGTCAGAAGAGATTGTTAAGGAAAATGCAAATTTGCCTGTACCACTAGAAATGTCCCACTGCTCATACTAGCTTAGTTAGTAGGCAAACAAACCTCTGGAACATCTATTACGCATGCAAAGTGTTATTCATCATGCCATGTGGTAATATGCATAGGTAAGAAGCGAAGGCTGTATTTTCATTTCAGTAAGATGTAGGTGTTACATCAAGATGCCTAACTCAATGTATAATCTTAGTGGAGATATGCAATGACCTTTGTTCCTTAATGTAGCTCAATGGTTCTCAGTTGTTTCAAGCTCCAGGCACTTCTCCATAACTTTTCTTAATCAAGTGGCAATTCCAGTTGAGAACCACTGGCCTAATACAGAAAGCATTTGACCAGAATGCAGTGTTTTTAGGACTTTATCCTGCATCCATTTGTTACCACCGATTCAGACAATAAAAAGAGGGAGAAATTAAAAACTATTGATGGGAGTAACCTAGCATCCCAGAGGTGCAGCCAGTTACTTCTCTGCATTTGCAGGAAAGGGGGAATGAGCAGGGTGAGGGCAACATTTTTTGCTGCCATAGGTGTCTTGCTAAGCCTGGACCTGGCTGAACACATGTGCTGCCTGATCACTCAAAGTGCCAGCAGGCAGCCTTCCTGCCCACATTGTGTTTTTGGCACCCTGCTACAATTTACCACTCTAGGTGGCCACCTGTACAATTATGTTGGCCCTGGGAATAGGTGAGGGAGTGAAAAGGGAGTTGTGGTGTATGTAGAAGAAAAGGGGATAGTGGGGCTGGGTAGACTGTTACCTGCAATGGCATAGGCTCACCTGGGAGCTGTAGGCTCTCGCCCTCATTCACCTGCTACTGCATTAACCTTTGCAGCTGCTGTTGATCTGCATGTAGGTCAGAGCAGTAAAAAGCTTTAATTAGGCTATGAAATAATTAACAAAGCAATGGAGAGGGAGAGAGAGAGGCTGTGAAGGGAATCCTGCCTCAGGTCTGCCCTGTGCTGGGCAGTGCAAAAGGCTGTGGCACCCCACTTGAGAACCACTGATATAGCTAGTCAAGGTACAGTGGAGGTAAAAGCTGCCTGAGCCTTGTCTCTATGAGGATTTTACATCAAGAGAACTATCTTGATATTACAAACAAACCTTATTTTGCTGTAAAATCAAAACCCGTGAGGGCTTGAACACTTTAGAAAGGTTTTAAGATGTGGATGCAAGTCAAAATCTCATCAGGCTTCAAAACTTCCTTTCTGTGAAACTGTCAAGGAAAACCGTGAATCACTGTCACTCTGTCTTTTATGTTGGAAGAATGGGTTCATACAAATTATTGTGTTTTCTGTATGGAATATTTCAGTGTATGTGACAGGTAGCCTGGTGTTTCCTATTTAAGATTTCCTCCTTCCTTAAGATTTCAAAGATGCTTGACATACAAATTTGTGTTAGTGCTAGACAAATAGTAATAATAACCTGTACTTTGTAGAGGACCGTCCATTTGAAATTTCTCAACCTCTGTGATGTATGTATAACTTTTTATGAAGAAACGCATATTGAGAAATTGAGATACAGATATTGATGTGGTTTGGGTTGTGTTTTTACTGACAAAAGGCCTTTTTTTAAAAACTAACACACAACAGCTAACCTGTAAACCTGTTGGCCACATGATTCTGTTTTATTTGCATCAGGTGGATAGTAGGAACATGAAACATGACCATAGATGGTGACGGGGAGAATGGCTTGAGGCATTCACCAGCCATCTGAATGCTGTCAAGCATTATTCCTGGACTCAGAGCTGGGATGACCAGACATAATTGCAAAACTTTTGAATGTGAGAAGCAACATTTCTGAAGCTGGGTGTGAAGCTCACCCCTATTCTTCAGCACCCTAAACCTCCATTTTGAAGGACTTGTTCTACTACCTGTTCCTCTGGCTCGTAAGGCTAACAGCAAAGAGAGATTTCGCTGCCACCAGAGCAGATGTAAAATGACAGTTGTGTGTGTTTAGGGGTGCTTGAAGGTGTATGGATATTGGCCATGTTTGTAGAAATAGGACTGGTTGTGAGCAGTGGGATAGAAACAAGGGCTCTCTAAGCAATTGCACTACAGAGTTATATCCCTCTCATTTAGTTTATTGTATTAATACAGTTGAATTTGTTCATGAAAGTTGGCTACAGCTCCTGTGCTGAATGGGAATGACACAGAAAGGGTGCTAGAGATATTTATGAAAAGGCTAAATCTTAGTGTGTCATATACTCTGTCCTGTGTGGTGCAGAACATTTGCTGGTGAAGGTGGACAGACTCTCCACCGGTTTTGAACAGCCAGACATGAGGGCAATAATTAGAGCCCATTATGATTATGTCTGATTGAGGGAGGCCTTGTGAGAGTCCTTCAGTGCTGTGTTGTGAATTGTGCCAATATTTGATTTCAAAGGCAACATTCTCATTGCAGGGAGAGGTGGCAGAAGGCTAACTCTGTGCCCGTGCATATTGGCAGCCATGCGTTTTTTAACATTTGGTTGAGTGTTTACATTTAATGAGAGCAGACAGATCTAGCAAATCTGTACATAGCCTAGATGGGATGAGCACCATGCCAAACAAACAATGTAAATGCTGCTAACATTAGGATATGCCAAGTACGAAGGGAGAGAAGGTGCAAGATACTTAGGAGCACAATGACTAAAGTCTCCTGCATATGAAGTCATAATTTTCTCTCCCTTCTACTGGCATCAAGTGGCATAGTGGTTGGTGGTGGTTTTGTCTGTGCCTATGGTGTTACTTCAGGGGTGTTAACTCTTTGAGGATGACCTTTACCACGGGGTGAAATAGCATGATGAGGAGGATGCAGAGCACTGGACTGGATGTTCAACTATTTTCTACAGAATCAATGTCTGCTGCTTCAGTAGATTCATTACCTCTTCATCTACTGCTTATATACTTCCCTCTTTGTTTCTGTTTTATTATGAAAGTGCTTGTGGCAAGCGAGGATTTCAGTAGCTCCATGAACATGTCTACCCTGGAGCACCCTTTGCATTTCGCCATCAGTGACAGCTTTGATGCTGCTGTTGAGGGTGAAGCTCTTTAGGCCACCCCAGCTGAGGATGCCAATTAAAACAAAAAGACAGGGAGCTTATTAGCTTTGCAGTAGTAGCAGAAAGGGAAAGATAACTTGGTAATGTTATAAAAAGTTATATTGGGTAGGACTGATAGTTTTGAAGATGTGGAACAACTACGGTGCTTCTACATTGGTAAGATTAGGTGAGCAACAAAAGTTCCATGTTTGGAGGATGAGCACTTCCCTGCAGGAAGGTGCATGGGGTTTCTCACTGTGACAAGCCATACCACTCCACTTGCATACGTGGTCTGGAATGAAAAGAAAGGTTGCCTAAGAAGGTTGCTTTGGTCAGTTTGATTCTGACCATCAAGATCTAAAATTGTGGCCAGAGCAGATGGCATATTGCCCTGTGATACTGTTGCTATAAGAGCTGACAAATGCAAAGGTCTGTCCACACTCTATGTTGGTGGTGATGTAGAGGTCAAAAGCTTTCCTTTCTCAAAGAGGCATTGGTACTTAGCTGACCCAATCCTAATTTTATGTACTTTTTTTTTGGAAACATGCAACATTTGGTCAGCAGCATATGCATTTTGTCAAGAAAACTTCCCAGTACCATTGTTCAATAGCAAAGAATATTCAGAATTTCTGAAAATCTATTTATTTATACTAAGATTATAACAGGATATTGGTATTGTACATCTCCTTTTTGTAAGGGAAAAATCCCTACAATATAAACAAATCCTTAATACATCTAGTATTTCTGTGGTGAATTCTATTAAAAATTAGACTACAATAAAAATCACATTAAAATTCTTAAAACCTTTCTAATTTTCACTCCAGAATCCCATAGGCATATTTAAGGGAATCTAGTGGTATATCAAACTCTAGAAATTGCAATGTCCCTGAAAATAATATGCAAGCCAAACTGCCTTTGTAATGGCCCCATACAACCATTTACGACTTCAAGTTTGGCTACCACTGAGCAGTAATGTTCAAAAGCCCAAGTGGCTTTCTTAAATGAGATGTATAGCCTTTGCCACTGTCTCAGCAGCCTGGAAGTTCAAAGTAGAAAAAAAATATGGCTGTACCATGAAAATTAAATTGAATGTTTTTAAGTGTTCTCCTGGTTAGGTACAAAAGGAATGCCGATATCAAATCTCATTTTTGAAGGCTATATGGTCCCAGAAAAAGATTGGAAGGATTTGCCAAGTACAAACTCAGGGTCTAGGGCAGAAAGAACAGATGTAGGGTCAGAGTATAGGCTACCTATTGGGTGTCCGACTCAACTGAGGTGCATAATAGATACAGTAGGATCTAGTCCTAATATTTCTGATGCTGAGGTCTTGCAGAAAGTGATAGGGGTCCAAAAGAGGATTGCTTAAATCAGGGCAGAGGTACCTAATCTGCTGTTTGTGCAGAACGGAGTTCTTGTGTGCCACTTTTTTGGAAATGCTTGGATGTATCTCTGATTTCCATTCCACGAGTGATCTGCACGGCTACAAAATCTGCTATCACTTGGCAAAGCAGATAATTTTAAAGTAGGGATGGTTAGATTTTCTGTGGTTTTTCGAATAGGCTACATCCATGGGGCATGCATTTGCAGCAGCACAAATAGTAGCAGCACAAATGTATGCTTCACTTTATGCTTCAGTGCACTCCCCTGTTCGTGCAGTTTGCAGCAAGACACATTGTCCCACTGCTCCGTGTGCTGGGGTGGGCTGGGAGGGTGTGGCTGGCTGAAGCACAGGGTGCCTCAGTGTGGGACTAGCTGGCAGGCAGCCCTTCTGCTGAGGCACCCTGTGCCCCAGCCAGTGGGGGAAGCGGTATGTGGAGTCGGAGGAGCAGGTAGCTCCTGTCTCCACATGCTGCAAAGCCCCTGCCTTGAGGCACCCAGTGCCCCAGCCAGCTGCTCCCCAGCGGAGAAGCTGGCTGGGGTGCAGTGTGCCTTGAGATGGAGTAGCAGGCATATGGAGACCCCCGTACTCACTGTACTCACTGGCTCTGGCAGCAGTGATTGGGGCCTCTGGGGTACTGCGGGGCAGTGGGGATCGTCCCCCCTTGCCTGGCACCTGTGCAGCAGCTGTCTCATCGTGCACGTGCAGCGCGGCTTAGCAGGGTGCTGTGCGCTGTCTGGGAGCTGGGGCGGCTCAACGTATCAGCTGGAGCGTAGCAGTGCTTAGCCCCAGCAGCCCCAGCTCCCAGGCAGTGCCTGGCGCCCTGCCGAGCCGCGCTGCACCCATGCCATGGGGCAGCTGCCGTGCGTCTGTCAAGTGGGAGGGGACGATCCCCACTGCCCCTGCATTGCCTTGCGTTCTGTCATGAGTGCCCAGAGTTTTTATTTTTTTTAAAGTGCTGGGAATAGGCTGGGGCCACATGGGGAATGGGGCTGGACAGGGCAGCCATGGGGGCTTCTCCCATGGCTCTCCCTGCCCAGGCAAAGGCAAGCACAGCCAGGGGAGCTGTGGGAGAACCTGCTGCCACCCGGCTGTGCCTGTCTCCCCAGCCGGTCTGAATCATTGAATCTCTACGAATCATCACTGAATCTTCCAAAACTGATTCAGCTGAATTGATTCAGGACAGTGATCCAAATCTCTGAATGGAATCACTGTCCTCTGAATTGGCTGAATCTGAATCTGAATAGAGTACTTCCCTGTTCACACAGGCCTAGTCTCTGCCAGGGAGTGGCTGGTTGGGGCACAGGATGCCTCAGTCTGGGGGCTCTGCAGCACACAGAGACAGGTTTGTCCCAGCACATGGCGCTTTGGTGTGCTTTGTGTCACTTTTTTTTTCAGTGTTGTTTTTTGTTACTGGGAAATCCCGGTAATAAATTTTGCCCCAACACTGCAATTAGCAGTGTCGTGCAAGGTTTAATGTGCAACCTGTGTGGTTTGTGGTGCCACAATGAGGTCTGCAGTGCCACAAAGTACACATACCTGTATGTCTGGATCCGGCCATATTGGCTGCATTTTATTTGCTCATCAGAGGACAAAGTCCCCCAAACTGATTAATCCAGGAGTGTGAACTAAAATACCAAGGGTTCACAATGTTCCTCAATTTTTGTGAACCTTATTTGTAATTTAAACCCGTCATTTAATTAATATAATTTATGTAATTTAATTAAAAGCAAATGTACTCTTTCTTACAGAGGCAGCTTGTGCTGTTTTAGTAGCACAAGAATATCCTCTGGCATCCTCTTCCCTATGCTGCTGCTAAGTAGGTGGCAAATTGCACAGCAGAAGCCCCACTTTGCAGCAGTGTAGCACATCTACCTTTGGGGGTTGAGTCAATCTAGGTACATCGATGTAGCGATATGGGTTGAAAAGAAAAGATGGAAACATGCTAAGAGTAGAACTGGAGACACAGCCCTTTTAAACTAGAAGTTATCCTCTGCAATATAGAGTCATCACTGCATTCCATTTGTAACACTAATCAACAGTAGATAGACAGGGAATCAAACTGTTTAGTGCTTACAGGGTAAACACAAGGATTTGTATCGAACTGCAGCACTTAGTAAATAGCTTAGCCAGATTGTCCCCCTTCAGCTATGTTCAAAACGCATCAGCAAGAAGGAGGTTATGTAAAAAGGCCTTAAACCATATGTTACAAAGTTGTACTCACTTACATCAAATACACTAAGACTGATTATAGATGTTTGTAGGAGCACACTGTATGCAACATTTTGCCTGAAATGAATTTTTACAAAACAGGACTAAATCTGCCATTAACTCCAAATGGTAGAAACTGATGTGTCATGTATGCTGCCACAGCATTTCACTAATTAAATTACTAGAAAAGGAATATCTGTACATAAAACAAACATCTCCTTACTATGGGGGATAAGAGTTGAGTAGATTTATCCAAAATATAATCAGTGGGATGCATGTGAGAGTCAATTATAGTTAGGTGGGAAAACTCATTTGAAAAGAAGATTAAAGTCAATATTAATTTAAATTACAAAGTAGGCACTCAGCAGGATGTATGGACAAACTAGGCAAGGTAGTAAAAAAGGTGACTGTCAAAATATCTACTATTTCCTCTTGGTGGCTAATCTGAGACAATAGCTAAGGAGAGTCAGTTTAATTGCTGTTTTAGCTGTAGTCATCAATCATCCATTTAAGATAGGGGATGATTACTTGGGTATGCTGTAGTCATATTAAGTGTTTAGTTGCTTTCACTTTCTGACCGGGTCTCCCAAAGTCCCTGAGGCCAGGAAAATTATTTATAATTGCTCCATTGTATTGAACTTTTCTGCAACATTTCACACTAGTATTCTCAACTCTGATGGATGCATTTCCATCAAATGACCTTCATTTTTTTCCTACTTAGTTACAGGAAGTGGCAGTGTTGTCCAGTGACTCTTTGGAACTCCACTGGTTTCCCCAGGTTTTGATTGGCCTGATTGGATTTCACTAATACAGGAAAAATAATTAAACCGCTTTAATTATTATTTAAACTGCTTTAATTATTATTTATTTAATTATCCTTGCTGCAAGGATAAAACTGCTTTTATAGCACAGTACTCCCCCTCTTATCTCCTCTTTCTTAGTTTCTTTGTATAGTCATCTCATTTTACAGTGTTCTCTTTCAAGTAAAACATATATTTTTTTCAGAGATATACTGGAAACTGAACAAAATGCAATAAACAATGGAAAAAATGTGTATGTGGAAGTCGTTCTTCTGTTTGGATCAAATCCATTCCAGCCATTTTGACTGAAATAAGCAGATGAGAGCATTCATGTGTTGACATGAATTAGATTTTCCTTTGGCTCAAGTTGTGCGCTTGTAGAGCAGTTGTGCTCAACATATCTGGACCCCTGAGCCAGGTGAGTGGCATGGTCCTGGTCTGTCGGCTGGATCCAGTGCAGGGTTAGTACATGTGCAATCTGGCATGTCAGCCCTACCACACATGCCCAGATCCCACTCACAGCAGGGAAGTGGCAAGTAGTGCTGTCACTGCTCCCATGCTGTGAAATTTCTGGACCCATGGGGTTGGCATAGCCCTCAAGCCAGAGGCCGAGCATCAGTGTTTGAGAACATGGATCCTGTGCCTCCCATTTACATGAAATTCTGGGTCGCCATAATGTTTAGTGTAGCAGCAGTCATAAAATATTATGTAGCAATATTAGATGGAAAAAGAATTCATTCCAACATCTAGCATATAGAGAGGGAGGTGTGGTCTAGTGAGTAGACCATTGGATTGGGGTTAAAAGAAATACATTGAATTCCTGGCTGTCACTTATTGTTCCCTTTGGCAAGTCAGTTTACCTGTTTTCCCTGCTTCCAACTGTCTTTCTCCTATATAAAGATCATAAGACCAACTTGGGACCAACCAAGAACTATTTCTTACTACGTGTTGGTACAATACCTTGCACAACAGGTTTATTATAATAGAAATTATAATAAATCCAAGAGAAAACAGCAGCTGTTAGAGTACTGTAGAGTACAAAACTCTGGCCCTGCCTGGTGAGGCAGACCACAGGTCTCGAAAATCCAGATAACCTCAGGCATGCCAGCAAGTTATTCTAAGCCAAAGGGGGTAGGACTGCAATGAAGGTAAAATGCTCTGCAGTACCAGTTTGAGATAAACCATGTAGTATCAGACTTAACTGATTTGGCTCAAACCAGTTTATGCAATGTCTGTTCCAGACCCCTTGCTGGTTTAAGATAAGCCAGAGTCCCCCAGCCTCCTGGCATGCTGTTTGGGCTGGGTGGGGCTCTCTGCTCCACAGCTGGGTGGGTCCCTCTGAAGACTGCCCTGGCACAAGAGCTATTGTAATTACACGGGCAGAGGTTTGTTAGGCCTCTACAGTACCAGGGGTCTATGATTCGATTGCACCTGAAAGGGTGAATCCATCAGAGTATTGGCCTGCGGCCTAGCCCCACCCTGAGGCCCACTACTATTAATGAAGACAAACACCAAAGTAAGGGCTAATAAGCAAATCTGCATTATAAGCCAATGGGATCAACAATCATAACAACATGAACTAATCAACAACCATTGAACAGAACACTATATACAAATATGTATAGAGAGCAGTACTGGCCCGTCACCAGCAGTGGCAGCCAGGAGCACTGACGCACAGGGCCTGCTGTCTGGTCCCTGTGGGAAAGAGGATTTCTATCCTTTCTTCCACCAGTGAAGTGCTCGGAGACCTCTGCGGGGAAGGGGGATACTTTACCTGTCCTATGGGCAGGGGATGAAGGTCAGTATCTCAGGTGAAATTGAGGTGTATCTTGGTGGACTTGTCCTTGTCCCTGCAAACACCACTCAGCACCCGCATTCCCAGTCCTCTGTCGCCTCTCACACATGGGCACCACTCACTTATACCACATTGCAGCAGATTCAACACCATACAGATCTCTTGGGCTCTCAGCCACAATGCCCAGTGCATACAGACACTCAGGTGTACAGCCAGTAATGCACCGTCAGTTACGTCTACCTGCATATACACCGCTCACACCACCTCTCGACTCACGCACTCCCCACTGCATGCACACACACACATGCACACATACACGCACCCGCTGAGAGAACGGTCCAAACCTATTTTATGCTGGCCACATCATGCCACCTGCCAATCAAGCCAGTGGTCCAATCACAACTCATTCATTCCAATCAATCAATAACATCACTTTCTTGGACCAATCACGTTAATTATTACTACATAAACTTATTAACTTAAATTTCCTGCTCTGTTGTTCTATAACAAGGTTTCAATTGCACATGCCTCAGTTTCCTAAGGAGGTCACGGTGTCATCAAGGTCAGGAGTTTACCTGTTCCAGAGATGTCTAACCTCTAGCCATCCTACCCATGCATGGCCAGGACTCACACTGTTTACACCTCCCCTCTGCTCTCTAGCAAGAGCAGGGATCAGCCCTAGTGGGGACACAGGCTGGCATGGCCCCATTAAAGCAAAGTGGGCAGGGAGGGGGTTCATTCTTCCCTCCTTCCCCTTTTCCCCCACCACAGCTGGGGTCTGCTTGTCTGCTGAGGAGCAGAGGGCAGGGGGCTGCAGTGTTGGTCCCTGGAGATGCTAGACCCCGGCTGCAGGGAACAGATGGAGGGAGGAATTAACCTTCCCCTGCCCCCTTCACCTTAGTGGGGCCAAGTGGGGTTGGTTGTCCCGCAGGGTTGGGAAGGGGGCCCTGTCCCATGCTGGGGGGGACTCTTCCCACTCCTCCTCCTCCCAGGGTGGGGAAAGGGACTCTCTGAGGCACTGGCTAGGGTCTCTTCCTCCTCCTCCCCTTCCCTCGCCCACTCCAGGGGGCTCCATGTGATGCTGCCTGGCCCCAGAGCCGGGGCAGGGTGCAGGTGTGCAGGTGGAGGGCGTAGGGATGCCCACACACTTCTTCCATGGTGTGCAGCCCTCACTGTCTGGCAGCAGCAGCAGCCAGGAACATAAGGGTGCTCGTGCCTGATGCAGGCATGGCTCCAGCCAGCACTGTGTAGAGGAGAGAGCAGAGGTTGCCTTATCCCTGAGGCTCTGCTCCCCATGCCTGTAGCTCCAGCCCTGGCAGTGGGGGAAGTCCCACACAGGAGCCTGTTGTCTCCCCTGCTGCTGGCTTCACAGTCCCTGCACTCTGCTGGGACTGGAGGGAGCCCCGCCCCCTGCTTCCCCACAGAGTCCAGTATGGGGCTTCCCCTCTGTGAGTGGGGAGCTGCAGGCATCCAGTGTGGAGCCGGAGCTGTGCCTGTGCCAGGCATGAGTGCCCTGATGTCCCCATCTACTGCTGCT
Organism: Crocodylus porosus; assembly: GCF_001723895.1. NCBI lineage: Eukaryota > Metazoa > Chordata > Crocodylia > Crocodylidae > Crocodylus > Crocodylus porosus. The sequence goes on from NW_017728947.1 coordinate 35,522,866, forward strand.
GCCAGGCCTTGGGGGCTGCACACCATGGGGGCAGGGAGCGGATGGGTAGGGTCACTACACGCCTCCACCTGCCCAGCTGAGCTCCATGCTCCTGCTGACCCTCTGGGGGGAGGAAGAGAAGGGGGAAGAGTTCCTCCCAGCATGGAACAGAGCTTCCCCCTGCCCTGGGGGGGAGGAGTAGGGGACAGAGTCCCCCTTTGGGGCTGGGTAGCATCCCATAGAGCCTCCCTCAACCCGCAGCGATGAAGAAGCAGGGGGAAGAGTCCCCCTTTGGGGCTTGACAGCCTCAGAGAGCCCCCCCCTCCCAGCTCCATCATGGGATGGGAGGAGGAGAGAGAAGGGCCCCCCCAGCACTGAACAGGGCCTCCCCCCTGGCCCCATGGCAGTGGGGAAGAGGGAGGAGGGGATAAAGTTCCCCTCTGGGCTAGGCAACCCAGTGTGCTGGGAATCCTGGCTGTCAGGGCCTGCTGGGACCTGGCCATGCCACCCCTCCTCAGCTTAGCTTCCCTGTGGAAGGGAGGGCTCCCCTAGCGCCCTGGGCTTCTGCCTTGAGCCACTGCAGGCATGCGCTGAACATCTATACACTTGCAAACTGGTTCACTCTGCAGGTTAGACTAACCTGCAAAGATTGAATCAATTCAGGCTCAGGCTTTTTGAATATCTGTCCCTAGCCTTGGATTAAAGTTCAGCTTTCTATGGCTTCATAGTAACTTGTTTTTGTAATGCCCTTGGGTTATCCATATGGATTCTTACAACTGTAGTTTCTACTCTTTGGCCTTTTCCCCCCTTTTTTTCATACTTCTATCATGCAGCATGACCATTACAATTTGTATGAGCTCTAGCATGTGTTGCAGCTACTTTTTAATTTTTAAAATGTATGCTTTCATAAGCCCTTTTTTTGCAGTTATACATTTCCTGACAAATTGTATAATTCTGTCTTATTCTTTGAGACAGATTCTATACATTATTGAATTGTATATTAATGAGAACTTATAACCTAGATTAATCCTAGTTCCCTGGATTAAAATAGATTGTATAAATCCTGGATAAAGTCAACACAGACTCAACATTTCTTGTTCCCTGGTATATGACTTTTCATATAATAATCTTCTTTAATGGACACATACAGTGGTAACTTATCTTACAGCATGACAGGCAAATTTTACTTTAAAAAAATCAATTTCCTTCTTTCAATATTTCTTTTAACAATGTTGAACATCGTATATCTTAACACAAAATGTTCCCAACCACTGTGATTAACATGCAAAGCTGCTTCTTAACAGTATTCACTCTTATTTTAAAAATGACACTGAGAGCTTAGATACCCTTGTTCTTAATTTTTAAACCTACTAATTTCATTGTGCCTGACACAAAGCAGAACATCTCTGCTATAATTACTGTATAAGTTATTTTTTCCCTACAAAGTTATAATTTTCCTAAAATTAGCTGGACTGCTTCAATTATGTAAATTGAATATCTTGAGAATAAAATGACTGCATTGGAAGAGCACAATAGAACTTAACAGAAAGCTAAAAGGGAGGGGAGCAAAAACCCAAATGTAGATGCTCCTTTCAATTAGGACAGCCATATATTCTCTGCCCTGCTGGTAAACTGGCTCTCACAGCTTTTTACTCTGCCAGACTCACTCCCTGTTTGGAGCTAGTGTGAGCAGTGTGACCAGGTTTGGCAGGAAGTCCAAGCTAAAATGAATCCAAATATGTGGAATGAGAAGAGTATGAGAGAAAGCTAAGGTTGAGTAGAAATAACAGAGGCAGGAAGTTTAATGGAGGAGACTCTTCTTGTTATTTGTTTGTACTGCAGTAGCTTGAAACAAAAGAACTTATTATCTAACATTCAAGATATTATGGAAGACAGGCACACATGAGGAGGGCACGGTATGATGATGAAAAAAATGTAAGAAACAGTGGTCACAGCCGATCATCTGCCTAACCCTTGTCAAATATTTAGTAGGCAATATGTTATAGCTTGACTTGATCTTGAAAGGTGCTGAGAGCCCCTGGAAATAGTTTGTACCCCTTTAGCGTACTCCCTCTTCTGTCTCCTTTCTAAATTAACCTCAATATTTTCATTCTTTTGCTATGGAAATTTGGGTGATCCCAGGGTTAATCTTTGCTATGATTAAAGTCAGTCATTCTAATTCTAACTGGTTTCTAATATATGATACGACTTTATCTTTCACTCCTCTGCTATTGAGTTTTAGGGATTCATAGATTCTATAATGGCCAGAAGGAACCATGGATATCACTGCCTATAGAACCTCCCCAATGTCTTCTGTATCAAATCTGTGCTCTAAGTCAGTAGCCTTTTGTGAGAAACGTGTGAGAAAAATCCAAATAAAATCTATCAGCTGACATTATAATGTTCCTTCAGAATTCTTGCATATATGCTATCCAGCTCTGGCACCCATTGTTATTTACCAGTTTGCTCTTGTACTTCATCTTTTATTTTGTTTCATCTCTTACCATACCGCATCTTCAGCACATGGGAAGGTAAGGCTCAGTATAGCTGAGTATATCTCCATAACAGTGGATCTGGATAAAACCAATGCAAATAAATAATTTAACTTTGTCCACATCCTCCTCCATTTCTGCCTTTCTTTCTGCTGGTCTATCAGATTCACTGACTGCACTACTTTTCTTGCTTCTGATACTTCTAAGCAATTATATGTTATTTAATTTTAAATGTCTTTGCCTTCAGTTAGTTTTTGGAATATATGTTATAGAGGTGACATGGATATAAGTGCATTGTCCTAACAGATTCAGTCCTTTATAGTAAACAGTTCAGTTGCTATAACTCGGCCCATTCTTCAGCCATGTTGAGGTATCCATCAAGATGAACATTATCCTGAAATGCCAGATTTCCTAGCATGTTTATATAGACTAAAAGAGCCTAAGTCCTGGAGCCACATGGTAGAGGATCAGCATCTGCATGTAGCTGTAAAGTACCTGAGAGGATAGTCAATGGTTGATCACTGCACCTTCTTAGTGCAATGTTGTAGATCGGCTTAGAGTCCATGGCTGACAGGTTATATGCAGATGCTAAGGACAGGAGAAGTAGATATCTTGCATTCATCCAAAAGAAGGTAAAATGCAGCAGGGAAAAAAAGGAAACCCTGAGGAAAATATCCAAGTACTTATTTCTTATCCACATTTGTATATGACACAAATAAGAACTTGGATATTTTCTTTGGAGTTTTTTTTTAACTCTTTAATATAATATTATATACCATTTATTTAATAGTGTGACAGGGTAGTAAGCCTACCCTGTCATGAGACCCTGGAGGAATAAAGAAGGAGATGAAACTTACTGGTGCAGTGAGCTGAGATGAGGGGGAAAAGTCACGGCAAGGCCAGGCAGAGGCAAAGATGTGTGGAAGTTTAGGATGTCAAGTGTATCCCACAAACTTACCTGAAGAGCCAGGATGATGAGGAAGCTATTGTAGCAGAACCGGTGAGCTCAAACCTGGCAGGAGTGGGGCTTCATCTTGGGAACCTGGGGAAGGATGGAGGAGGAGTGGACCTGAGCTGTAAGCTGAGGCCAGTGGCCTGAGATGACCATTCTCTGAAGCTAAGGGAAAAAGAAGGGGAACTGTGTGACATTATATTGTGACCTGTGAGCTAGAACAGGACCAGAGACCAGGAACCAGAGACCAGCGGTACAGATTCCGTGTGAGGTAGCACAGAGAAATTTGATTTCCACAGAGGAGACTGAACAGTATTGATGCAAGAACATCTGGTGCGGCAAGGACAGGGTGTGGGGGTGGTGGAGCCCTGTAAAGAGGAGCCCGAATCCTAAATTGCAGGAATTTACATCAGCTTGGTCCCTCAGGACAGTTTATGTGTTTGGATCCTTCTTTAATATCTAAGTTGTGGTGGGCCAGATAAGAGGAGACTCTCTGGTCCTGAGAGGGAGAGAAACTGCAATTTTTCTTTGGGGACCAGACTAGGTCTTCCACAAATAGCATTTGTATAGTATCCCCTCAGACATCTCCCTCAACAGCCAAACGGAATATTGTGTCCATATACATTCAAACAACCCTGCTAGGTAATCAGCATGTTTTTGTCCCTAGGTAGTCAGCAATTCATGTTGAAGGATTTACACCCAGCTAGCATGATTCTGCCCTCTGGCCATGTCTGCGCAAGACGCTGAGTCCACAGTATCTCATTAATCCTGCACAATAGCATTGCGTGGCATGAAGTGTGATGTAACAATATTGTTCAGTCATAATGAATTATTGCACAGCCAACGCCATCTAAAAGCCATTAGGGGATACTGCTGTTCAGTAACTCCAGTCATTGAGTACTTGTTCATACAAGTCATTATACAAGTACTCAATGACTGCGCGGTCAGTGTCCCGTGTAGATGTGGCCTCTGTGTTTAAAAACTTGCAAAGGGCTATTTCAGTGGAAGTTTTACAAATGACTCAAAAATGCAAAGAATTAAGAGAAGTGCATATAAAAGCATATGGAAGCAAGTTGCACTGCCAGCATTTGTATAGGCCTCAACAGACTCAAAGCCAAATTATTATTCTGCAAAACCAAAACATTTTATTCTCTCATAAATTAGATTTCCAAATTTATACAGGAAATTTGAAAGAACGATTACCTTGACATATAAGAGCCAAAAAAAAAAACAAAAACCAAACCCTGGAGAGGATGCAGAGAACCTGTTCTTGACACAGCAGATATACAGCAGACACAATCCTCATGGGAACAGCAATAGAGCAAGTTTCTTGGCTGGGCTGTTTCAGAGTGTAGAGGCTATTAAAGTTTCATAAGATAATTATCATTTCTTCTTGATCAAATGAAGATTTTGAGAAGGTAAGATTGTCTTTGAACTCCTTTAAACTCTATCAAAACCCAAGACTCAACTAAAAAGACTATAATTACTTCATTTACTGTGTGCAGTTTCATCTGATTTGCTATGGACATCAGTAGGTGGGATCTTCAATTACAACAAAGATAACAAGGTTCTATGCATTACAACTGAAGCTAAACACCTAAGGATATGTAATAAAAATCCAGGCACATTCACAAGAAAACACTGTAAGGAGAGTTATTTGCTGATACATCTTGCCTCAGATGTGTCTTGTTGATAATTAGGCTCTAGCTAATTAAAAGTATAAGAAAGCAGGATTTTAAAGAATCTTTTATCGGTATGGTCTCTTCAATTTGGGAAAGTCAAAAAGCACCTTCAAGAGAAGGGTTTGTTAAATGCAGCTTCCTGAAAGAGAGAGAAGTGACTGAAATGACCCAGGGAGAGAGAGAAACTATTAAAAAGAACTGTTGATGCTGACACTTATTTCAGAAGTACCTGCAAACTGCAAGTGAAGAAGCAATATTTTAGCTCAGAAAATATCTGGGCAAAGATTTTTTTTTTCACAGTGTAACACAAGCTTATTGATCCAGGTATAGCAATAAGTGATGGGTGAAATCTCAGCCTCATCTGCAATTCTTCTGATGTTGCTTGGATAATGACAAAACTCAGTGGAGTGTGGGACTAAGTGAACTCCCAGTAACACAGTACATTTCACAAAGTACACAGGAAAACCTTGTAGAAATACCTGGTTTAAGCAGAATTCCATGCAGTGTCTCAGTGGTTGGAAAGTCCTTGAAAGGCTGTGGAGGCATTTCTCCAGTAGCAGCATTGTATACGACCAGCTGCATACTGCTTTAGAGAGCTTCTCTCACAAATCCCAGCAGAGGTGAAAGGCATGTTAGGTGTCAGTGGGTGCAATGTGTCCTGTAGCCCTTTCTGAAAGCTGCTGCCTGCTTCCTTATGCTTTTAAGCCACACTTTGATGAAAACAAATGAAGGAAAGCTGAATGGTGGAACAAAAAAGGAAACAGCATTCTCTCTATCCCCTGAGTGTTGCATGTTTAGGTTCCTTTCAAACTTCAGCGTGGCTTCTTGGGTTGCACAGCCAGGATATTGGGAGTGACCTCGGGTCAGTTCCCTCAGGGGTCTCTCCTGCCATGTCTTTGATAGTAACTAGTTTCCTACCAGGAGGACAATGTCTGGTCCTGCCTCCCTTGATACTTTCCCTCAGTCGTCCTCACAGTATTGCTTCTCAGGGCTCCACCTCCCCTACACCCTGCCTAACGCCAACCATGGTGTGGTCTGTCAGTGTCAATGTTCTGGCCCTCCCTGGTGCTTGGTCCCTTAGGGGTTGTGGTCGTTGGTCACTGATGGTATTTGTACTGAGTGTCTCCCGCGGCCCCTCTTTGCTCTTGGCTTACATGGCATCAGACTCTGCTTGAGCTTCAACCCGCTTTGCTGCGTCGTTTCCTCCCTGGGTCTGGTACCTACCATCCAGGTCAGAGTTCTGTCCCTGTTGCTCCTGCTAGTGTCTCAGTCACTGCTGCTGCTGTCCTCCATCCATGCCAGCCCTGCAAGGGACTCCTTGGGCCCTTATTGGCCCAGTGTCCCCATTGCACGCCCCTTCCATGGAAGCCACCACATTCCCTCGTCAGGAGCATCTGGGTATCCTGGCTTCTCTGGGAGTCTGACCCCCTGCCATGGCAGGAAAGAGTACTGGGGTCAAACAACCCCAGCAAGGTGTTCATCTAGCCTCCTCTTAAAGATCCCCAGGGTAGGAGCCAGCACCACTTCTCTAGGAAGTTGGTTCAGATCCTAGCCGCCCTGACTGTGAAGTAGCGTCTCCTGATATCTAGCCTAAATCTACCCTCTGCCAGCTCGTGACCGTTATTCCTAGTCACTCCTGTTAGTGCTTGGGGGAACAGGGATTCCCTCAATGGCTGCTGGTCCCCTCTGACTAGTTTGTAACAGGCCACTAGACCCCCCCTCAGCCTTCTCTTGTGGAGGCTGAGCAAGTTCAGGTCCTGTAGCCTCTCCTCGTAGGGCCTGCCCTGCTGCCCCCTGATCATGTGAGTGGCCCTCCTCTGGACCCTCTCCATGTTGTCCACATCCCTCTTGAAGTGCAGCATCCAGAACTGGACACAGTACTCCAGCTGTGGCCTGACCAGTGCCACATAGAGGGGTACCACCTCCTTGGATCTGCTTGAGATGCATCTGTGGATGCATGGCAAGGTGTGGTTGGCCTTCCTAACTGCACCCTCACACTGCTAGCCCATGATCATCTTGGCATCAGTGATGACTCCAAGATCCTTTTCTGCCTCTGTGCTGGCAAGAAGGGAGTTCCCCAGCCTGTAGGTATGGTGCTGGTTCTTCCTCCCCAGGTGCATCACCTTGCACTTGTCGGAGTTGAATCCCATTCTAGTCTTATCTGCCCACCCCTGTAACCTGTCTAGGTCTGATTGCAGTCTATTCCTCCCTTCTAGCGTACCCACATCCCCCCACATCTTATTGTCATCAGCATACTTGAACAGGGTGCTTTTTACCCCCTTGTTCAAGTCACTGATGAAGATGTTGAACAGTGTGGGCCCCAGGACCGAGCCCTGCGGAACCCCACTGCCCACAGTCCTGCAGGTCGAAAATGACCCGTCCACTACCACTCTCTGGGTGCGACCCTCTAGCCAGTTGGTGACTCCTTTGACTGTGTAGGTGTTGACACCACAGTCCGCCAGTTTCTTGATGAGAATGGGGTAAGAGACAGTGTCAAAGGCCTTCTGAAAGTCCAGGTAGACTGTGTCCATTGCTACTCCTGCATCTAAGGATTTGGTGACCTGGTTGTAGAAGGCCACCAGGTTGGTCTGACAGGGTCTGCCTCTAATGAACCCATGTTGGTTGCCCATAAGCATAATCTCCCCCGCTGACCCCTTGTGGACATGTGCCAGAATAATTCTCTCAAAAAGCTTACCTAGAATCGATGTAAAACTAACTGGCCCATAGTTTCCTGGGACCTCCTTCCTCCCTTTTTTGAAGATGGGAACCACATTGGCCCTCTTCCAATCCTCTGGCACCACACCAGAGCACCACAAGTGCTTGTAAAGCCATGCCAGGGGTCCCACAATGACCTCAGCTAACTCCCTCAGTACTCTGGGGTGGAGATCGTCCAGACCAGCTGATTTAAATACATCCAGTCCCTCAAGACTTTCCCTGACTAGATCCTC
>NW_017728947.1:35531078-35562590 GCF_001723895.1 Crocodylus porosus
AGGACTTCTTGTCCTTGATCTGGGAAGCTAGTCCCAGTTCCATCTTCGCCTTGGCTTTCCTGACTGCCCCCCTGCATCCCCCAGCAACTGCAGTATAATCCTCCCTGGTGATGGCCCCTCCTTTCCATTGGGTGTGCACCTCCCTTTTAGCTAGGAGACACTCCCGGATGCTTTTGGTGAGCCATGGCAGCTTTTGCGCCCTCCTTCCCCTTTGATCCGTACTGGGATTACTTCCCTTTGGGCTTGGAGGATCGTCTCCTTAAGAAGTGACCATGCTTCTTGGACACCTGGGTCCCCTCCCCTCTAGGACCTCAGTGCTTCCCCAACTATTCTCCTTAGCTCATTGAAGTCCGCCCTCCTGAAATCTAGGGCTGCTGCCTTGCTGCAGGCCTTTGACACCTTGCGCTGGATGGTGAATTCCAGCAGGCGATGATCACTGTCGCCCAGGTGATCGAGCACCCACAGCCCCTTCACCAGGTCGTCGCCAGTGGCCAGCACCAGGTCCAACAAGGTGTCTCCCCTGGTGGGGCTGTGCACCTCCTGGGTTAGATGGAGGTCCTGCTTTCTGGCCGGGAACCTACATGAGCGGTCAGACCTGGCTGACTGCTCTTCCCAGAAGATGTCTGGAAAGTTCAGGTCACCCATGATGACCATGTCCTTTGACCCCTGCAAAGAGGGGTCTGCAAAAAAGCAAAGGCTGAAAAGGGACTTGGTAGCAGCTTACTACTATATTAGGGAAATACTTCAAGAGCTCTGCGAACAACTGTTAACAGCAAACAACTGGGGAAAACCAGGAGTAATGGCCACAAACTCCTGGAAGGCCATTTCAGGCTTAACTCTAGGAAAAATTTCTTCACAATCAGGGTGTCCAGACTGTGAAATAAACTCCCTCCAGAGGTGGTGCAGCTGTAGCAGAAAGCCCCCTTTATACATATAACAAAAGCCCCTTCTTCCCTGCAACCCCTTTCCCCCCCATTATGTGCATTTCTTTTCCTTCTCAGTATTGGCAGAGACCTATCACACTCATTGCATGGGTGTGGCAAGGCTCAGAGCAAGCCAGAAAACTGAAGTGGTTTTCTGTAGGAGAAACCTAGAAACTACATCTACATATCAATTAAGTCCAGTGTTACTAAAGAAAACAAAAGAACTAAAATATCCACTGCAAAGACTGTAAATATATCCTGTGCTAAACTAACTCACTTAATATCCCCGGTAGCCTTTGATCCTCACTACCTCACATGGCATTTTTATATATTTCTCACACTGCATTTTCATATTTCATCTATCTCATTTTTAGCATGGCATTTTGTATTTTATATTTTATACTTTTAAACTCTTAAGGTATGTACTCCCTGTAGAATGAAGTTACACCCTGGACAATTGTTAAAACTGCATTGAAACTGTAATTGTAAAGTGATAAAATCTGTCGAGTGAATGCGAGTGAATGATGATCATCAGTAGAGAATAGCCTAGCCAAAGGATCTCCATTTAAGCTAATTAAGCTAAAGCATTGATTCTGGGAACTTGAGCGCTGACCCTACGGACTTTTCCTGTAACCCATGACAATACAGCCATTAAGTTAATAAGTCAAGGGTGGACTTCCGAAACTGCAGGTACCAGCAGGCAAAGACCCCTGTGACTAAGAGCTGTCAGGTACTACTCAAGACCCACATGGGACAGTGACCTCTGGATTGGGTAGCCAAGATGATTCTGGGGGATCACACAAATCTGCCAGAAAGGGATAAAAGGCAGTGAAGCATGACCCTCAGTGGCACCCTTGGGTGCTCATCCAGCACCCAACCTACCGAGACAGAAGGACAAGCAGGTGACCCCCTCCTGGAGAAGACATCACCTTGAAGGAAGCTGACCTTCAACAGCAGACTCCAGGGCATCAGATAGGTAGACATACTGACACCAGTGCTCATAATCACTACAGTAGCCACTACACAATATACTACATGGGCTTGAGTGAGTGAGTGCATGTGCGTGTGTGTGTGTGCTAAAGTGACCAGTACCACCCATAAATCAAAGTTTGCATTTATGATTTTATTGGTAACTTCACACCCTGTCCAATGCACTAGAATTTGTTGTGAACCTGTCAATTGGTCCTTTGTAGCTAACACATTCACCTACCCTGGAAGTCTTCAAGAGGAGAGTAGACGGTCACCTTGCTGGGGTCACCCAAACCCAGTTGTCTTTTCTACCTACTGCAGGGGGGCTAGACCCAATGATTTTGTGAGGTCCCTTCCAGCCCCTTACAATCTATGAATTCCAGTAAACTTTTTCTTTCTACCTGTGATATGAAATAGTTCAATGTTTTTCTTTTTAAGGCTTACAGTGGTATATAATGTTGCTGTACTGCATTGTGTTTCCCATGTTCTTAGATATGTACAATGCATGGTATCACTCTGGTAATTTAATGTTTTTTTATACAAAGAGCACCAATTGTAAGTGCTAATAAACTCATGAAATGAAACATGCCCTATTCAGAAATATTTTCCCTAACATGTTATAATTTCTCACTTTATTACTAAAGTTATTTGTCTGGACAACTAGGCTCATTACCCCTTCAGAACAGGAGCATTCACTATCTCAGTCTTTTTAATTAACCTTCTTTAAAAATATTAAACAATGTAGCTTCTTTTAGTGGTATATTAGCACCAAATGGGGCTTGGATCTACAAAAAACACAGATCACTTTGTTTTATAAAAGAGCCAGGCCCTCTACACAGACACCACACTCAGATGCAGGGATTAATAATAGGATGTTGAACACCTTGGCCATGTCCAGACGAGCATGGCTATGTAGTACATGGTTCTGCAGACCCATTTGCAGCACCACACACCACACATTGAGGTATTCTCTGCACTGCAAGTTATCAGTGCGGAGGGGGGAGGGGGGGTTGATCCTGGGAGATCCTGGGGTCAAAAAAACCTGTGTGAAAAAAAAGCAGAGCCAGGCTCCAAGCAGCAGGATCATTGTGGCTGCAGCTCCGTGAGTCCCCAGGTAAGACTTCTGGGGCCAGCACAGTTGCTGGCCACAGCCTCTCCTACCCCACCTGGTGTAACCTGTTGCACACCAGAGAACAACAGAAGTTGTGCTGCTGCTTCGTGTCCCCAGGAAAACAAACATCCATGCTCACGTGGATACAGCTCAAGATACAAGTTTGCATCACTTGAAACAAAAGAAGTTAATTTAGCCATGAGATAAATTGCACAGCCTCTTATAGAGTTATGAATAAATGTACTTATAGCCTGATCTATCTTCTCTCATAGTCCATGTCAGGTTTCCAATAAGACTTCACTGAGACCTGTATTGTGTCCTAGACCAGTGTGTTATATTAGCAGTGCTAGAGGTATGCAGAAGCTTTAAAATAGAGATGACACAAAGTTGCTTTCCAAGAAATATTCCATGTGTCTGTGAACAGACAAATGTCTACTGTATGTACTTTCCATAATCTCTCTCTCTATCTTCTGATCACAGATAGGAAAATCTTGAGAATCAAATCCTTCCATCTGTAAATACTTTACAGCAGTCCAAGGCCACTCCTAGTCCTTCCTCTGCTTATCAGTCTATAAAAGAAGAAAGGAAGAAAATCCCACAGAAGAGGGATCTCTTTTAGGCCTCTTTCCCTCTAGTCTCCGGTGCTTAATTCTTAAGCTCAGTCACACATGCATGGCAGAACATAAAAAATAAAGTTGCACACATGCATGGCAGAACATAAAAAAAAAAGTCAAGGCGCACTGATCTCATTAAGAACATACCTTATTTTTTCTCAGCAGATCTTTTGGCTCCAGCACTTGAAGTGGTTTGAAATTCTCTGGCAGCTCAGGGGGGAGGCTGAATAGTGCAATATTTGTTCGCTCCTCATCGCTAGCCTGACAATTGAACAGCAGTTCACCGGAGTTCAAACATCTGGCAAACAGCTCGCTGCAGCTCTAAGCTGTCACACATTAATAAAGACCAATTGTTCTGTCAAGAACATGTAGAGAAGTTTCAAAGAGTAAAAAAGCCAAAGGGAAATGTGCTAATTAAAAGTATCTATATAGAGTTGTAATGGATAAAAATGATTAATTAACCGTTCTTAGTAAAACTGTGTTGCAGGATCAGACATGATTTCTATTTAGTCTAATTGGAATAGGCCAGATTCTGCCAACTTTACTCTTGTTGAGTAGAACCTTACTCAAACAGTTGTGCCACAGAATCCCATTGAATTCTGGAATGAAGTCCTGTAGCATGAGTTATGTAGAAATTTAGAAGACTAGATGTTAAAATATTTTAATAGAAAACTATTAAGAAGTTTCCTTTCTCATATTTGCTGATCTTCTTTGTGATTCATTGTTGATCAGTAATGTAAAACATCCTCTAGGAGAGAGGTGTGTGGGGGTAACTCAGAAAGAGTGGTTAGACAAAAGAACTTTTGGTATTTTGCGGAATTTCATACAAAAATGTTTGCTGTTTCAACAAGCATGGTTTTTGCACAATCACTTACCAAATATCAATAATACTTTCAGTTTCAATGAAGCACATATGCAGTAGGGCTGTGCCAAATGGCACCGTTCCATTTTGTCTTGTGTTTCGATGTTTCGCTGGAACAGTGATTCATTTCAAATTCCATTTTGATTCAAAATTGCTGTTCTATTTCATTTCGTTGAACCAGTTTTGCTGTTTTGACACTGTTTCGGCATTTCACCCGTAAGCTATAATGGGGAAGCTCAAAACAGCCTATAACGTTGTCATTTCTGGCTGACGAAATTTTGCACTGCCCTAAAGTTAATTAAAGCATTAAAGCATGTTTTCTATGAAATTCATCCTCCCAGTACAAACATATATGAACCTGCGAACTTTTAGAGCAGTCCAAAGCTATCTCTATTTAATGCTCTTCTTACTAGTCTGTAAAAAAAGAAAGAAAATCTCCATGGGAAGTGTCTTGTTGAGGCCCCAGTTCTCTTATAATGAACCAGAAGCACCATAGATAGTCTTAACAATTTTACATTAAGATATTAGAACTAAGGGAGATATTGTCTTGCATCACAAAGTGATTGGAAATTGGTCCAAACCTCATCCAATATGCTGGAATTAATTACATCTGCAGAAAAAATCTGTAGAAAATTAATGTGGTAGTGGGAAAAGTATCCCTAAATAAATTGTAACACAGATTTGTAATAACTGAATGGTATTATCAATTTTTGCTCCTACATAACAGGTAACAGTTTCAATGCATTTCCAAAGGACCAAATGCCTGCCTTACAGATACCAGTACAGAAGATACTGTGGAAGTTTCAGAAGAGTGGTCACAGACTGGAGAGGCCGGCAAACTGAATAAGGAAACAGACACTTTAATGGGACAGGATTTGGACTCTTGTATTACTAAGTTCTGTGCTGTACCTGTTATGAGGATAAAGAGAAGTGGCTTCAATGCTGCACTTGTGACAAGCACTAAACTTTTTAAAAAAGAAAATTTGAATTAAGTTTTAGAATAAGATTTTAAAATATCCCTGTTTGTCACTTGCTTTTCTCTCTCTCCTTAACTGAGCCATCACTACACTTGATCTGAGCCTTCAAGAGGCCGAGAGTGGAGATCAAAGGCAATATGGAGGACTGAGATACAACACTACCTGCTAAGAAGAAATAAAAGAGCTCATGAAGGTTCACCTTTAACTCGATTGGGAGAACTCCTGTGTTTTTGGAATAAAAGGATCAAATTAATATCTCTAAAACAATGGCAGAAAGGAACTTGGATCACAGACTTGGTCTTGTCCAAATGAATATCTTTATTAACAGTCTGGAAGAAAACATACAATTACTGTAAGTAAATGTTTAGATGACACAAACACTGGATCACTTGGTAAGACACAGGTATTTGAATAAGTCAAGTTTTCATAAAACAAAAGGCAAGATAACACATGCAGGAACAACCTATCCAAGAAAAAAAGATTATGAAGCGGCTTGATCAAGATTTACCAGTAACTACATGGGGAAATGATTTCCAATAGTTAATAGACTGTTTAACACAGTAGTAAAAGTCATAACAATAGAAAATGATTGGAAGCTGAAACTAGACAAAGTTGGACTAGAAATGAGCCATACATTTTTAATAGTGAGGGTAATTAAACATTGAAATAGCTTACCTAGGCTTCTCTAGCACTTGAAATCTTTACATCAGAACTATGTAAAAGATATGGGATAGCTGAAATGGAAAATATATGTTTGATGTAAAAAATATACAATGAGATTCATTCTCCTGAGTATGCAGTAGGCCAGACTAGATAATCCAATGGTCTTATTTAGCCTTAAAATATAGGACTGTATCAAAAGGAATATTCCAATGGTTAGGATGCTAATCTAAGATTTGGGAAACCTTGGTTAAATTCCCTACTCTGCCACAGACCATGGGCAAATATCTTAAAATGGGAGTTAGGCACCTAAATGTGTTTGAGGATTTAGGTCTAAGGGTGAGGATATACAAAGCACAGAAAGTTAAAAGAGAATGGGACCTACATAGGCTGCATCACAAGAAGCCCTCACTGGGTGCACTTTACTGTGGAGATGACTAATTAACTCTGCAGTGAAGCATCACTGGCTATACAAGCACTGGTATTAGGGTGCAGGAGATTAATTAACTCTGCTGTAAGATAGTACTGCTGGAGACAGTACTATCTTACAGTGGAGTAATTAACTCCTCTGAAATGCTCATGTAGAGGGTGACCAGGCCTAGCCTGACACTAGCACCCACAGCCTGGGGGCCAACTCCCTGAGCTCTTACCAGCCTAGGGCTGCTCTGCCTTGGCTCTAACTGCTTCAGTCCAGGTGCACATGAAGACACTGCACCCAGGAGCAGCTGAGTTTATTCAGGCACACTAGCTGCAATTGTAGATGTGTCCACTAAGTGGAAGCTAAACCCACGACAGTTTACTCTTCAGTGAAAGATGAATAAGTTACCTTGGGTCAGTTTCCACTTACTGCATGGTATGAACATGCTCATAGGCAGTTACCACAGTATAATGGATGTGTGGTAAATCCCCACTATTTTTAACTCATTGTAATATGAGTTAAACTCTGCTTCATGCCTGGGGTTCGGATTTGGGACATCACAGAGAGGATCCCAGCCTACATTCAACCCTCAGACCAGTACCCTATGGTTCTCATCCACATAGGAAATGATGCTGCTAGAGGCAACCCAGACTACATCATGAAGGACTTCGAGGCCCTGGGGGCCAAGCTCAAGGATATGGGGACACAGGTAGAATTCTCCTCTATTCTCCCGGTGAGTAGGTGTGGATGGTGACATGAGGCCTGCATTGGCGAGGTCAACCAGAAGTTAAGGAATTGGTGCCACCAGGCAGGCCTCAGGTTCCTGGATAACAACCCATACTTTTGTGCAGGGGACTTGCTTGGGTGTGATGGGCTACACCTCTCTCTAAAGGGAAGCGTGTCTTTTCTTCCAGTTTGGCTGATCTCATGTCACACACTTTAAACTAGCTTTGCCGGGGATGGGGCCACAAGAGGACTTGGGGACACCGCCCGACCAAGACAGGTGACATACACAAGGAGTACCCAGGTAAGCAGCAGGGGTCCAGATAGTCCTGACAACCGGGGGGTGGCATACGCACCAATTCAAGGCCTTAAATGCCTCTATACCAATGCTCGTAGTATGGGGAATAAGCAGGAGGAACTCGCCCTCCGGATAGCTAGTTCAAACCCGGACATAGTAGGGCTCACAGAAACCTGGTGGGATTCATCCCAAGACTGGGCAGTCAACATGAGGGGCTATAGGCTATACAGGTGGGACTGATCAGGGAGGAAAGGTGGGGGTGTGGCGCTCTACATCAAAGAGTAATACACATCCTCAACCAGCAGGATGGAGTCAGAGGAGGGATAGGCTGAAGTGCTCTGGGTTAGGATACAGGGAGGTCATGGGGAAAGGAACTTAACAGTGGGGGTCTACTACAGACCTCCCAACCAAGAGGAAGAGCTGGACCATGAATTCTTGGGTCAGCTTGTGGAGGCACTTAAGGCAAGGGTAGTTGTCATGGGTGATCTAAATTATCCGGACATCTGCAGGGAGGAGCAGTCAGCCGGGTCTGACCGCTCATGGAAGTTCCTGGCCGAGATACAGGACCTCCACTTAACCCAAGTGGTGCACAGTCCTACCACGGGGAATGCCTTGCTGGACTTGGTCCCTGTCCACAGGTGATGACAACTCCTGGGCAACTCTAGGCCTGTTAGTCTTACTTCAGTCCTGGGGAAGCTTTTCAGTCCTGGGGAAGATTATCAAAGAGCACATCTGTTATGGGCCAGCAGCTGGCATGATGCTCAGGAGCAACCAGCATGGTTTCATTAGGGGCAGGTCCTGTCAGACCAACCTGATTGCCCTCTACGATCAAGTCACAAAATCATTGGACGCAGGTGTCGTGGTGGATGTAGCCTTTCTGGACTTCAGGAAGGCCTTTGACACTGTCTCTCACCCCATTCTCATTAAAAAGCTAGGTGACTGTGGCATTGATGCCTACACAGTCAGATGGATTTCAAATTGTCTGAGTGGTCATACTCAGAGAGTGGTGATGGATGGGTCATTTTCAACCTGAAGGGAAGTGGGCAGTGGAGCCCCCCAGGGCTTGGGCCTTGGGCCTGCACTGTTCAATTTCTTTATTAATGACTTGGACAACAGAGTGAAGAGCAGCCTGTTTAAATTCGCAGACGACACCAAGATTTGGGGTGAGGTGGGCACACTAGAAGGGAAGGACAGATTTCAGCAGGACCTGGACAGGTTACAGAGATGGGCAAATGAAAATAGGATGGGATTCAATACTGACAAGTGCAGGGTGCTGCACTTGGGCAGTAGGAACCAGCAGCATACCTATAGGCTGGGGAACTCCCTTCTCGAAAGCACGGTAGCAGAAAGAGATCTTAGAGTCATTATTGACTCCAAGATGAACATGGGCCACCAATGTGAGAATGTGGTCAGTAAGGCTAACCATACCTTGTCCTGTATCCACAGAGGGCCTGGGAGGTGATCCTCCCTCTCTATGCAACGCTGGTCAAGCCACAGCTGGAGTACCGCATCCAGTTCTGGGCGCCGCACTTCAGGAGGGAAGTGGACAACATTGAGGGGGTCCAAAGGAGGACCACTGACATGATCTGGGGAAAGCAGGGCAGACCCTATGAGGAGAGGCTACGGGACCTTAACCTGTTCAGCCTGCACAAGACTTGATGGCCATCATAAACTTACTAGGGGGGACCAGTGGGGTTTGGGAGAGACCTTGTTCCCCTGAGCACCTCCCGGTGTAACAACGAATAATGGCCATAAGTTGCTAGATAGTAGGTTTAGACTAGACATCAGAAGGCACTACTTCACAATCAGGGTGGCTAGGATCTGGAACCAACTTCCAAGGAAAGTGGCGATGGCTCCTACCCTGGGGGTTTATGAGGAGGCTTGATGTTTACCTGGATGGGGTCAATTGAGCCCACTTTTCTCTCCTGCCCAGGGGAGGGGGGTCAGACTACAAGATCTATAAGGTCCCTTCTGACCCTACCTCTATGAATCTATGAATTTATGAATATGTTTACCTTATCTTTAGTCTTTTTCTTACCCTTATCTTTAGACGCATGCAAAATAGAGATGAGAACTTCTCTACTGGAAAAAGGATAAACACATTAAAAGATTGTGAGATGCATAGATACTATGATAATAGGTACCATATAAGTACCTAGGATAGGTATTTCATTCAGAATTCTGAGTAGCTCAATATTTATCATAGTAACAAGAGTGTAATCCAAGTTGATAACTTACTGGCTATAATGCAGAGTCAGAAAATTAATTAGGAATAGCAGTAATGACACAGTGGGAGTGTCTATACATGCACTTTAATGTGCTTTAGCTTATTTTAATGTGCATTAAAGCAGCACTAAAAACCATGGGCACTTACAGATATGCAGGATCCTGTTCCGATGAGCTGGAAATTCAACACATTGGAGCAGATTTGATTAATTGAGTCTGCTGGAGCATGGAAATTGATATGCCCTGGCAGCCTCACAAATCACATACATCAATGGCGCAGTACGCCTCCGCACTGAGAACATGGCGGTAGTGTGCTTTGAACTAAAACACATTCGTTGGGCTTTTGTTTAAAGCATAGCACTGCC
Source organism: Crocodylus porosus (assembly GCF_001723895.1). Taxonomy (NCBI): domain Eukaryota; kingdom Metazoa; phylum Chordata; order Crocodylia; family Crocodylidae; genus Crocodylus; species Crocodylus porosus. The sequence continues at coordinate 35,541,225 of NW_017728947.1, forward strand.
ATTTTCTCAGCGTGGAGGTGTGCTGTGCTTCTGATACACATGTTCCTGATGTGGCGCAGATTGTCAATTAAAATTGCCTGGTGCCGTGTCAGAACAGCATGTAAGAATGCCACATGCTGTTTAGTTAATGCGCATTAAAATAGGCTAATACGCATACAGGCATCACTAACAATGTGCTCTTTGGTAAATGCACATTAAAATAAGCTAATGCATATTTTCCTAGTATTTTCCTAGTATTACAATTGAGGGTGCTTGTACAAAAGCACAGTGTCTGCTCCAGTGCGCATCAGAGCACCTGAGCATTACAGGGCATCAGAGCAGAATCAAGTCTGCTGGAGCGTGGTAATTACTACACTCCAGTGGCCTCCCACATCTCCTGTATCAGTAACTCCATGCTTCAAAATGGAAGTGGGGTCATTTGAACTAAAGTTTTTGGAACGAACTTTAGTTCAAGCATTCCCGCCACCATTTTGAAGTGCGGGGACGCTGATACACAAGACGCTGCAGTGATTTAACTAGAGAGGCTCTTGGAACTGTTCTACTTAAAGCATTGCCCTCCACCCCCAGAGCATGTGTAAACATGCCTGGAAGTACTAGATTTAATGTGCATTCACTAAAGCATGTGAATGCACATGTAGATGCACCCTGTGATATCTATTATTAGTCTCATACCACTGCCCTGTAATAGATTAATGTTGTTATTGCATGCAAGTGTTAAATATTATTTAATAATACGGACTGTTATTATTCAAATAACAGTACTCAGATATGTATCAGGTCCAGGACACTGTATCTGTGAATGCCTCTTTTCATTTAACATTGTAAAATTTGAGTTGTATGTCCCTCAAGGCAGTTATAATAAAAGTAACTTAATCCCAGTCATCTTTATTCTGTCCAAATGCATAAAATAAATTAAATCATAGGAATGTAAAAAAGGCAAACTGACCAAGATTGCCACCCAAGTTATATTATCTTCATGAACCATATTATTAAGAGATTGGCAACATGCTTTTCTTTTTTAAAGATTTTACTGTAGTTGCTATGTTGGTTACCACAGAAATTCTCTGGTAAATTACAATTCATCATAGTTTTATGGCACTATTTTTCCCCTGGGTATCCTTGAGTTTTTATAGAGTCTCACTATATATCCTGGTTGTTTACAGTGCTCATCAACAAAAGTGATGGCAAAATAGCCTTCTGACACATGATTCACAACATTATTGCTGTTGAAATAATGTATCTTTTCTTCTCCCTTTCTGATGAGCTGATTTTCTCCAGTGTGCATACAGGAAGGCGTATGATCACAGTACTGAGTGGTGGGTAAATGAACACGCTAGGTGAAAGTTACTAAGTAATAACAGTATTCTGAAATGTTGGAAGCCAATTCTTTTCTATAAGGCTATAATAATAAATGTAGCTCCTTATTTGTTTTCATTTTCAGAGATCCAAAAATTCTTTAATTGCCTGTATTTAACCCACAACTTCTGAAATGTAAGCAAAACAAAACAGAAAATGAGGATTAATTTAGGAAAAGTAGTGAATAATCGAGACTACAGTGAATTGAGAATTACAGTTAATAACTGAAAGAAACACATTAGTGGGGAAACTTATGAGTGAGAGAACTCACTGAGCCTAGGGACAGAACACATACACTGGTATAAGTAATCAGAAACCAGTTCAAATCTGTCACACACCAGAAATTCAGTGCACATAAACTGCTTTCAGAATGGCTGAAACTGGTTTAAGATAAACTTAGATGGATATAGTATCAGACTTAACTGATTTAGATTAAATTGGTTTATTGAACTGCTGTCCCATCCCAGATCCCCTCCACATTCAAATTAGTTCAAAGTCCCTCAGCACCCCAGGATGCTTTGCACCCTCCCCCCCACTGCATCCCCCTTGCAGAGTGAGTGGGCTAGCTATGGCCCAAACTGTCTGCTCCAGCTAAGCAGTGAGGGATGCTCTAGCACCCTCTGGCTTTTGGCCTGGGCCATTGAAGTCATGTTGTTGCATTCCTGGAATCAAAAGTGAATGTCTGTTCACTTGCTTTTCAGTTCAACCTATGCAGCTTAGACTTACCTGTAAAGACAGAATTGATTTAGCCTTGAGTTTTTGACTGATTGTACTTAGCCTGAGTGTCTTCAAAGAATCAACTACTCTGGAAGCTACAGCTGCTTCTTTGAATTTTTCTATCCCACTCATGATGTTTAATTTTGCTACACTTTTGCAAGGTTCTATTATTCATCATGAATTATTATATTGCCAGACTTTATACTAGAAATATGTATGTGAAGGATGGAAGGAGAAAAATGTGACCTATGATATATCATACGCCTGGGTCTACCTTGAAACACATGGGAAGCATAGTGAAATTATAAGTAACTGCAACTTTTGATGGAAAACTATTTGTTCAAACAATATGCTTTATTCAGATAAGCTCTGATAATAACTTTTGGTAAGGAGCAGATTATCAACTAGTAAAATGACTTAGTTCCACTGAATGCAACACGGAGTTATGCTTGGAACTGTGATAGCATTTAATCCCAGTTCATGATATGGCCCAAGAACTTAATTGCCCACATTTCCAAGAATGGGTAACTAAAAGAATAAGACTTCCCTGGCATGTAGATGACAAACTTATGTGAACTTGTCTGAATACTAGTTTGTCTATAAAATGTCTGACATAGAATTATATATAAATAATAATAGCCACAATGGACCCCTTGGGTATGCAAGTATAAATTAGGGCAGAGATGTTAAAGATATGGCCTGTGGGCTGAATCTGGCCTGTGGAGCCCTATCATCCAGCCCCTAGTGCTGACCATGAGTTGTGGACCAGCACTGCATGCTACATACAGCATGTGCACTGGACTGTTCCTGTGTGCGATGTGCAGCACACATGCCAGCTCCAGCCCCATGCACCATGTGGAGGTACACTAGGCTAGCTCTGTGCACTGCAGGAGGTGTGCCCTGCATGAAGTGCCTGTGGTGGACTGGCCTGGAGCTCTGGATTGTGTGCTTGGACCCAATCTGTGGTCCTGGTCTGGCCCAGGGACTGGATCTGCCCCTCTCATTTAGCCCTGCAGGGCTGGATGAGGTTGATATCTCTGCCTTGGGGAATTTGGTGACAGTTCTTTAGCTAATTCCAAATCGAAGTGTAAAAAAAGTATATCAAGTATTTCCCAGAAAAAGTACAGAATGCAGCCGAGATAAAGAACTTGAAACATATCTAAGATCTACAACTAATATTAAGTCCTAAATCTAATATGATTAGCCCTGCTGATAAAAAAAAAGCAAATGAGAAAGTGATTTGGGAAGCCAAATCCAAGCTGAAACCTATGTGATTTGTGTGCAGATAGTAGATGTATAGGAATTAGAACTAGGCATACTATATATTTAATTCTGATACAAATCCAACAAAAAGCACCATCAGATTAATCCTGGTGAATGGGAAACTTGTTATAGATGCACATATTAAGATGTCCAGAAAATCTCCTGCAAGTGCTTTGTCACAGTATTTCTATTTTTACTTTTATTATTTGTATTATCATAGTGCTTTAGAATCCCTTGTCCTAACACCGGTGCTCCCCCCTGCTCCCCTTGAGGTGGTCTACAAAAGAGGACAAACAGACAACTCTTCCTGCAAAGAGCTTACAAGCATATGTTCTCCCATATAAATGTTGGTTTAAAGTGGGCAGCATTATGTTTTATATGTTAGAAATTGCACTAAAAATGTATCGCAAATTAGAGTTCTTAAATATTTCAGAAAGATTACACAAACTCTCTTTCTCTCTTGGATAGTTCTTGGGACCCCCAATGCTTCTCTCTCTATTTAGGCACCTGTGTGGTTCCCATTGCTGAGTATTTGCCAAGTATTATAATTTGCAAATAGTGCATCTCTAGGCTTCTTTCTGGTCAAACAAAAGGGACTGAGGAAATAAGTGAAAAAAGGGACTCCTTCAGTTAATAACTGGATGGGAGACCTAAGGCAAACATCTATAAAGGAGGAAATGCTACATAAAAAGGGTACTTAGTATATAACTACTAAGTCTTGCATTGTCATGATAAGTAGGGAACCTGGAAGATGCCAAATGCCTCTTGGGAAGAGCTGTAAACACTTTAATTTCCCTTGAGCTCAGCTGGTAATTGGGGGTGCTCAGCAGTTTGCATGATAGAGCCCACAGGGAAGCAAACAACTCTGGTGCTGCAGCACAGGTTTGAAAAGAACTGCAGAGCGCAGGGTGCTGGGAGAAGCAAGCACATTTCTGCAATGCTGCAATGCAATTCAGAACCATAGAGCAAGTTATCTGGGGCTGTAGAAAAGTGGGACTCTGCATGCCAGAGCAGAAATTCATTATTATTTCTTCTTCTGCCCTTCAGTTTTGATACACATTAATCTTTTTTTCATTCTGAGAATCTTTGCAGGAAGCTTCACTCAAATGAAATGGTTAGATCTCTTCCTTTTATATTTAGAGTAGCTGGCACTTAAGTCCTGCTAGGAATAAGGTTGAGCTCAGCACCTGTGAACTGCTTGCACTGAGCACTGAGTGTTAACTTATATAGGTGACTACAGGTGCTTCTGTTCATCTTTCATGTGGCTATGATCAAATGGGTGAGTGCCTGCAACTGAGCTCTGTTCTTATTTAGTAACAGTGACAGCAGGGGCAGTAGAAAGTGCAAAAAATGTTTCATACCTCAGAAAGTTAAAAAACAAAATTCAGGTGCCCAACACCACAAGTATAAACCATTAGGGGGACCCCCAGTGATATAGAAATAGTTATAAACTGATAGACTGCAGTATCTTTATATTACTTTCAATAGAAATATAACCAGAGCAGTATATCTTACATTTTTAATCAATTTTCCATTTTACAGCCTCATTTTCTGAAAAGGCAGAGCTAGAATTCTGTGAAACCATCACTCCCCTGCAGTGCTGAATGACCTCTGGGATATACTTTGCTGTAATAAAAGTCATAACTAGTAAATATGTCATCCTTATTTGCTACTGATTGATATGTGGCTGTTAAACATGTTTTTATATAGATGAAAATCTTGACATCATATTAAAGTGTAAGTAGATAGAAAAAGATAGCTCCTGTGCCCTAAAAGATTGTGATATGCACGGAGATTCAGAGAGATTCATGGGTGTCACATGATGGGATCCTAAGGTCATCCCCTGTTTGGCATCTCTAATGAGGAGAAGACTACAACTAATGCAAGAATCATAGTAATTATCATGGCCATTAGTTAAAATCCACATAGTCTATGGCTTAACTTTTTATAAAGCAGAACAACCTTTGATGATCTTACAGTGCTGGACATAGCCAAACCTGGGTAAAGACCTCACAGGAAAATAGAATGCTGTTAGAAGTGGTATTTACCCTCACTAGGTGGCACTCTTTGCTCTAAATTGGCACAAAACACAGAACCACTGTCCAACTATTGTGGGCACTGTGTTGCCACAGGGGCAGCCTCTGGGATGAGATGTAAAACAGCAGGTTGGATCACTCCTGTATATGAACAATCTTGTGGCAACTTTCACAAAGAACAGGAATCTTTAACCTAATGTCCTAGGCAAATTGTAACCTGGGTATTTACATCCTGCCAACAGCTAGCATTTCCCTCTGCAGTGCCTTCTGTATATTCCGGATATAACTATCCTCTCCACTACACTGGCTAGTTTTTTTTTATGCTACTACACAATGAAGTACTGTGCAGTAGCTTGTTACTACTGCACAGTAGTGTTGCACCATGGTTAGTGCCCAGCAACGCTACTGAGCAATAGAAATGAGCTCACTCCTCCATTACAGCATCGCGGACTGTTACATACTTCCTATTCTAAGCTGTTATATGATAGCAGTGAACTGTTAAAAGATGGTGATTAGGGCTGTGCAAAGCTTTGGTCCCTGATTCAATTTGGCAGAGATTTGGCCCAATTCAGTGGCTGAATCTCTGAATCCAAATCCAAACAGGAGACCCTTTAATCTCTCCTTTAAAAACAGCTTTAAATTTTTTCTACATACCTCAAGGTAGCAGGCGGCTTGTGAGTGCTGCAGTGGTGGGGTGCATGGAGCATCCCACAGAAATGTGGCAGGGGAGGTCCCCAGCACGCTCACCAGCAGACCTGGAAGTGGACCAGAAGCACTTCCGGTCCAGCACTGGAGAGCACGCAGGGGCCTCCCATGCCCTCTGGGTCGATGCCTGGTGCCTCCTGCGTCTGGGGGGAAACCTGGGGTCCCCCTGCAGCTGTCTGCTGAGCAGAGGTAGTGGGGGGCGGGGCCCGTGTGCTTGGCAGTGGGCCCAGAAGTGGACCAGAAGTAGTTCTGGCACACTTCTGAGTTCTCTGCCAAGCACATGGGCCCCCCTCCACCCTGCTCCAGTGGGATGCTCCATCCACCCCAGGATCACAGCATTCACAAGCTGCACCTGGTACCTCAAGGTATGTAGAAAAAACATTTAAAGCTGCGTCTATGGCCGAATCACTGATTCTCCAAATCAGCATTGAATCTTCAGATTCGGATTTGGCTGAATCAAATCGGGGACAGTGATCTGAATCAACAAATCAAATCACTGTCCCTGATTCAGGCCGAACCCAAATTGAATACGGGCCCATTTTGTACACCCCTAATGGTTATTATCCCTATAATTTTGCCACTAGTGTAAGTTTTTTATGGAAATCCCTGTTTCCAAAACTCCCATTGTTTTCCTTACTGTACAAAACCACTATATGTAATCCTACATTGTTAGTATCATATGTATAATGAAGATTATGCTATCCAAAAGGATTCTAGACATTACTACTCAAATAGACATCTTGCTCCATATAGAACAGGGTCCTGGAGGACAAGGGATTGATCTTTTCATCTGTATTGTGTGCAGCAAAACTCAGCTATTAGCGTATGAACACTTGAAGCACTTAACTTGGTAAGCATAGCAAGAAGAAGGCTGAGAAGGGATACAGCTGCTCTTTACAAATCCATTTGTTGGGGAGGAAAAAGGTAAACAGCAGGGAAAGAAAAGAACTATTTTAGCGAAAGGACAATGTTGGCACAAGAACTACCAGGTATAAATTGACTAGGAAATTAGAAAAAAGTGTCTAACCTTTAGAGGGATCAGAATCTGGGACAATGTCCCAATCAGCTTAGTGGGGGTCATATACTTTTACTTAAAATGCTTTTAAGATGGAGCTTAATCAGTTTATGATATGGACTGTCTGACATAGTTGCCTGTGAAAACGAGGAACTGGGTTTGACGTTGGTTCCTTCTAGTACCATATCATTTAGACAGCTGAATTTTAGAGTTCGTAGATTGAAGGAGAAAAAAAATTTCAAAAGTGAGCATATGTGGATAGTGCACTAGAACTGATCCCCCTTCTCCCTCCCCCATGCTTTTCCTGGGCTTCAGTGGACTCTTCTTCAATGAGAAAGGCTCCTCAGAACACAGCGGTGGTTGGTAGTTTGCCTTCCCAGGACACTTTTAGTAGCTGTCTAACTCCCAGTGGTGACAGTAGAAGGAATCACATGGAAGAATGAGATGCTGATGCATTGCCAAAGCATTTTTTGTATCACTGCAGACACAGCTTCAGCAGGTACATAAAATACAATGTTCCAACCCATTTCACCCTCCAAGTTAGAGTGAGGTATGTTCATTTTCACTCTCTGCCCTCACTATCTGTTCTAAGCCAAAGAGTCAGAACTCATGTTGCTGTGCAATCTTGAGCCTCTTTTATGAGCTTAGCTGGAACGCTGCTGGGTATCTTTCTTTGCTGGAGCTTTTTTAATCTTGGCTTGCAAAATCAGAAGCTCTTCCCTGACTGTGCAGATGATTGCTTTACTTTAGGTAAAGTCTCTAATACCCTAAAGTATCTTGCATAGCTTCTTGCAGGCTCCTTTTCAGCATTCCTTTGTCGTTTGCTACACTTGCTGTGACATTTTAGTTTTCCAGTCTGGCTACAGATACATTATTTTTTAGTGACTGATAAGTGGCCAGTAAGTTATTTGATTCAGGTCCTCCTTATATTTGATTTTTGATTTTTACTGTCTCCATTTTGAACCCACCACCAGGCTGCACAGTCAATAGACCAGATAAGTCGGACAACTTCCAGCAACAATAATGAGGACAAATTACATATTGGATTTCAGTCTGGTTTGCTGTAAGGATACAGAGATTTGTTCTGCAAGATGTTTCCTACAATAAATTTTCTGTCCACTGAAGTACTTTGCACAAGCTTATCATTATCTACTTTCAGAATTAAAGTTAGGACAAACCATAACTCTGAATTGTCACAGTTGGTTAATGTAGCTTGGCCTTGTGGATAGAAACAATGTGCCTAGGGAATGGTCAATACCAGACAGACTTAAGAAGTCACAGGTAGACAGCCTGAAATACCAGACCAAGCACAAGTTCAAGAGGTCTGTAGAGCCTGGACAGCAAGATGAGGATCAACAGCTAAACACTAGAAAACATCAGGGAAAGCAAGATCAGGAACCTGAGAGATGAGCTGGGGTCAGTAAACAAAGGCCAGGACAGGGAGCAAAAGGTAAGACAAAGAGACACAAATCGTCTAGGGGCTTCTGTGATTAAATGCAGTGTGTTTTGCAGCAAAGGTCAGGTGCTAGGGCTTCCTGTATGTGCTAGAGCCAATGAAGTAACAGAGAAAAGGCAGTTGTGGAACCCAGCTGGCACAATCTAATTACATTGGAGACTACAGACACTTACACAAATGGTGGGGGAGCCAAATTTGAAGCGGGACCCATTCTTTGTAATAGATCAAATCAAAAACTCAAATTTGAAGTCATTCTAAATTTGTGGTGTTTTGGTGACTCTGTTGGCCACTTTCGCCTTTCTAATCAAACCATTCTATTGTCTCATTCTAATTCTTCACTGAAGTGCTGAAAGCTTCATAGCCAGGGGCACATCCAGTGGGGTGCAGTGATGTGGTTGCACCCCCTGATTGGCTATGTTGTGTATAAGTTCTAAGCCCAGGTCTGGCTGGAGTCCTTGATTTCACACAGCTCTGGAGCCCAAAGGATGTTACCACTTGCTCTATTCTTGCCTATGCTGCTTCATTTAGAGGAGAAGTATAGAGGGAGGAAGAACAAACAGCAGCAGCATTTACCCTTGACCTCCAGAACCCATGAAAACAGGAGCTCTAGCCAGACCCCACCTTGATCAGCAGGGATCTTGGTTTCATCTGATAAAAAAAAAGCAAAAGTCCCCAATTTTCAGATTTAAAAAAGTAACCCCAAATCCACATTTTTCCATGATTAAAATGAAACATCACTATACATATCTCTATATATTAGTGGTGTTTCATTTTAATCATGGAAAAATGTGGATTTTGGGTTACTTTTGTAATCTGAAAATTGGGGATTTTTTTTTAATCAGAGAAAACCAGGATCCCTGCTAATCAGCTGGAGAGTTCAGAGTTCACTGTTTGCACAGAGTTTTGGCAGGAGCCCACACTGACCAAGCACTCAGCTCAGAGCTCAGCATGCATGTGCAGCACAGCCAAAGGGTTTAGGGGGGTGGGCATGGGAGAAGCAGGCCTCTCTTGCCCCGTTCCTGGATCTACCACTCCAGGGTTGGGGGGTGTGGGATAGGAGAAGCACACCTCTCTTGCCCTGCTCCTGAATCCACCACTGTTCATATCTAGTCGAAGGCCTCTGACACTATACATTCTGAACACCTCTAAACAGGGCTCATCATGTCCTCATTACACTGTAGTGAAATGGGGGTGTTTGATTAAGCCCCCCTTGCAAACAGGGAACTAAAAGGTTCACAGAGGTTAAATGACTTTCCCAAAGTCACACAGGATATCTGTTGCGGAGAAGAGAAATTCTGAGTGCCAGCTCAGTGCTGTGAATACAAGACAAGCCTTACTCTTCATTTTCATTTAAGCATCCTGAAGGATTTTTATTCTCTCTCTCTCTCTTTCTCACTCTCTCCGTGTAATAGGTCGCAGGGATGAAATTTAAAAATAATTATTCAAGTACATTGCAGAACCATATATTAAGAATGAGTGATGGAGGGATATTTTGGTTCATTAAAAACATGGAATAGCTTATCATTGCATTTCAGACTGGTTTCAAAGTGCCATTTAAAAACCAAACATTATTTGTAATTAAGAGGAAATTAGGAATCTAGTATTTATCACTGAAACACAGCTATATGATTCATGCAACTTTGAAGTTTAAAACTGATATTTTTAAGATAGACATTTATTTTTGAAAAGCTGGACTACTGCCATTTCATCACTGGCACCTGATTTCAAACAACTGCGGTATCTATGGGCACGTCCAGATGAGTCTGCACATGCTTTCTGCAGCATCTTAAACCCCTTTGAGATGCTGCACGTGCAGGAATGAGAAAATGTTTCCCACAAATTTGCAGTGCGGAGGCAAAATTAGACCGGGGTCAGATATCCAGGGGTCAAAAAAAATGCAGACATGCAGACAAAAAATGCAGGGCAGGTCATGATCCCAGACCATGCCCTGAGGCAACTGGAGGCTGGGTCCTCACAGCGGCATTCTGGCTGCCAGAGCGTCTCTGTGGTTAGCCCTCACCCTGGTGCTGATGCACGCTGCCTGCCCATGCAGAGCAGGCAGCATGCCAGCTGCGGGGAGATGGACCAGGCTCCATTGCTGGTAAGTAAGCGGTCGGGGGGGCTGGAGGAGCGGGGAGGGGACCATGGGAGGACCCCTGCTGGGCCTGCCCACTCCCCCAGCCCCGCTGATCCCCTTCCCCACCTAGTCCCATTCCCTGCCTGCCCCCCAGGCTCCCCCAATCCCTGCCCCAACTGGCCCCACTCCCTGCCTGCCTCCTGAGCCCCCACAACGGCTGCTCCACCCAGCCCCATCCTAATCTGTAGGATGTTTAATGCTGTTCTCAGTGTCTTTTGCACTTCAAGGGATTCCTAATGTGCACAGCATTAACTAAGCGGACAATCAGGAAGAGTTGGTTGTTTTCTGGAAGAGTATTTCAAATATGTCTGAGGTCAGAATTTAAAGTTATTTTATTAAAATTTGCAGAGGTAGAGCTTCATTTTTCTCCTCAGTGCATATAAAGGGATAACAGAAATGGTTCATACAAGGCTTAGCTTTTGGAGACTTTTGTTGCTTATCCAAAACATCCTTCTGAGGCTCACTCCCATTGATTTCAGTGAGTCTTGGATCAGATTCCAAATGTTTAGTTTGGAACAGCACCATTCAGGAAACCAAACATTTCCAAATATGATCTGGAACCTACTGTTGTCACCTGCTGATATTTGGAAGACAGTGAACCAAAATATAGCTGGCAAAACTTTCCACATCTCATGAAGCATTCCAGGCAATAAGTTAATGTATTAGGCTGTGAATCATCTATAGTTTCACATTTACTAAAAAGAAAATACAAAGAGTTTATCTCCTCCTTCCTGCCCTTATTATGTTGCTCACTCAATTGCCTATCATCCTTTTTTTTAATCATTATAATGGTTATGCCTATAATTCCCCAAAGTGAGGTAGTTATTTTTCCAGTAAACTGCCATAATACTTTTCTGAATCTGAATATTACCTTGATAACAGGATTTCTAAATTCAAGTTTTGGGGGTATTCATTATCACTAGGAAATATTGCTTAATCTCATAGATTTCATAGAAGTTAGGGGCTGGAAGGGACCTTGTGAGATCATCGAGTCCACCACCCTGCCAGAGGCAGGAAGTCTGCAGGGATCAGATGATTCCAGCAAGATAAATATCCAAATGACTTTTGAATGTGCCCAGAGTAGGTGCTTGTACCACCTCCGGGGGGAGTCTGTCTAGACCTTGGACACTTGGACTGTAAAGAAGTTTTTCCTTATATTGAGTCTGAATCAGCCTGCTGGAAGTTTGTGCCCGTTAGACCAAGTTATCCTTTGGAAAGCCTTGGTGAACAACTGTTCTCCCAGATCCTGGTGCACCCCTTATATACTTATAGGCAGTCCCCAAATCTCCCCCCCCCCCCCCGAGCCTTCTCTTCTACAGGCTGAAGAGTCCCATGTCCCTCAGCCTCTCCTTGTAAAGCTTGCTTTCTTGGCCTTTGATCATATGGGTGGCTCTCCTCTGGACTCTCTTGAGCTTATCTACATCTCTTCTGAAGTGGGGGGCCCAAAACTGGATGCAGTACTCTAGCTCTGGCCTTACTAATGCCGAGTAAAGCAGGACAATGACATCCCTGGTTTTGCTCAAGATGCATCAGTAGATGCATGCCAGAGTTTGGTTTGCTATGCCAGCCATAGCATCACATTAGGGGCTCATGTTCATCTTGTGGTCAGTCAAGACTCCCAAGTGTCTTTCGGTCATGTTGCTAGTGAGTGTAATACTGCCAAGCCTATAAATATGATGCTGTTTTTTTTCTCCCAAGGTGTAGTGCCCTGCATTTCTGTGCATTGCATGCTATCAGGTTTTCATCTGCCACTTTGCAAGTGTGTCCAGGTTGGCCTGTATCACCAGCCTGTCCTCCAGCTTGACCGCCTTCTACCATAGTTTAATGTTGTCCACAAAGTTTGCTAGTCCACATCTGATGCCCAAATCCAGGTCATTAATGAAGATATTGAAGAATCCTGGCCCAAGCACTGAGCCCTGGGGGACTCCACTGGTAACCTTGCACCATGTTAATTTGTTCCTGTCAACTAATACCCTTTGGGTCTGACCCTGGGGCCAGTTCCCCAGCCATTGGACTGTGAACGGGTCAAGGCCATATATCTACACATTTATTTCCAGTGTTCAGGTCAGAGATCACCCTTCCTTAAATATCACAATTGCTTAATAAAACACATACATTTCTATTGAACAATTTCATGTATATAAAGGGCTTAGTCTGCCCATGTGTCTGTCTGTCTGTAGCGCTCTTTAAATGTGAATAGCTGGAAAATTAGAAGAGGTAGAACATTTGTATCTTCAGAGAAATTTCTTCGCTAAACCTTAGCATTTGTTCAATGACCATGTCAGGATGATCCCAACTTCCAGAACTGGGAAAAAAGTTAGAGGCCAGGGCTATTTCTAATGAGATCCTCCAGGACGTGAGCAGCTGTTGTGAGGCATTGAGCTCACCTGCCCTTGCCCTTGCACAGCTGGGTGACAGCATGGTTAGGTCTGCCTCCAGCCCTCTGGACGAATGCAAGTGCAGGAAAGGACAGATGTTCAGCCTATTTTATTTATGTTTTATAAATTTTTAATTTATTTAATAAATATAAAAAGGAAAATCTATTTGGTTGTTTTTGTTATTTGAAATTCATCCGTCATTCGTGATGGGCAATTCACTAGTATTAAATAACTGTCCCATCAGATTTGCTACTGAATGCTTTATGAAGTAATAATTGATGACTGTGAGCTATGTCTGAATGGAATAATTGCTTGTTTAGTGCAATATTTGCACCGAACAATTGCTTTTCATTTGCATAGTTCTCCTTCCAGTGTAATGCTTCCATAAAGATTTTCTGCTTTGACATAATTGGGCCGTGAACTACAAGAGCCTTTAATTGTCAAATCACACTCTGTGTAGTATTGCTATGTTTTAGATTTCTGGGTGGATATGGCACATGCTGCTTTTTTCCAGTCATCTTCAAGGTGCTCGTATTTGTATTTCTCCATTACGTTTAGAAATATATTTACCATACTGTATCCATGAATTGGTTCATTAAACCTAGGATGTGCTAGAACCTGATGGTTCAGAGGAAGACATAAACACTCATAAGCAGCCACCTGTACTGTAACTGTCTAAGCTCACTCACAAATCTCTGTACCCCCACTTCCCTGAAGCATGAGGGCTGTGAAGCTAGTAGAAGCTAAGTTTGGCTGAAAGCCTATGCAATCCTAAAAGTGCTCAGGACCAAACTCATGAGAGCGAGTTGTGATTCAGTATCTTTCCTAGGTTGATTCTGTTGATGGGATTCCTGTGGATTTTGGTAAGTTTTTAAAGCCTATCTGTTGTGATGGAACTGCCTGGTGAGGGCGAGCAGTCCCCTCCAGCTACACAGCTATTCATTTGGGCAAGGAATGCACACTGAAAAGATGAATCTGTATCTGCATGATGTCCTGAGTAATTCTCAAAGTAGGGGATAATATTTTATTGCCTTAATCATGCATGTAAGGTGCGACTGTGTCTGGTCTGTAGTAATATTAACTAATATATTGGACTAGGACTGTATTGCTTTATTAAGTCAGAATATATTCCAAGTACCCATAAATATATATCTATTTAAGCAATATTCAATGTTGCTAGGAACATAGGGGCTAATGGTTTGCCTTTGCCCACAGCTAAAACTCCTTCCATCTGGCAATGTGAAAGGATCTATATGGAACTAGAGCCATAGTAAGGTAATTATAATGTAGATCACTGAATCCCTAAAGATTTGGCACATGGTTCAGCAGTTGTTTATTTATAAAATATATTTAGAAACATTCAGAAAATGTATCCTTACTTCAATATCCTAGGGATAAACATATGGAAAATAAACAGTATCCTCGATTTAGCAGAAAACTTATTTAAGAATGGTTAGGTGTTAGTTTTGCCTTGTACACTACTTCAGTTAGAAATCTGCTTGCTGTAGTATTGTTTTTTATTTTTACTTATATTTATTGGACATGACAAACTACTTTACTTTTTGAAGCTAATTATATCAACTAGGCCCCAAGTGGGATAGATCCTGACAAAGTGTTTTAACCCTAATTCAATACAAGGAAATAGTCTGAAGAATCAATCATTAAGACTAATTTCTGGCATTAATTCCTAGTAACTACAGTGCAGTAACATGAAAGATACAAAATGGTAGGAGATTTAAATCAGATCATTTATTTTGTCCAGAAAGGTTCACGCCAAAAATTTAAGCCAAGATATATGGTGGATATAATTCAGTCCAGTCCACAGGGGACTCAGACCCCTTTTTGCATAGTTCATTCTAAGGGTAAACCTGCTTTGAATATTTTTTCATTTTTCTTCTGGTTCTACATATATAGGAAATGCAGTAATGAGAAAAATGTGAAAAAAATGAGAAAAAATAGATGATTTAGAATTTAATTGTCCATTGAACAGTATCTTAAAGGCAGTACCCTTCCAATAAGTGATCATAATTATAAAAATGCTTTTATGATCTTCATATCTAAAATATAGCTTTACATCTCAGATTCTAAAATTCATTTTGTAAACAAAAGCTGGAAGGAATTGGATTACTATTAAATGAGAAAATCATGCAAGCAGCCTTATTACTTAGCCATTTTTTGACTAAATCATAAATAGAAAAGCTAGAAAAAAATCACTGGAGACATTCCAGTATCACCTCTGTCCTTTTTGCATAGCTACTCACCACATATAATTAGAGTTCCCTCTAATTTCTAAGCTCACCAGAAGCTCAGATTCCCAGTGTTAAACTGTGAACACTATGGACCTAATCCAGGGGCACAGAAAGTAATGAATGCCACTGGCTTCAGTTGCCTTTGGAACAGACTGTACAGCTACTCAGGATTTTATGGTCAAAAACAGGAGTAGCATTTGGTTCTGCTCCATAAAGGGAAGTGTCTACCACGTAAGCTAAAAGGGAACATCTTCTGACAGCTGGCAAGTGTAGTTTAAGTAGCTGTCAGATTCCTTCCAGAAGAGGGCAGTTGTGATACATGCACATTTTCTGGTATATGATTCTGAAATTTAGTCAGACCTAAAGGCTGAAAGTATATATGGTAGCTCAAATCCTAACACGAAGGTTTGTAGCACTGACTTAGTGAGTGATCTTGCCATCTAAAATCTACTACCTCTAGAGGACCACAAGTTAAGGGCTCAAGGGAAGGCAATCAAGTTTGGGGGTTAAAATTGTACCATCATTATCTCAGCTGTGTACATCCTTGTTATAACTCCACTGGAGCCCTCCAGTTCCAATATTTACTGGAATAACAAGGAGTCTGTTCCTCAAAGTGACCTATTTCTGATAACCCAACAAACTACCAATTTAAAAACTAAGTAGACACCTTTTCAATCTAAATTTACAAGCCTGAACATTTTTGCTACCTGGTATCAAGCTTAGTTCTCCTTGAATATCTTCATTATGAGGGCTTTTGTTCACAACTATTGAAGAATGTTTCCAATTCTATTTTCAACTGACAGCTGGTCTTCTGTGCTTGAAGCTGTATTGTTAGTTTAAAAAAATACTATTATTAGTCTTTTTTATTATTTCAAAGCTATTTCTTTGCCCTTCAGTCCCTCACCATAAATTAAACTTGACAAAAGTTTTTGTCAGATGATAATTTAACTTAAGATTTAATGTGGGAAAAACAAATTGGTGCAGCAAATGCCAGATTTATGCAGACACCATGGAAGTGCATTTTGCAGGTAATTACTTTAGTTTTTCTTTGTGCAGGTGTCTAGCCCAGGGGAGCACTACAGGGTGAAAGTGCCCTGGAAAAAGGGCAGAATCAAATGAGGAAATAAAATGTGTAAGTCTTCCAAACTTAGGCTAAAGAAAGTAATACAGTGAAACCTTTATAAAAGAGTCCATCTCTACTATCCTGTGCTGAAAGATCCTTTTAAAAAACCTCCAAAGCTTCAGTATTTTTTTGTCCAATTCTTGTTAAAAAACTATAGTCTTCAGGCTCAGGGTATATTACCTCCAGTGTGTAAAAACATTTTGGAAGGGAGAAAAAGTTGCACAACTCCCTTTAAGACTGTTTTTGGCTGCATCTTGCACCTTAAATATATTTTTTTACCTTCTGGGGAAAAGTCAAACTTCAGTGCTTTATAAAGTTTTCAAGATTTCTCAAGATTTCTAAATTGTTTGGATTCTCATGCATTTAATACCCCTAGTTATATTGCCTTGAGACATAAAAACATTAGTAATATTTAACATTGTTCTGATCAGTTTACTGGTGTAATGGAGCAGAGATTTGGAGGCCAACTGAACTTCTTTTAAGGTCAGTGGAAAGGTTCCCCTTGACTTCAGTGGGTTTTAAAGCAAGGTCATAGTGTTTGGGGAAGGAGAACTTAGACTTTCCCTGCTGATGTAATACTTTGGAACAAAAGAAGACTTAAGGAAGATCAGTGAAAAATTATGCTGTAGGATAGAAAGCGTAACAGACAAAATAAAAATAAAGCCTGTTTGAGCCCAGAAAAAGATAGTGACATGTGACATTTTGTTGATGCATACATTCTACAGGTCAGGCAAAGTCACTGGAAATTACTATTTCCAGCTCCACAAACTCCATCATCTAAAAAGGATTATGAGATTACAGTTTTAAAACCATTACAAGAATGGGTTAAGTCTCAGCCAGCTCCCATTCTCATTATCATCATTGTCTCAAGGCAGGATTAATGTTTTGCCATTTTCTGTTTTCATTAATCCCTTGTTATGAGAATTGAGTGCCAGCTTAATGTCTCAGGGGATTTCTGGATGGATGGTTGAACTTCGACTTCTGGTCCCTTCTCTCATTATTTGTGATTGGTTGGCCATTTGTTGCCCTCTTTCATATCTAGATAGATATTTTAGGCCATAACTAGAACACCTCCCTGTTGAACCAAGTATTGCTACTAAAAAATGAGCTCTGAGGGCTTGCTCCCAGTCAGTGCAGGCCCATGCGGATTAGGGGGTCATTTCAACCAAATGGCGGAGCAAATGGCTTCAATCAGGGGTTTTCAAGCTTTTTGGGTCAGTGTACCCCTGGTGACCAGATGTGGAGCAGTATACCCCTGGTGTTTGCATGTGGAGCAGGAGTGGGGTGGCGCGCAGCTGGCTGCGGCTGATTGCAGAGCGGTGGCAGCTGCTACATGTGACCTTCCCCTGCCCCCCATGTCCAAGTGGGTGTGGTGCCTGTGCAGGATGGCATGTGGCAGTGCTCCATCCCCACACACCTGTGCATACCCTGTAAGGCCTTCTCAAGTACCCCTGCAGGTATGTGTATCCCCAGTTGACAACCCCTGGCTTAAATGGATCCTTTGCCCCAGCACTGCTTCTAGGCTGTCCCAAGACATAATCTTCGGGCTATAACTGGCCCCTCACCTGTAGTATCTGAGCACTTTGCAACATTCTGCACACTTATTGTCATGAACCTCACCATAGGCTCGGTGGTTTGTGGGGTGTCACACAGATTTTCTGGTGTTCATTTCACTAATACTGGTGTCTGTTGCTCCTGTTGGAAAGTCAGTATTATGCTTTCTCTCTGTACATCCAATTTATCACTGTATGGATTATATTATGTTGTCTGTATATACCTTTGCGATTTTGGGTATGGTTTCTTCAAGGGAACTGAGGGATGCATATGTAAGGAAAAGAGAATAGGCATAAATACTAAATACCTCTTGCCATTGTGCACTATGAGAAAGACGACTGCGACTTGCAATTGCAGACAGACGGGGCTGTTGATGGCATGGACATCCAACTTATTGGGATGGGAAAAAAACCCCTGCACAATAGTAAAGGCATCTGATTGAAATGGTTCATCGGCTGGAAGAATGCCATAGGTCCCAGGGAGAGAAATTTCTAAAGAATTCTGAAACCCATGACCAATCAGGACAATGCTGATGGTGGGGATGGTGGTGAGGGACTGGCTTGGAGATATTTTTAGGGTCTATCTATGTTAGAATCACAGTCTTGGGAATTTTTTCCAGGCTAGAGAAGGGTCCAAGACCCCAGCAGCAGGAAGGCTGATTTCTGGAGATACTGGACTCTCATGAGGTTAGGCGTTAGCTAGTTGAGAGGGCAAGAAACTTGGTCAGTGTTTCTTATACAGTTCTTTTCTCCTATATAATAAGTCCTTTTATGTCTCCTCATTGCTTGTAGCAGAGAGTGATGTCTGGGAGAATGATATGCCAGGCTAGTTCACTCTGAGGAAAGGGCAAGCTAACTTTTTTCCCACAAACCAAAGGGGAGGTCACCTAAGGGCTGGCAGAGATTCTCCTGCTGCATCTGTGAGGTCTGATGTAAGGGCAGTGGAGCTGAGGCTTGCAGGGATAAGGAGTTATCTCAGGGTATACCCTTCTTGGTATGTTTCTCAGGACAATTAGCAAGACAGTGGGGAGAAACTTGAGGTTCTGGGAGCGCCCCTTGGATGGGTTCTGACACTTATTCAAATCTGTGGGAAAGTAGGGTATTAAACCTAGGTTTCTCAAGTTCCAGGCTATGAGCCTAACTGGTGGGTCCTCCTTCCTTTCTTCCTCCTTTTAAACAGCCTTGCTAATCTGTAGGGATGGGTTTGGTATTGCCAAGACAATTAAACAACCAAAGACTGAAAGGTCAGAGGAGTAAAACCCATTACTATATTTCACCCAAGGCTTAAAGGCACTTACATTCTGACATCTCACTTGGTGACAAAGACTGCAAAGGGAATGCAAAATGGCCCCTAAACATTAATCCATCCTTGGAATAAGAGACTATAATGAGAAGGGAGTAATGAGATCAATTTCTCCTATGCTCATTACACTCAAAGATTGTAATCTTAAGGCCCTTGGCTGCTGTACATAGCTACAGTAAAGCAGGACACTGAGCCCTAAATGGAAACTGAAAGTTACATGAATTTGGAACAGGCTGTACATGGAAAAGAATAATATTAATGTGATACAGACCAAAAGGTTATTTAGACAACACTGGAGGTAATTCAGACAACCACCTAGATAATATGCCAAGGAAAATGCAATACTTAAAAGAGACAGATGGGGAAAATGCTTTTTGTAAATCCCTAAAATATCTCTTCTGTAGAAGAAAAAACTTAAGAAGAGAAAACTAAATTCACAAATCATTCAACATTTGCCAGAACTTGACAATTGAGCTTAACTTAGGAGAAGTGAGTGGGGCATTAGCCCCAGGTACTAACTTAGAAGGGGTGCCACAAGTGCACCCCCACCCTTGCAGAGTCTGCACTGCTGCAGCAAAACCAGCCCTATGGCATTGCTCTTGCAGCAGCATCCAAAAGTGTTGACACCACACTGCTGCTGTAGGAGCAACTGCTGGGACAGGCAGACCGTTCTTCAGCTGTAGCTGTAGCAGCTGGGGGCTCCTTTTGAGTCCCTGGTGTAGGTAAGACTCCTGTGGCCTGCCCTCCCTCCCCCAGTCTATGGGGCTAAGAAGATATGATCTGATTTTCTCTCTCTAATGAATTAGTGTATAGTCACAACAATATTTATAGGCAACAAATGCTCTGTTCTGTGTTCACAGAGTCTCTACAAGGAATTTCAGGGATTTGTTCTGAGAATGGGAAAGTGGCTTGTAAACCCTGCAGGGAAATGCAAGTTATTTTTCCTTAGAAAGGAAAAGAATGAAGGTTTTGTTTCATATTTGGTGAAAAAAGGAGCTAAGTCCTCAGCTGGGGCTGAGGGACACTGAGGTGCATGATAACTTAAATATGTGTTAAGGGCTCTTAAACCAGATGTGTCTACACTTTAGGGCTGGAAAGCATATACAGAGGGCCCTCTGAGCAGTTTAGAGATAATCCTGTAGCATCAAGAATTATAGTTAATTGGTTTGGGGCAGTTTATGTTACAGAGACATGTGACTGCTCTATAGGCTCAAAACCAGCACCCCAGGATGCACCACTCCATCTTTCCCCATAATGACAGTGAGGGCAGGAACATCCAAGGTACAAAAACCCCGCTTACTGCCCCTCTGGAATCTCCTTCCCCTTTTCTCCTCTACCCCTTGGGGCAGCCCCTCTGTCCCTAGCCCCTGAGGCATCTCTCTTTGGTCTCCTCTCTTCCTAGCCCTCACAGCTTAGTCACACTCCTCATGTTCCCCCATTTCACCTGTGGTTGCTGATACTATCCTTGGGAATAAGTAGGAAATGGGAGCCCACCTGCCAGGTTGTCACCACTTCCATCAGGCTGCCACTGCTCTCCTGGCTAAGCCCAGTTTAGAGAGTGGTGGCAGTGATGGGCAGATTCCCCTACCCTCCTTGCTTCCCTAGGACACTTCTGGGAACTGCAGGAACGGTGGTGAGTGGCTATCTAGGGTGCCAGTGCCCAATCCAGCACTATACTGGGAAGAGTGTGGCAAGCTCACATTGGGCAGGTGGGGGAATGGGTGGTCCATATTGGGTCCACTGTGCCATGCTGCCCACCCCCACTACTGGCATGATTTCTGCCTGCAGCACAACCTGCTTTACTGTCCCCTTCACACCCCCAGCTTGAGCCCAGCCCCGTGTCAGCACCCAGATTCCTATTCACTGCCCCTGTGGCAACTCCTGGGGAGCAATCAGGGAAGGGGAACCTGCCTGCCACCACTGCCACCATCCTCTGTTGCTCTTCAGGCTCAGCCAGGAGAGTAGCAGCAGCCCTAGTGGTGGTGGCTGAGCAGGAAGGTTCTCCTTCTCTGCTTAGTCCTTCAGGACAGCCCTGGCAGCCACAGGAAAGCCGGGGGACCCAGAGTGCATGGATG
>NW_017728947.1:35562690-35588297 GCF_001723895.1 Crocodylus porosus
GGTGGGTCCAATCCGGCCTGGTAGAAGTGGGGGTGGTGGGCTTGAACTAGGCAGTGGGGGACAGTGGGGACCCAGTCAGGGCAGGCAAGGATTGACAGGCCCAATGGGACCCTGCCAGCCCCTGGCTGCCTACAGTTTGGGTCACCATAGGTATATCAGAGACCTAGCCATGCACTCTTCCCATCCTGTGCAATTGGTGATGGATAATAATGCTTCTTTCCAGGGATTTTTTCTCTAACACCAAAGACAAGGAGCTCGACAGCTAATAGCTGCTGTTTTTTTTCCAAATGTGTATGTGTAGAGGGCAGGGAAATGCCAGTGGAAAAGAATTTATTATTCAAGACATGAAATAAAACAAAAATACATAAAAACAAAGACAGTCAGCTTACAACACTGTGGCCAGAGGTGAGGAAAAGATTGTAAGGACCCCATGCACAAGGGGTCATATACAAAGAGAGGATGCATGTACAAAAAAAGATTAAAATATATGAAAGCATACATGTCCAACTAGAAGTGTTGTGAAGAAAAGGAATCACCTAATGTAAGTAGGTAAGATTAAGTAAGGTCAGGTAGGGAGACCCAGTGCAATAAACCTAGCGAGCTTCACATACCATGAGAATTTCCTGGCATGGTGGCAGGGGCCACAACAGTAGGGAAGCAACATTAACAGCAAGGATAAATCTGGGGCAAAGTGTTAGCTTTAAAGGTGAAGGCACAGGTAGTCTGAATGTAACTCTGGGTGTGACACTACCTGTGCCTTCACCTGAATAGTGGGATCTTGGGGCACCGAGCAGCCAGGGGCCCTGCCTAGCTCCCTGGGTAGCTGCTTCAGGGTCCCCGAGTGGAGAGCCTCCCCTTACAATCAAACAACCTTGCAGCCCATTATAAAACTATTTACAGGATTTAATTATTTACAAGGTAACATATAAGCAATGCAATAGAACAAATGTTACACCGTGTTATCTGGCAATGGTGGCTTAAGGGTCAATGCTTCTTGGATACTCATTACATTAGGGGAAGGTAGACAAATTATGCATGATAAACAAGGAACCAATACATAAATACATCGATACTCCAACTAATAAACCATCAAGAACTTATTCACGCTGTCTATAACTTGTACACTGTGTACTGAGGATCCTGTATGCACAGCCCCTGGCTGGGTGTCTCAGGGAGCAGGACTGTCTGTGCCCCTGCACCAGTCCCTGGTGTTGGCCTTCCTTGCTTGAGCTCCGGGGTGTCCATGCAGCAGGCAGTGGCTCCTCCCCTGCAGTCCCTGCAAGAAAGCTTATTCCTGCCCAGACCCCTTCCTGGCTCAGCAGGGAACAGTGTCTGGGCTGTAGGTGGTAACCGTTTCCCCTGCCCAGCACAGCCTCACACAGCCTGGCAAATGCAGCCCCTCCCTGGGCCCTGGGGCTTCTGGTGGCTGGAGCAGACCCTGCCCCTTTAGTCCCTGTGCCTGCCCTTCCCCTTCTCACTCACAGGGGAAAAACCAGGGGAGTCTCCAGCCTCTCCCCCTGGTCCTGCATCCCCTCCCCTGCTGCGCTCACCCGGCCATACAGGGGCTTGCAGGAGGGTCTTCCCAGGCTCAGAGGCCCCTCACAGGCAGCTCCTCTCTTGTGCCTGCCCCCACAAACCTCAGAGGGGAAGGGAGGGAGAATGGACACAGTGTATCTCTCTTTTCTGAAGCCTCTGCTGCTACTTCTGCAGGGCTCTGCCAGGGGCCCTTAGGGGAGATGGTGTGGAGAAAGCCTTTCCCTGGTCTCCAGCCTGTCTCTCACCCCCTCCCTCTCCTCTGTTCCTCCTCCAGGAAAACTGCTCTCTTCTTTTAACCAAGCCTCTCAGTCAATCCCAGGCCAGGACTTTTCCCGGTTTTGCTAATGTCTCTCATTCAACCCCTGCTGGGGTTACATCACCCCTCCCACTTCCAAGAGGGCTACCTCTGAAACAGCTTCACTCGCCCTCAGGGCAAACGGTGTCCCTACTGGGACCAGCTCTGTCTCTTCGCACTCTGTCCCTCTGCAGGGCAGCCCTTCCTATTCCTCCAGGTGGGTCCATTTTTAATGCTGCCACATGAATATATTGGAGACAAGAGTGGCAGCAGAACCAACGACAACAGATGTTTTACTGTGTTTTTAATGGTGACTACTGCAATGTCATAAGACTAGGAATACGTAGCTATACCAAGTCTACAGTAATGTGCAAATCAGGTTCCCTTGAGGCAATCACTGTTACTAATTTATCTCCAGAGTTGCTTGGGTGGTAATTATACTCCTCTCATGTATATTAATCTCTCATCCTTTGAAATAGAAATTCTATCATGCACATTTCTATGGCATGCTCATTCTGAACAAAATCTTTTCTTGTTTATCATATATCTCTTTGTTAGAATTTTTGCTTATGTTATTAAGAAACTAGCTCAATTTTGGTTAGACTGCACTTCATTTTCAGCCTCAACCAGAGAGGGCTCAACAGTCTGCTACGTCCTGTGTTTCCTGAGTGGCAGAAGTGGGAGCACTGCAAAGGAACCAGAGACAGTACCCTGATCCTGGAATGAAGGTCTCAGCAATGCTTCAACTGCAGTGGGTTACTTTTCAGACTGAAAAATGGGTAATGTAGAGCTAGCCATAGCAACTTAACAGGGGGTTTGTGCTTACAGTTTTATAGCTCTACCATGAGGCAGGTACTGTATTGCGGTTCAGGGATGGGCACGTGTTATACAGAACAATGTCTTAGATTTACTATATAGATCAGAAATCATCACATTTTCATATTTGCATCATAGCAAGACTTTTACCATTATTTATGCTTCAAGCTATCCTTGTGAAATAGAATTCGTTATGATTTTCTCTCTATTCACTAGCAAACTGAAGAACAGAGAAGTTAAGAAATTTGCCCAGCGTGACATAATGTACTGCCAGTCTGGGGAATGGAAGTCAGAACTCCACAAGTTAATTTGGCAAAATGCTGTATTTCAACAATGTACTTTCCAGGAACACATGGCTTCTGTGTTAAGAAAGGGACTTTAAGTGATACGCATAAATGCTGAAAAGATTGACTAGGTCCTGGCTTGCATGGCAGCAAGACAGCAGACACAAAGGAAGTGGCAACATTATAGCAGTGAATGGGACATGAAGTCACAGAGGATGGTAAAAGAGCTGAAGCATTAAATGAACACTTTGCAAGCAAGAACACTAAAAGATGTGCCAACTGAAACTGGCTGTTGCATCCACTGTCATGGATGACTTAAGGGCTAGTGAGGCAAAGATATTGAATAAGTGAAAGGAAGTCAAAACCAACAAATCATCCACTCTGTGCAACCTTAAACCTTTAAAGGAGACTGGAAGGGAAAATAGGACATGGAGTCTGTTCTTCATTCAGCATCCATCAGATCACAGATTGACAATAATAAAACTGAACAGAGATGCCAGGGACAGAATAGGCATAAAAATTTTTAACTGTAACAAAAAGAGAATTCCCGCCAAGTCAGGTTTGAGGTTGGTATTGTTCTGTGAGTAAATCAGAGGGTATCAGGCACAGTATCTTTTACCATAATGAAATCCATATATGCATGCACACACACACACACAGAGACACACACAGACTCACTAACAGTAACAGCACACTCCTTAGGGTAACCATCCTGGGTGCTTTTACTTAATTAAGCCCACAACACCTTCATGAAACAGGCCAGGTAGCAGTATTATCCCTCCTTCATAAATTGGGAAACCAACTGTTTAGGCAACTGACTTCCTCTACATTTCACAGTGAGGCAGTGACAGATCAAGGAATATGCCCAAGAATTCAAAGTGCTAGGCCTCTCTTCTAAACAACAGCCATGCTGCTTGGGATTGAGTGCTGTAATATAACTGCTAGGCTGAATCCACTTTGCTGGTGACACTTCATTGAGAATATATATTTTCACTGAAGAAAAAACCCAATATCTCTCTTGAAGAAGGAACAAGAACGTCATCTGTTTTCCACCTCTGTAATAATCTTCCATATCCAGTAAATGCAGCTTAAGTCCTTGCAGATGTAGACATATTAACATAACTTTAGTCCCTTTTCCTATTTTATTTGTCCACTTACAATAATAAAACAAACTATCATTCATCCACATGCTCACGGTATATTATTATGTCACCTATGGGATTTATGCCTTAATAAATTTTGAAAGATCGTTTACCTTGTCGATTTTAACTGCAGTAAGAAGGGTGAAATTAAATGCAGAGCCACATAGATGTAGTGGCTGATGATTGAAATACAGGTAAAATGGAAATGGCACTTTGCTTAATAAGAGGAAGATATGACATAGTATCATTAAATGCAGCAAGGATTTACTTCCATTCTTGATCATCACAAAGCACCTAATTTGGAAAATTCTCTCTCATTCAGGCCTTAATCTTGAAGTCCTTTATTTATATAAAGGGGAATCTCTCCTCACATTCAAAATCATTTGTGATTTGGTCTTAAAATCTTATGCATAAGAGGAGAAGGATTCTATGCCATGCAGCTTCTGCAGTGACTTTCTGTTTAGTTTCTACTATAAAGGTTCCTGAAGGTTGTAGATAAGAGTAAGGACTGGGTAGGTGTCAACACCAGCAATAAGCAGCTCTGACAAAAATACTATTTTAATGCTAAAACCTTGAATAAAGTAATGCACATTGTTTTGTTTTGCTTAAGTTTTGTCCCTCAGAAATGTTATTAAACATTTTAAAACATTTGCATATTTTTCTCTGTCTTTCTTCTACTAAGCCAAAGTTGTTTACATTGAAAACAGGAACGTCTGGGTTCAAATTAATTTTAACACTTTTTTTTCCACTCAGCTACCTCCTTCATCTCCTATTTTATCATTAAAAAATATTTAAGCACAGATGAAAAAATGACCAGATTTCATAGAGTTTGCAAATTTAAGGTGAAAGGAAAGTCTCACATGAGATAACTGATACTTTCCACTTCTGAGTAGGCCACTAGCCTTACTATGAAGAACCCCCCTTATAAAACTTTGGCCTCTTCATTTCCACTCTCAGCTGATGAACAAAAATGCAAGAGTAGTGGAAAGAAACTTTTACAAACCTCAGAGAAGTTTCAGTCCAAGTTTTACCTGGAGGTTCAGGTTTATTTTTCTTATTGTTCATCCCTAATCCCTGTTCAAACATATCTGTTTTGAAACCTCTATGTGTCAATCGAAGGAGGAAAATAAAGAACCCCTATGTGGATAGGGCCAGGTTCAGAGGTGGTGCAGTGGTGTGGTTGCACTCTTTCTTTTGGACTACTGCTGGTTACTTTTTTTAAGTCCCCAGAACAAACAAGAATCCCTGGGCTCAGCTGGGAATAGCAGCAGTGTTGGTGACAGGCAGGTTCTCAACCCTCCTTGCCCAGGTGCAGGGACAAGAAACCTTCCAGCTGCTACTGCTGCTGTCCCCAGCCACTCCTGGCTGTCTGAACAGCCACCCTGTGGCCTCAGCTAGAATGGTACAGAAGCCAGGACAGCGGTGGTGGCAGGGCAAATTCAGAGGTGTAAGTCAAGAAGGGGAGGGAGGAACTGGAGAAGAGGGATGTGACTGAACATGGAGGGGAAGGGGGGAGGGTTCTTTCCCGATATGGGAAGTCCATGGTTTTTGCCTTGGTGTGGTGGGCTTCCCTCCTAGTGGGGATAGGAAGGGCAACAGGGAGCAAGGGAGTGCAGCCCTGAGGCACTGGTCAGTGCTTCTGTATCCCCTCCCTCCCCCACCTTTTAAAATCCTAGATCCACCTATGTATGTGACCAGGTCTGGATATTATTCTTCTTATTCAGTTGTATTTGTTTTATAACAGACTTCAGAGATCTTTTCTGACAGGTGCTGTATGGGGCAGACAGTAAAAGACAAGCCTTGCCTTAATGCAGCAGTTCTGAACCTTTTTCAGTTGATGTTCCCCTTGGTCTCAGAGTGAGAATTTCAAGTTGTCAAGATGTTTTTTTAGGCCCTTTGACCTGTGTGAGAAAATGTATGAAATATATCTCATATACCCCTTGATGAGGCTTCACATACCCCCTGGGGGTACATGGAGCCCCGGTTCAGAACTGGTGCCTTAATGACAGGTAGATGAAACAAATACATGGATGTGTGGGGTGAAGTCTTGTATTCCAGTAATATTCCAGTTAGGCTTTTTAAAAATAAAATATCCGCTCAGTTTATAAAGTACAGTACCTTAGTTTATAAATTTATTTGCAAACAGACTATTTTCTACTCATCAAAGCACTGAGTCATGTAACTGTAAAAATACTCAATTTAACTTAGATGAAAACAGTTTATTTTTTGTTTGTTTCAAAGACCATATCAATTCTTCATCTTACCATTCTGACTGCACACCATCTAGCCTTACTATCTTCATGGGATGAACTGAAATGACCACCTGAAGACATTAGTTTATCATGCCAGCAATTTAGTGGACTAATTCTTGGAAGCTGAGGTTTTCTTTTCTCTTCTCCCATAATTTTTACGGTAGAATTCATTTCAAACAGAGCAGATATTCTCTGGGTAGGCTGTAGCAGTCTAGCCTTCCGCTATAATTTCACATTTTCTGAAGTCTTTACTTTTCAGGTTAGGCACCTCGAAATGGAACTGTATTGCACATTTCTATATACAATATTTAATGATCAAATATTTAATGATCAGTATTTAATGATTCAATATTTAATGATCAAAATCAATCACGCCGGATTTTCTGACCAACATGATGATTCCTCCAGAAAGAATGATAATCTTGTTAATCTCATTTACTCCCTGGATTTAAAGAAATTGCACATGTTCAGAGTAAGTCCATCCATTTATAATATTTCCAAAGAGAATCAGCCTTTTCTTGTAACTCTCATGATTCATTTGGCTCCTAAAGCTGTAGTCTCAAAAGCTAAATCCTGTAAGTCTGTGAAATGCCAGCTGCTAGTCCTTTTACCACTCCTTTTTCAGGAAGGATTCCATGTGATACAGTATGTCCATAAAATATTATAAAAAACTCAAACAAAACAAAGGTTTTTCCTTTTTCTCTCTGATAGGAACATATGGTCAAGTACAGAGTTACCTAAATGTTTTACCATATGAGTTTAATGTAAAATGTGCTAATTTTCCAATGCTTTCTTTGCATACATTGATAAAAAAAGAAGAGAGAAAATACAGTTTTACAAACTTGTAAAAATTACCCTAAAATACCTTTCTCCAATTTTATTGCCTGTTATCTCCAGCCCTTGTGGACTGAGAACTGCTGTCTAGGAATAGAAATTGTTTTCCAGTGATTTATGACACCAACTGCTAGCCCAAGCAGGTTACTAGATTTCTCTTTCCTTTCAGGGGGTGGGGTGGCACAGACACTAAAGTACATGTTTAACAAGTCCCAAAATAGCAAGTCTGAAGCCACCGCAGAAGTGATCATGGTGTAGCCTGTCAGATTCTAATGAATGTGTGAATGCTGCTAAACAGCTTGTCACAGGAACCCTCAGACCATTCATCGTGCTCATCTTGTTCTCAGATCGGTGATTTGTTTCTTTGGAAAGATGAGGGAATAGAAAAGAATGCCAGATGTGGGGGCGGGGGAAGACAGGTTAAAAAAAGAAGCCTTCTAAAATGTGGGGATTGGAAGATCTTTGGAGGACCAGCGTACTTTAAGAGTCCTACTGGATATGGAAAAGCAGAAGGAAGGTAGAGGAACAAAGGCCCATGTAAGAAACAATTTATTATTTTGTTGTGCAAATTACCTTATTGCAGCTTTGAAAGTACAGCACATGTATACACAAACAAAAGACACAGAGTCCAGACTGCTTTGCAAACTACTGACAGTAGAACATCAAACTATCACTTTTTCTGAATCCCTCTCAGTATACACGAGTGGACCTATAAAGACAATCTTTATACCACTATAATTTCGAGGGCTAGTTTGTACCAACTGCAGGACTCTATAGGTCAACTGAGAATTGGTGGAACAGGCCTACATTGAAATACTCACCTATACACAACCCCTATATAAATAAAGGGATGAAAAAGAGGACAGTTGATTTAGAAGTCTAGTGTTTCCATTTCAATCTAGTAGAGAGCTCCCCCAAGCCAAGGGAGTTTTCAGCTAGCTAGATGCCAGCTATTTTTGGGCATCTTAAGTAGCACAAAGCAACTAATTAGGGAGTTATATTTAGAGACAGTTAAAAGAACAAACAAGCAAGCAGACAAGCCAGTCCATCTTCATCACACTCACATAGGTGCACACTTATGTGCCTTTTCCTTGTTTGGTTTGTGCTTCAGTCACCTTGAGTTCTATAAAAAAAACCCAAACAGCCAAAAGCCACAAGATGTAATAACTAAGATTTGAAAACCCTTCCCAAAAGCTATTATCTCATATTTACAGTTAGGGATATCTCACATTGGTGTGGTAGAATGATTCACATATCAAATTCAGAGCACCTTAAAATGAGAGCTCAAGCTGATGGAAGCCTTGCACAAAGTAGTAATTAGCGATAAAAATCCATCAGTGCAGATTTTTCGGTTGAGCACTGCTTTCCACAGTTTCATTTCAAGATCTGTAATCTCATTTGTTCTCTGGATTTCAAGCACTTGCAAATGTAGGGAGCAACTCTATCCATTTATGAGATTTATCAGGGAGAAGCACATATGGCTCTGTTTTGCACACAGAGTGAACATCCATGAATAATCAAAGTGGCCACTATATCACTCTGGCACAGTAGAGAAGGCAAACGGAATCTACTCTGACAGATACCCACCACATAATGGGAGGGAGTCTGTTGAGTGTTACTAGACATGCCAACATCCATATACACACACAAAATGGGAAAAATGTGGGTATAAAGAACATTACATGATTTACCAAATACAAAACAAATAAAATAAAATACTTCTGTATCCTTTTAATCACCCTTATACAAGCCCTACTATTGTACACTGAGGGTCCAAAGAAGAGTTATAAAAATAACTTTTACAATTCACTGCAGCAGGACATTATTGAAGAAAAGAGCTAAGCACATTTTTAACCAAAAAGTTTTAGACATGCAGATGAATGAGGTCAGTATCACTGGTTGAATCATCTAGGCTGAAATATAAGTTATCAGCAGGGATCTATGTTTTCCATTCACAATGGAAAAATGTGGATTTTTTTCCTTTGAAGGAGAGAAACACAGATTTTCTACTTTAAAGGAGAAAGAAGTGGGAAATGACAGGTTTCCCTTTGCAAGCTGGCAGAGTTTCAATCTGCAAAGGGCTGCTTGGGGCTGGGAGTGAGTGGAAGGAGGGCAATCGGAAGCAGGAGGTGCCACATGCACGTACACGCACATGGCAGCCAGGCAGCAGTGGAGAGCTGCTCCCGCAGCTCCCTGCAGGTAAGCTGGAAGGGGGGCAGATTGGGGCCCCCACGATGAGGGAGGGCAGGAGGGAAAAAGTAGGGCAGGGCTGGGGGCACTGCCCAGCCGGGGTCATCTGTGGGGTGGCAGAGGGGTGGCTCCCCACTGCTGTGTGCACTCCTGAGGAGAGAGGCATGGGGTGGCAGGGGGCACCTTGCCATGGCAGTGCGGCCGGTGTGGGGCTTCTGGCAGTGGCACTGAGCTTCTTTGCCCCACTCTGCTGTGGAGGTCCTGAGGTGAGGGCAGCAGGGTGGAGCCCCAGATCCACAGCAGGCACCCCACATCTACTCTCACTCTTTCCCCATGGGCTCTGCTTCAGCTATGCCACCTGCAGAGCAAGGGGGACCTGGGTTTCCTGCTCCGCTCTGGCCACAGCAGCCTCTATTTCCCACAGGTGGCGGCTGGGGCACAGACACTGCTGGGGGGTGGGGGAGATGGAGAGTTGGCTGTGGGTCCTGGCCCTGGTTCCATAGCGCTAGGAACTGGGGGCCCCCTCCAGCAGAGCTGGGAAGCCAGGGGGCTGCACATTGGGAGTGAGGGACAGCAGCAGGGTCAGATGGCTGTGGGTTGGGAGTGAGGGGCAACAGTATGTGCTGGGGCAGGACATGAGCATATTAGGGCTGCTTAGCACCACAAAGTGTGGGGGGCAGCACCCGCAGCTGGACCCACATTCTGGTAAATGAAGGGGGTAGGGGAAGCTCTGATTTTCTATGCTAAAATAACCAAAATCAAATGACAAGATATACAGGTAATCAGAATGTATTTTATTATAATGATTGAGGCACTGGTATGTTTCCAAATTGCTTTAAAATTGAAATACATCAATTGTACTTTACGGTCGTTTGTTGTAGCCATGTTATTCTAAGGACAAAAGTAGATAAGGTTCTTTAGGCAGATGTGGTATCTTTTATTAGACCAACTAAATAGTTGGAAAAATTATTCTTTGCAAGCTTTTGGGCACAGATGCCCTTCTTCAGGCATAGGGAGTGTCTGTTGGTGTTTATGTGCTTTCCTGGGTAGAAGAGAAGCCAAAATACAAGATACAGGTCTGTGAAAATGTCTCCCATTCCCTTTGAACCTTACTGACATGTATTTGCATTTTGGAGAATAGGTTGGTGAATATTACCAAAGTTATTATGAAACCGTTAAAAAACCCTCCTTGTGGTTATGGCCCAAATCTTTTTTCTGTCACTACGATGTCTAAGTAGTACTTCAGTGTTTGTTAAGTATTGAGTATACCTCTCTGCAGCTACTGTTGAGGTCTGTCTCCAATGTGCTTGAGTGTGGCTACAGAGTGCTCCCCTGGAGCAGCTTTGAGTGGGTGGGAGGTGATCAATAGTACAACTGTCAAGAACAAGTTATAAAGACCCCCTGAGTTTCTAAGTCTAAAAAGCCTAATCTACCCTGTTGGAGTCCATGGCAAATTGTTAACATATCTTCTTTTATAGCATGTCATCATCTTAGCCTCATGGCATTTTAGTCACAAAAAGTGAGGAGACATTACCCACGGTTTTTTTTCCAATAGTCTACTGACTTAGGAGGAAGGAGACTTGGTTCTAGTCCCTCAATCTGAGAAGGTTTGATCTCATATCTTCTGCTTCTCAGGAAAGTGCCTACACTACAAACTATTTCTGCACCCTCCCCAAGTGCCCCTCTGATCCTCTTCCTCTCCTTTTTGCTCTCAGATCTGTGCTCCCTGCCTGTAATGGGGCACTGGGACAACACCCCAGTCCTTATGCTACAGTCTACTTGGGCACCCGCCCTGGCCTGGGAATCCACAGGGTTTGCTCCTCAGAGGACATCTTGTCAAAAGCCAGACTCAGTCGGCACTGAGAGTCCTCTGCTCTCTGAACCTGACTTCCCTCTTCTATACCAGGCCTGGAGGCCTGGCACTGGCTGCAAGCATATCAGAGTGTGGCCAACCCAGCAGCTCTCTTTAACTCATTCCTTGCCAGGGTGTAGTTAGTCCACCCCATCACAAACCTCTTCCTCCCTAGAGGCTAGCAAGCCCACCCTATCACATTGCCCAATCTGCTACCTTGTTTTCTGTTCCCTGCCCTATCTGTGGCTGTGTTACCTTCTCTCTCCCTGATCTGTCATATGGCACACACAGAGGATACCTGTGTCATATGGTATGTGTGCTGCAGGTTGGCCAACCCTGCACTAGACTATGTTGCTAGGTAGGGCTGAGGGCATCCTTTAACCTTTCCTGTTGAAGCTGAGCTACTGTGCTGAAGGAATGCAAGAGCCATTGGGCCAAAACAATAGCAAATACAGGGGAATATGTCTCTACAAGGTGTCAATGGAGTTACACTGGTGTAAAACTGGTGCAAGTGACAGACAAATTAGTTCTGTACCCAAACGTTGGACCCTCCAGCATCACAGTGTTCCCAGCACTATCGTGATGTACTGAGGATGGGAATTCACTGTAGCCCCCCGCAATACCCACTCCCAGTGGGTGAAATAATCAGGATACAGAAACAGTCAAGTTTGCTTTTTTGTTTATAACTGGAATGATTTCATAGTAAGAAGAAGAGCTTGCTTAGGTACATGGAAGACAGTTGGTTCTGAGCTGAGGTTTTGTAGTGGCTGTGGAGAAAACCTGGCTTTACATC
Source organism: Crocodylus porosus (assembly GCF_001723895.1). Lineage (NCBI taxonomy): Eukaryota > Metazoa > Chordata > Crocodylia > Crocodylidae > Crocodylus > Crocodylus porosus. Next base: position 35,574,685 of record NW_017728947.1, read on the forward strand.
AGTTTAAACATTACATTAGAACATTATTGATTTTTTGGCAGCAAGCAATAGGACAGACTAATTATTACTAGCTAATTATTTTAATATTAAAATAAATGAAAAAGCCTGTAGGAATCCCTAATGGAAATCATCATCTCTCTCCATACAAGGTAGTAGACTTTGATATCTAGAAAATGATATATTACTACAATATTTGCTACATTTGTACTAAACTGCATATATTCCTCCTAGTATATCTTTATTAGTAGCAGAGATTTTACCATCTGTGATTATCATCGTTGTTGCCAGATAGAAATCCTTCCCTGCCAATAAACAATGGCATTATACCAGGGAGGAACTTGGCCCTCTTGGCCATCTTATAGTTTATACTATAGCAACATTATAGACCTCTATTTTTTATGTTTTGAGGTTTTTATAGATAGCATCTAACTGTATCAGGTTCCTTTGAACATTGTATCAGTTTTCAGAAGTGAGTAAAAACATTAACCTTAAAAACCATTTGCTTTCTGCTTGCATTTGGCATAGTCTTGTGGATCAGCAATGTTTCTTATCCCATGATCAATTTTCTTTCCATCTTGATTGAAGGAAATGTGTGTCTTAGCTGCAAGCTCTGCTGAATTCCCTGCCACGATCTCTGCATATATGTAAATGAACATTAGCTGCAGAATATCAGATGATGAAAATGCTGAAAGAACATTATGGCTTGAGGAAGCGGGAAAATAGTCTCTTGCCAGCAAAGTCGTTTTCTCTTTGAAGGAAATACTTGAGTGACACAAAGTTGAGGGTAAAATATAAATTAAAAGTGAAAAGTTGGACAAGATGTAATTATTAAAATGATTTGGATTAAATTGGGGAAATTCAAGGCTTATTCTAACAGAGAGCTTGTGTGCACGCATATAAAAAAATAAGTGTGTTCATTGTCAGGCTGTGAATCTTAGGCAAATCCCACAGAGGTGATGACAGTATACATGTCAACAACCCCTACAATCAGATATGGACCGTCAGGAATCAACTGCTTGTAAGGATTTGACCTCTGTCAGTAAACAGTAGCCTATTACTGGATGGAATGAGGACTGCTCACTTATATGCCATTGCTTTAGACTGCTATTGATTAAATCAATATTGCTTGAATTATCCTCTCACTCGGTGGTTGTCAACTGTGGGTACGCACACCCCTTGGGCTACTTAAAAGGGTTGTAGGGGTATTTAAAAGGGTACGCAGAACAGATGTGGCTGATAAATGCTGCATGTATGCACGCAGCCGCAGCGCAGCACGCAGGTAGCAAGGAGCACAGCCCAGCCATGTGGAGAGCAGCTGGGTCTAGCTGGTAAGTCTATTGTGAGGGAAAGGGCATTAGGGATGGGGCAGATCGAGGCCCCAGCAGTGGGGGAGGGAGTGGGGCTGGGGCTGGGCCTATGCAGCTGGGATGGGGTTCAGGACTGAGCCATGCATGGGAGGAGTGGGGGGCAGCTCCCAGAGCTGCTATGTGCTCCCCCAGGAAGGCATGGCATGGAGGTGTGTGACCCCCAATCTGCACATGGGGCAGGGTGGGCTGCAGGCTGGGGCAACACAGGACTATTCCTGGAGGGGGCTGGACTGGCCTGCACTCGGGGCAGGCACTGGCAGTGGCACTGGGAGGAGGGGTTGAAGGGTCTATGGTGAATTCTGGAGTGGCTGCAGCCCCTCCCATAGCCCTACTCCCATAGGTCCCCATGGTGAGGGAAGGAATGGGGCTAGGGCTGGGGCTGCAACAGGTGCTGCACAGATGGGTGGAGCATGGGATGCAGCATGGGACGGAGCTGTGAGCAGCTTTTCCAGGTGGTGCAGGGAGGGGTTGGTGGCTCCCACTGCTGCACACACCCCAGGAGTCATGGGGGCTACATGTCCTGGATCTGCACATGGGGTGAGGTTGGGCTGTGGGCTACTGTGGGCTGGGGCTAGGGCTGGGGTTGGGGCAGCACTGGGCTGTTCCCAGTGGTGGAATGGGTAAGGCTGCACTGGGAGTGGGGGTTGGGGGGGATACAGCAAAATCTGGTGTGACTGCAGCGCCTGCCATAGCCCCCCTCCCAGCACTGCCACTGCCCACCCCAAGCACAGTCCAGTCCAGCTCCCACTGGGAAGAGCTTGGTGCCATCTTGGGCCCAGCCCACAGCCCACCCTGCCCCATGTGCAGATCTGGGGGCACGTGCCCCCATGCCTTCCTGGGGGTACACGTAGTGGTGGGAGATGCCCCCTAATCCTCCCTTTGCATGGCTCAGTCCCACACCCTGCCCTGGATGTGCAGCCCCTGCCCCAGCTCTACTCCCTGCCCCACCACTGTGGCACCCTTCCCTGCCCTGCATGCAGATCTGGGGGCACATGCTCCCCATGCTCCCCTGGAGTGTATGCAGCAGTGGGAGCTACCTCTGCCCCCCGGCTCCATCCTGTGGTCTGCCTGGCTGCGCACCACATGCCCCAGACCCAGCTCTGGGCTCAGCCTGGCCCAGGCCCCCACCGGGAAAAGCCCCCCATGCCCTCCCTGGGTGTGCACAGCAGCGGGAGCCACCCCTACTATCCACGGCCCCCGGGATGAGCTGCTCACAGCTCCATCCCATGCTCAGCCTGGCTGTGCAGCATCTGCCCCAGCCCCACTTCCTCCTTCGCTGGGGACCTCAATCTGCCCCCCTCCTTAAAAACAAGAAAATAATAAAATAAAGGGGTACAGGAGCTGAAACACTGAGTCAAAAGGTTGAAAAAAAAGGTTGAAAATTCCTCTTCTAGCTTTTGGAGACCTGTATATTTTTATGGCAGGTAGACTTCAGTTTCAACGTGATGCCTAAGGTATCACGAACTTGAAAACATTTATTAAATCCACCAAAGCAAAATACAACAATGACATATTAGGAATATATTTGCTATTACTTTAAATATGCAATTTTCCACTGTGTCCAACACCTCAGTTTGAAAAAGACTGTAGGATGGGTTAGGAAGGAATGCATGAGAGGGGTTTGGAGTTTACTTCTTAACCTCAACAGATTTTTTTTTCAATTATTTTTATTACTACACAAGCTAGTCATTAAAAGAAGAGAGCTATCTGAACAAATGAAAGCAAAGCAAGGGAAGAGTCATAAAATTCTGGTTCTTGTCCTAAGCATTATTTCTGCTTTTTATCCAAAGCCTGTCTAGTGTAAAATTCATAACAATCCTGGGAGCTGGGACTAGGTTTTTACTTTTTAGACATGTAATGCCTAAATTGAAGACACCTGAACTACCTCTCTGAATCTTACTCTGGGTACTATGTTTGCCCTTCTACCGTCCTCTGGGACTCCACACATCAATCATAAATTCTCAAAGGTAATTGCTCATGGTTCAGAGATTGTTCCTTAAGTAGTCTGGAGTGAATGTCACCAGGTCCTGTTAATCTGAATATATGTATCATACCTAAATATTCTTTAACCTGTTCTTTCCATGAAGTGGTAGGTATTCTTATCTCCTTGTTAAAATTAATTTAGTTAAACATCTTGTCACAATTAATTTTTTGGGGGGGAGTGGGTGAAAGTTGATGCAAAGAAGTCTATTAAATATTTCTCCCCATCATCCATTATTTCATTTCTGTGCCCCCAGACCTGCCCTTTCTTTTGTTTTCCTTTAATTCTAATGCATGTATAGAACCATTACTTGTTGCCTTTTATATTTCTTGCATTTTGCACTTCTGCCTTTCTAAATTAAACTCTACATGCTTGTGCTACTTCTTTAATTTCATCCTTAAACATTGTCGTATTTCCATATTTTTGTATTGAAGGATTCCTGATAATCCTTTAGTCAGGATTGGGATTGTTTGCCATTGTGTCTTTGATACTGTCTCTTCCGGTAACTGTCAGCTTTCTTTTATCTTTTATTCATTACATTAAATTCCCAAGAGATCCTATCTATGAGCTCCTATAGTGTTTCAAAGTCTGCTTTCTAAGTACCTTATCTTTATTCTGCTGCTCTCCCTTTAGCATCATTTACTTTATCGTTCATGATCACTTTTACCCAAATTATCTTCCGTCTTCAGATTCTCAATCATCTACTCATTATTAATCAGAATCAATTCAAAAATAGCCATTTACTTACTAACTTTAGAGGGGAACCTAATAATGCCTAAGGACAACGCAGAGAAGGCTGAAGTGTGTAATGGCCCTTCAGTTAAATCTTCACAAAAAGGTCAACTGCTATATGATGATCACAATTAGAAGCAAGTAGAAGGGGGTAGATACTTCTAAAGTAGGGACATAACTAGTTAGAGATTACTTAGATAAGTCATATATTTTCAAAGCAGCAGTGTTTGATGATATTTATACTAGGGACACTAGGAATTGCCTGAGGGAATGGAGAAGCCATTGATTGTTACCCTGGAGAAATCAGGAAGTCAGGGGAGGTCCCAGAAGACTGGAAACAGGAAAAGGGATGACCCTGAGAATTGCAGACCAGCCAGTTTAACTTTGCCACTGGGAATAATACTAGATCATCTAATTCACAAGTGATTTAAAAGTACTTAAAGAATAACAAGGTTATAACAGCAAACATGGATTTCTCAAGAGCAATTCATGCCTAATTAAGCATCTATAGCTATGTGATAGGCTTTGTGATTGGGATGAGAGGAGTGAACATGATGTACCTCAACTTGGGTAGGTGTTTTTGATGTTGTAGCTCAGGGCTGTCCAAGCAGCAACCTACACGGCATATGCAGCTCATGAGGGGTTAAAATGTGGTCCCGGGGCACGTACCCAGTCGCTGCCCCTCCTTACTGCTCTGGGTGATGCTGCAGCTGGGGTCTCTAGGCTACCCCTCCCTTCCTCAGCTTTCACTTCCTGCTCTTACCCCAACAGGCAGGGGACTGCAGTCCATGGTGCTGGAGCAGCAAGGAAACTGAGGTGTGGGCTGCTTGTGGTCAAGGTGAAGCAGCGTACATAGGCGACTGGTGGGGGCACATAGGGGGGCATGGCAGGGCATGTGACGCCCCAACGTGGCTGACCCCACTGCTGACTCTGCCAGCATCTTTTGCGGGTGTTCACCAGCTCCGTCTCCACCACCGGTGGCTTCTACGAGTGAACACCAGCCCTGTCTCTGCCGCCAATGCCACTGGCGGCTTCTGTGGGTGCTCGACAGCCTCATCCCTGCCACTGCTGCCGGTTTCTGTATGTGCTTGCCAGCCCTGTCCCTGCCACTGCTGCCAGCTTTTGCAGGTGCCCCCCCCAGACTCAGGAGGCACCAGTTGCCCATGGCAGGGTATGTGGCAAGCTGACTGCCCAAGTGGTGCAGCACAGGGGTGGAGGGTGGGGTGTGTGGCCTGGGGCCCCATTGCTCATACTAGTAAGACCTTGGATGCTTAGGAGTTGGATGGGCCCTTTGCAGCTCACTACATTCTCATAAGCAAACTAAGGAAACATTGTCTAAATAAAACAAGGAGGGATGAGGGGGAACTGATTGGATAATTGTACTCAAAGTGTAGTCATAAATGGCTCAATGTAAACTTAGAGGAGAAGACAAGTTGGATCCCCCCAGAGGTCTGTTCTATGTCCAGTACTGGTGAATATTTTTTTAATAATGATGTGGAGGATAGAACTGAAAGTATGTTTTAATGATTTGTAAAAGACACCAAGCTGGCTGCCATAGAAGCTTGTTTGGAGGACAGGATTAACAATTCAAAATAACCTTTATACATTGGAAAAAATATGGTCTGAAATCAGATAAAAATCAAGAAGAGTGAGTACAAAAGGCTACATAATAGGATTGCGAAAAAAAAAGCTAGTAGCATGCTGGGATCTAATGATATGCATGCTGCATGGAAGTCACAAGAAATAATTTTTTGCTGCTGTTCAGCGCTAGTTAAGGGGGCTTCACCTGGAGTATCGTGTTTAGTTTGGGCACTGCACTTCAAGAAAGATGTGAACAAATTGGAAAGAGTCTAGAGAGCACCATTATGAAAAAAGGTCAGGAAACTAGAACAAATGAGGAAGGTTATAAAAACTGGTAATTGTTTATTCTAGGAAGGAGATTTGTTAATAATTTTCAAATACAAAAAGAGTTGTTAAAAGAGGATAATGGTCAATTGTTCTCTGTGTCCATGGGAAATAGGACAAGAAATAATGGTCTTATGATTCAGCAAAGGAGACTGGGCTAGATATTAGGAAAAACTTTTTTTAACAACAGTGGTGGTTAACCACTGGAACAAATTAACTACAGAGGCTGTGAAATTTTTGTCACTGCAAGTGAAGTGCAGGTGAGACAAACATTTGGGGCAAGGTGGATTCTGCCTTGAGCAGGGAGTTGCATTAGATCACCTTCTGAAAGCCCCTGTCAGCCATATTTTCTATGATTCCTCCACATTTTGAAACAAAGGTTGTTCCTAATATAGTCCAGAAGTTTGTTGGAAAATGCCCTGTATTTTTTTCCAGCAGTTACATGGGTAATTAAAGCCCCATTACTACCAGATACTGCTCCTTTAGACACTGCTCAAAGAAAACTTCTATCAGTTCCTGCTGGACAGTATCAGATTTCTACCATGATATCACCTGGTTTTTTCCCCTTGTTTTACCTTCACATTCAACAGAAGCATTCAACAGTCCTGTCTTTCACCTCTCTTGAACCTCAGAGTAAATATATATATATATTCTCAATTGACAATACAATATCTCCTCCTTTCCCCACTTTCCATATATCCTTCCTTATAAAAAACCCTCTATACCAATATTCCAGTCTTGGAATTTATCTCTGCCTTTAAATTATTCAAATCTATTTTGAAAGAAAAATAAATAATTAAAAAAAGAGACAAAGTAGAGCAGACTTACCTTGGAGCAAACACTGTGAACAATGTGATATAAAACGCTGTCTGATAGTCTTGAAAACAAGATTAGAAAAATATTTGCTTTCAGCTTTAAAATAAATGCATACAATTTATAGTTCCTGGTGTTGTGTGTGGTTTTCTGTGCTTTAGTTTATTTATATAGAATGAATTTTTATTTGTCTCCTCAATCTTGTTCAAAGACATGCTGATGGGCTCAGGTATACGTGGCTTATATGCTGGGTTCAATTCATGTGGGATAGGTAAAATTGCTTCAGCTTATACAGGTCATGCCTTGATTCAGGAAAGCACTTAAACACTTGCTTAACTTTAAGTACGTGCTTAAGTCCAATCAAAATTGAGTCAAATCAATGACCAAGGTGAGCACACTGCTAAGTGCTTTGTTGAACACAGTTGAATTTAAATACGTGCTTGAGTGTTCTGCTGAGCTGGCTGACCTCTTTGAGATGTCACAGGTAAGGCAAGGATGTTCCTCTGTATGTAAGACTATGTATTTTTGGTCTTTTGTAACATTTCTGGAGAAATGTTTGTTGTGCCACATTTTGTTCATTGCTCAGTTCTAATCAGCTATGGGGAAATGCAAATCTAGTTTCTTTTTTTAATTGGATGTGTGTTGTAAACCGTGAGCCCTTACAGAACTGTAAAAGCTTTCAGACCTTCAGCTGCCTGCATCCCAATGTACATCTTGAAGGCTCTTGTCTTTTTCAGAACAGGTATTATAAGAATATAGTTTTCCTGTTCCAGAAGTTGCAGGACCAGAAAAATGAGACAACCATCCTGAAGAACAATATAAGGGTTATGTGAGCTTAGTATGAGCAAGATAAAAATTGGGGCAGTATCCTGAGAAGCAAATAAGGAACCGGATAGATAAAGCTATAGGGTACTGAAGAGCCATCAGATGTTACCATTTCACTGGGCAGCAACCTGGGCTGGATTCAAACGACCTTCCAGAAATGAAAGGCATATCTTTATATCTCCATTTACCCCATTACCCAGGAAAAGGCTTTGTATCTGATCTCTGTGGGATATATACGTTATATATTAGAGAGGGACACAAACCAGAATACCAGATGCAAAACCCTGAAAGGGCTTTGAAGAAATCTGTATTCAGTCAGGTCCAAGTGTAAAAATTATGCAGATAGGGCTAATAGATGCTGGCTGTGCAGAGAATGTTAACATTCAAAATATCCTTCAACCCAGAATGAAGTTCTTTACATTCAGCTCTGCAACACAGATCAATCTTTTACATTATTCACAAGTACTGAATTCCCACACTGTGGCAGTCGTTGGTGAGTACACAGAAAATTTAGAAGTGATAATTCCAGACCTAGTAGTATTCTGAGCAGTCACCACATTTGCTTCCTACTATCAAGCATAATCAGCTCCATCTCTCAGGTTTTATGCTTCTTACCTGCTGTAAAAGATAGGACTACAGTGCAGTTCAGACTCAGTCTTAAACAGATAATATCCCTAGATTAAATTATTTTGCTTCCTCTGGAAAAGTGCTGGTCTACCTTACAGAAAAGTACACCAGACATGCAAGAAGCGTGGTACATGAGGGCCTATCACACAGCTGATTGGGGATGGAGATACAGGTGGCAAGAATAAGCTGGTGGGGTGATGGCTACCTAGGTAAAAGGGGGTGCATCCTTTTTCTTCCAATCTTACTAAGAAGTCAGAGGTCTGTGGCAATTGTGACCCATCGGTCACAGTAGCTTCTTTTTGTTGTTGAGTTTGGAATCCTTTGTTCATGAACCAAAACGAGAAAGTCCGGGGGGAAGGGAATGAAGCTTTCATGCTGGTGAGAGGATTTATAATCCTCTCTGATGGTTCTGCCCACTGGCATTTGGTATGGTATACATTTCTGCACAAAGGCTGTATCCCCACAAGGGGGAACGTGTGGTTTGTGGCACCTTATAGCTTCTGAGGTGCTATGAAATGCTTGCGATCATGATTCTGATACCAGAATACCGGTATCTAAAAAACCCACAGCAGAAACAAGCAGGGTGGCGCATGAAGCTGAAGTGTGCACCTCCCGAAATCAGAGCCTGGCTGGTCAGAGCCACACTTTGGCTGCTGGCCAGGTTCTGTGTACTTGGATTGCCACTGCTGCAGCCCAGGAGGCCTCCAAGACCCCAGGTATGGCTGCTGGGGCCAGTCCAGGTACTAGCCCCAGCCTCCCTTACCTTACCTGGGGCAATTTGCCCTGCACCAGAGGGCATGTGCAGGGGTGCGCCTGGGGACAGCTAGCAGTGGCACAAATATGCTCCGCTGCTATTTGTCTCTGGGAAATGCACATTCCTGCTTGGGGGACTCACCCAAAGGGTAGATTTTAATGATCAGAGCATGTGGACATTAATTTCATGAAATCTTCTCTACCCTGATAATATCTCCTAAATATTTTCCAAAACAGTGTCCTAATGTTAGGGTCCTAAAATTTTATTTTGGGTATCTGTCAGATTTTCCTAGGTACTGAACACCCAGTATTGCAACAATCTGTCCTTACAAGCTGTTAGGTGATCAAGAGGCAGAAAGAGAGGAAGATTCCAAACTATGGATTCAGGAATCTAACTTAAGCCTGCTGCTTTTTAAGATCATAGCCTTGGGGCTCGCTAAAAAGTCCAGAAATATAAGCCCTCTTGATAATATTAAGAACTAAGATTTGTATACAGATTACACAATTACAGATTTTTGGGAAGTTAGACTTCTATCCGAGAGATGGAGGGATATATATATATATGGCATTTGTATAAGGTATAACAAAATGTTAGAAATCAGAAACAGCTCTTTTAACTCATTTTTAGAATAATATGGCTGCACAAATTACATGCAGTACATCATCATTTTCTATGTTTCCTTGGCTTGATTTATGGAAGCAAAGAATATACTTTGCTTAGTGCTTGGAATTTTGATAGGTGCCAAATTTTATGATCGAACTCATATTTTTGCAAACTCAGTGACTCTTCTTTTATTAGCTCCTACAAAAAGGTTCTCTGTGGGCTTTGAACAAATAAAAGCAGAAGCAATATATACCTCTATACATATATTTTAGCTTCCTTACTGACATTCTTTAAATAAATATTTTTACTGAAGGTGCTAATCAATAATAGAAAGAAAATTAATATTGAGAGGGATAAAGCAAACCAAAGGTTGAGTAACGGAAGCAGAATGGAAAGAAAGTAGTAGATAACTAGAAATTAGGGTGTCTGATGAAACTGGGATAGGTAATGCATTCTTTGCTGCTTTCTCTCAAAGTTAAGACCAGATGTTAGCTTCTGTCCCATCCTTGAGAGACTTTTTTCCTGAATAAATCAGACTAACCCAGAGACAATTTATCTGCCTTCTGGAATTACTATATGTTGTGGCTTGTATAAGACACCCTCAAGCTATTTGTCCCTTTTAACCTTCTAGAGCAAAGTGTTTCATAATATATTATTAATTTATTATAGACTTTGAAATAAGAGAACTTTAAGTTGCATTCAGTCTCTTGTTACAAATAGAAAATATTAAAGAAGTAACTCCTCATTTTTATGGGTGTAGTTGAGTTCAAACTTTGATTCTAAATGTTGTGAGATATTTCTTCCCGAGATTAACTTTAGAGTGGGAGTCGATGAGGGACGTAAGTTTAGTTACTAACAGGAAGATTATTTTACCTTCTACTAAACAGTTCCATTTCATTCACACATACAATGTTCATTTCCTACATCTTCATTTCCAGTTCTAAACCATTATGTAATGTAACTGTTCACTGCCTAACCGCAAATCTCTGCAAGTTTGATGATGTAACTGAGTAGCATGCAATGCATGAAGATGAAGTAGTATCAGGTAAGGCAGCTGACTTATTGTTTCTCTGTTTGTTTAATGCTCATTGTGTTGTGACTATGGGTGCATACAAGTATTTAAATGACCAGTCTAAGTTGAGTAGTTTAATTTGGTGGGCTAAACATTTATTGATAGAGCATCATCTATAGACTTCATCCAAGAATACTGAAGGAGCTGGCTGAGGTCATTGTGGAAACCCTGGCAAAGCTCTTTCAGAATTTGTGGTGCACCAGGGAAATCCCTGATGACTGAAAGAGGGCCAACATTGTGCCCATCTTCAAGAAGGTGAAGAGGGAGCACCCAGGCAAATATAGGCCAATCAGCCTCACCTCCATCCCAGGGAAAATCCTGGAAAAGCTCATTAAAGTATCTATGTGCGATATACTCACAGAAGGTAAAATTCTGAATGACAGCCAGCATGGCTTTGTTGCAGGTAGGTCTTGTCCTACCAATCTGATCTCCTTCTATGATCAGATCTCTTGCCACCTGGACACAGGAGATGTCGCAGAAGTTACATACCTAGACTTCCAAAAGGCTTTTGATCTAGTATCCCACAATATCCTTGTGGGAAAACTGGAAGATTGTGGGCTCAACTACTCGACAGTTCAGTGGGTGGCTACACGGTAGGACCCAGAGAGTTCTCATGAAGTGATCTGTGTTGTCCTGGTGTGAAGGGACCAGTGGTGTCCCTCAGGGGTCTGTGCTTGGACCAGTACTTTTCAACTTCTTTATCAATGATTTGGATGGGGGAGTGAAAAGCTTGCTGGATAAGTCTGCAGATGACTCCAAGTTATGGGGCAGTGTGATCATGCCAGATGATAGGTTGCAGATACAGGTGGACCTGGGAAGGCTTGAGAGTTGGGCAGACTGGAACCAGATGGAGTTTAAGACTTCCAAGTATAAGGTGCTCCATGTGGGGGCAAACAATGCTCAGCATACATACAGGCTCAGTGGTGACAGCTTGACTTGCACCACAGGCGAAAGGGACCTAGGGGTCAATGATAAACCGTTGTATGAATATAAGCCATTAGTGCAAGGCAGTGATCAGCAGGGCAAACAACATGTTGGCTTGCATCAACTGATGCATCTTGTGTAAAACTAAGTAAGTGATAGTCCCACTGTACTCAGCACTGGTGAGGTTGCAGGTGGAGTACTGCATCCAGTTCTGGGCACCACACTTCAATAAGGATGTGGAAAAACTTGAGAGGGTCCAGAAAAGAGCCATCTGTATGATCAGGGATTTGCAAGGCAAGCCATACAAGGACAGGCTGAGAGACCTGGGCTTCTTCATCCTAAAGAAGAGAAAGTTGAGAGGGTACTTACTGCTATATCAGAGGAGTGCATCAGGAGCTCAGTGGACAACTGTTCACTATGGCACCCTCCAGGGAAGACCAGGACCAATGGATATAAACTCCTGGAAGGCCACTTCAGGCTTAATACAAAGAAAAGTCCTTTACAGTCAGGGTGTTCAGACTGTGGAATAAACTCCCTCCAGAAGTGATGCAGTCACTTACCCTGTAGGTTTTCAAGAGGATACTAGACAGTCACCTCGCTGGAGTCACCTAACCCTAGTTGTCTTCCTGTTTAGAGTGGCGGGGCTGGACCTGATGATCTGCAAGGTCCCTTCCAGCCCCTAACAATCTATGAATCTATGTTAGTGTTCGGTGTTTGGGGAAGGAGGCATACAGGCAGCCTGTGCTGGTGATAACCTGCCGACAAGGGGGAACCTGTGCATATATCCCAGCATGCCTTGTAAGCACTCCAGGCTGCCAGAGGCTGCTGAGAGCAGCTGAGAGCACAGGGCAGCTCTGATTAGCTAGCCAGCTGTGGGATTCATACTTTCCAGGGAACTCCCATACATAGAAACCTCTCCTACCTAGGGAAAGCTTAAGCATGGCCCCTCTCTTATTATTTGCAAACACGGATCCTTCATACACAAGCCAAAGGACCCAGGAGAAGCAGTGCATCCCTCTTGTTACACTTCTTACTGGATGCTATGGGCCATTATACATGTCTGTGTGTTAGATGACTTGGAAAGTAATTATTCTGGTGTGCACCAGAATTCAGGCATCTAGCCACTTAGTGTACCCTACAGCCACCAAGTTGTTTCAGGGCACTAAGGTGTGCCTGCTCCTTTAAAGGCAGGAACTGCTTGGCTAGAGAGCCTGAGGAACTAGACAGAGCTCCACAGCTGCAGGTTGCCTGGACAGCAGGTTAACGTGGAGAATTAGCCTGCACATGCACCTGCACCTGGTCAGATGAGCGGAAGGAGTTGGGGCCCTGGGCACATATAAGCCTCAGTGCTGAGGCCAGCAGTGGTTAGTTCCCAGGCAGCAGCCAGGAGGGAAGGAGCTCTGGTAGAGAATGCTACTTGGAGATGCTTGACTGCCTGTTCTGCTGCTGGTAGGATTAAGGGGCTATAGGAACTCATAAGTGCTGGTGGGAAGGAGACACATTATACTGAGCGAGAAGCTTGCCTTGTTAAAAGGCATAGAATATGGACCCCAGGTTATTGTTGTGTTGTAGCCCAGGGGCTTGTGTTTTCTGTTGTTAGCCGGAGGTAAGCGGGCTCGTGGCGGGAAGGGAGGAGGCTGCTGCCTGGTGCCGGGCCGGGTCAAGCCCCCACCCAGGCCCCTACTTGGCCCAGCCCCCAGGGAGTGACAAGAGAAAGAGTGAGGTACTCACCAGTCCCCCTCCTGTAGGGCAGGGCCCCCCAAATCCTGGGCAGGGACGGCCACCCAGATGGAGCCCGTGGTCCCGGGCTCCACACAGACGGAGCCCCTGGCTCTTGGCTGCGGGGGCTGCTTGTCCCTTTTTCAGGCTCTGGGGCCCAGGAGCATAGCCACCTCCCCTTGCGGGGTCTGCTCCCTACTGGGGTCTCTGGTGCGCCAGCTGGAGGAGCTCCAGGCCACAGTCCAGAGACTGCGTGCCATCAGGGACTGCGAGCAGGAGATAGACTCCTAC
>NW_017728947.1:35588308-35604561 GCF_001723895.1 Crocodylus porosus
TGCCCTTTGGGCAGGGGGCTGGACTCGATGATCTCCCGAGGTCCCTTCCAGCCCTAATGTCTATGAAATCTATGAAATCTATGAAATACCTGTGGACTGGGATGAGGCTATTAGGGAGAAGGTGGCATCACTGGGGCACATTACAGTGCAGAGAGCCCAGAGCCAGAGGGCGCAGTTACTGAGGCCAAGGGTCCAGTGACAACAAAAGACCGAATTAGACTGAAGCCTCATCACAAGAGACCACATCCAAATGCCATCTGTGAGGCATGGGGCATGGTAATGGGGAGGTTTTGGAGCCACACATCTAGACCATAAGGTTTGGGGGTATTGTAAGGTACCCCTGAGGTTGGTACCCAGTAAGGGATCCAACAACCCGCAGGGTTTAAAAGAGTCTGTCAGGACTGTAACTGAGGAGCAACTTGAGGGCAGCTTCCTGATTCATCATTTAAACCAGCAAGACATGGCAGTAGAGATTAGTAGGCACCCATAGGGTAGAGCCAGCATGGTCATAGTGCCCTCGAGACATCATGGCTATCCCTGGGAAGGCTGTATCTTGACACAAATATCCTGAAACTGATTGACTACTTCCACCTGGCTGAGTGCTCTGGACACCTACAGATCACTAAGTGGTTGTTCAAGGCCCTCAGCACCAACAGTGACTGGTAGGAATGCATCATCCTGCATATCTGGGACAAAAAGCAGTGGCTGCAAAACTTCCACATATGCCAGGCCACCTTTATGGACATAGTAGCCCAGCTGGCACCTCTATATTGAGTGACAGGACGTCAACATAAGGTGACCCCTGCTTCCAGCCTCCTGAGACACTACTTCAGGGACTGGCCCCCATCCTGCTTGCCCAGGAAATAATCTGCCAGGGTTTACCTGAGCAAGCCTCAGGTACTCAGGGCTCTCATATGTAACCAGGCACATATGAAAGCCCTCATTTAAAGGCTCTAAGTTCTTTCCCCAGATGGGATAGTAGAAGAAGGGCTAGGCTCTGTCATTGTGTTTGGTAATGTCCTGGGGGGTGGGGTGCGTCTGGGTGTCTGTGGGTGTGTCCAGATATCCCTGGGTGGGTGAGGATCTTGCTGAAAAGTATGTTGGGATGTGTGGGTGTGAGTCTTGGCATGTTGTTCCTTCTCACGCAACTGGGTCCAGGTCTGGTCAGGTATGTCTCACATTCCAGGGTGACTGGTGACACCCTCACAAAATCCAAGCTTTCCATCTGCCAGCCCCAGCTTAATTGGCCATCCTTCCCTCCCCCAAGCCCCAGACTTTCCAAGGGCATCCACTTGCTACCACTAACCATGCCAGTAATGCCAACACATGACCTGGGCTAACATATCTCAGGTATCCCAGGAGTGGCTGGTCTAGCCATGTCCTTTCCCAAGCCCTGAATTCATCCAAGTCACCTTCCTGCTGGTGCACTTCTATCTGTGCACCTCTTGGTCCAGTCCTGAAATGCCAGAACTAGTTCCTGCATACTGGATCTTTAGGTCTAGGGTTTTGGGTCAGTGTCCAAATCTTGCGGTCATGGGCCTTTGGGTCCATCCTCGAGCCTTGGGGAGGTTTTGGCCTGTGTTGGGAAGTTGGGGGCAAGGGGGTATTGGCTGACTGGAGGCCTGGGTTGAGTTCAGGAGACATAGCTCCTTTGGACCCCGGTGTTTCCCTGTAGCCCAATATGATCTCATACCATGCCCAGTGTCCAAGTTTTCTAAATGGACCAACCTCCCTAAAGTTTCTTTGAACCACAACAGAATCTGAAAATTTCCATTTCTAGATCACTTTTTAAAATTCATGCTGAATGAAGGAGTGATTATCCTAATAGTTTTTTCCCTTGGTGAAATGCAATGCATTAGACATTTGCTTCTAGCTAACAAAAGAGACCATTCACATTTGGCACTAACTGGAATTTTGGTTACCACTTTTTGCAGAAAGGGCAAAACTGAAAAATTTTAAGACTATATAATTTCCTTTACCCTCCATTGTGGAGGGCAGGTGCATAGTCTGGGCAGTAGGGGAAATCATTTTTCTGCCTTGCTATGGGATTGCCATCCACTCTAAATTCCCTTATTATTATTTATTCTGTAAAACCTTAATTGCATGGGGCACACACAGTAGGTAGTGTTTTAAAAACATAAGCTTTTACCCTGAAGAGTTCAAAGTCTAAACAAGAAATCCATGTGCACTGAAAAATAACCTTGAAGACTAAGGAAATTCAGAGGGAGGGAAGCTTCTCTCCATTTTTAATGCTTAGCTTTAGGACTACCCTGCAGACTGTAAGGGCCTACACTGCTTTTCCTAAGAGCCCTGCAAAATCTGGCTATGCTGCTATTCTTAAAGGTCAAAGACTCAAATACTTAAGTTTCAATTTATTTTCTATTTGCTATCAGGTGCTTGAAAGAAAATGAGGAAAGTATTTCTGCAGGCAAACTGTACATATTCCATCTGGGAACTTAGATAAGCCCAGATAGAAACAACTGAAAATGTTTGTACACCTATGCAAGAAGCCTGGGCAATAAAATGGAGGAACTGGAACTTCTGGTGTGAGACACGAAACCTGCTATTATAGGAATAACAGAAACATGGTGGGAAGGTAGTCACAACTGGAACACAGGTATTGAACACAGAAAATGGGATTCAGATTGTAGGATAATATAGGCATGCCCCAAATACAAAACAAATACTTTGCCCACAGTCTACAATAAGGATGAAAATGTGTATGACAGTAATGGTTGAGAGCCTACTCAGAAAGAGAATATAGTAATGGAAATTACCACATCTCAGGTGGAAGCAAAATTTAGATTCCTTACTGTGATGAACCAGAAGAGGGGAGTGATTAGCTGAAAGAACTAGCCCATGAAACAGCAACTCTTGTTGAACAGATCTTCAGTGAATCTGTCAATTCAAGAACAGAATCCTATGACTGGAGAATATTAAATGTAGTGCCTATATTTAAGAAAAAAAGCCAGAAGGAGGGAGACCAATTCTACTTCAGGACTGTTAGTTTCACTCCAGTACTCTGCAAGGTTTTGGAAAAGATGTTGAAGTAAAGAATAATCAAGGACATGGAGATAACCAGAAAATGTGACAAAAACAACTTAGAAGGAAGGTCATGTCAGATCAGTTTAATATCTTTCTAACAAGACAGGTAAACTGACTTGTTAGATAATGGCAAAGCAATGTACCTAGTCAATACAGATTTAAGGAAAAATGTTGATAATGTGGCTCATGGCAAATTATTACCTAAAATGAAAAAAAAATGGATGTTAATACTCTAGTCATAAGGTGGGTATGGAGCTGGCTGATGTGGCAATTACAAGGGATTATACTGAAAGGAGAATTATCTGGGGAGAGATTACTGATTATTCCTCAGGGATCTGTTGAGGGACCTATTCTGTTTAATATTTTGATCAGCATGTCAGGTACAAAAAACAAATGCATGTATATGAAAATTACAGATGACACAAAGGTATAGCTGATATAAAGCAGAACTGGGAAATCATGCAGGAAGAATTAAATATTCTTATGAAGTAAAAGAAATGGTAAGACACGTATTAGTGCAATGGACAAGGTCATTAATTTAGGGTTAATACCAAGATCTCTTGCTATCTGATCAAAGCTCAGTCTAGAAGTGACAGAGGAACAGAGAAAGACCAGAATGTATCTGTTGATTATATGGTGACCAGGAGCAAGCCCATATGAAACCATGACAGAGTCTAATGCAGTTTTAGGATGTACTAGGTAGTATTCTTGTTAGAAGAGACAGGGATGGTTTATTACTGTAAAAGACTGTATTGTATACAGTTCTGCTCACCTATGTTAAAAATTAATTTAATCTACAATTGGTTCAGAAAGGGTCTAATAAGAGGATTAGGGGAATGGAAAAGTTATTTTATTAGAGGAGATGAAAGGAATTTGACTTGTTCAATTTAACAAAATGAAGGTTGAGAGGGGGTATAGTTTCTCTTCATAACCATGTTAGGATGCGACTGAAAAGAAAAGGGAAGAGCACTTCAAGTTAAAAAAACAATAATGGTATAATATGCAATGAGTAAAAATGGGTCACAAACAACCATCAACTGAAAATTAGAAGAAGCTTTCTAACCATCAGAGAAGTGAAGTTTTGGATATTCACCTGACCAGAGGAGGAGGAGCATGACACCTGAATCCCTGTAACACAAAGTTGGTATGTTTATGGATGAGATAATATGATAGGAAAGGAGGTTCTTGGGCCAGTAATCAGGAGCATATGATAAATGATGTCTGGCATCCTTAAAATGGGATTAAAACCTCATTTTGGTTTGACCTCTTTGAAAGGCACCCATCCTTCATGGTTTTACCACCTGCTGGTGCTAGAATTTGTTTTACGTCACTGAAGAAATTATTTATCTTCTGTTTTTTTTCCTGGGGGGCGTGGGGGAGAGGTTTATTTGTTTTGTGTTGTTTCCCCACCCCCACTCCATTTGTCTGAGGCCCTGGACCTTGGTCATGTCCAAAGGTAGGAGATTGGCTTGGATGTGTTGGTGTTCCCAAAGGTTCCTAATGAACGGCTTAGGTACGTTTTTAATGAGTCTTGATTACATGCCCAAGAGGTATACAATTCCAGATTTGGGTGCAGGAAAGAATTGTCTGCCAGGTCAGTTTGGCAAAGACCATTTCCTCTCACTTCCTCTGCAGTGTAGAGCATGGTCCACTTAGGAATTGACTTAGTGAATTTTATTTAGGTGGCACCTTCACATTTCCTGCATTCCTCCTTCTGCACACTTTTCCCCAATGTTTTATGGCTGTAGTGCATGCCAGAGCAGGTAGTTTGGTAGAACATATTTGGAAAATGTTTGCCTGTGAATATAGAAGATTGGACTTGATGGCTGTGAGTCTGTTTTACTCATATGTTCCTATGAATTTGTTTGTATGAATGGAACACATCCATTACCATCACACCAAAACAATTCAGCTTCTTAAAAGCAAGAGCCCTCTCTCCTCTCCTCTTTCCCTCCCCCTCCCCCCAGACAGAATGGGAAGGGGAATGTCCAGAGAGGATGTTTCTTCTTGGAGGGGGCTGTGTGAAGGGAAAGTTTCTAAACCCAAATAAAACAACTGACATCTTCCTTTATACTTTACCCCAACAATCCACTCTGGTTCTGAAACTGGCCCAAGTTTGTGCTGCAAAGTGCAAGGGAGGAGATAGGAAGGTTCTCACATTTGTGTGGCTCTGAATCTCTAATTTCTAAGGGACTGAGCCAGAGCCCTGGATCTGAACTCTAGTGATCAAAATATATACACCTTGCTGTTGTGGTTCACTTCTGTTCCTGAATTAGCCCATTATACCTTAGTTTTATTAAGCCAGAGGATTTTAGCTTTAAGCTAAATCATAAATACCTGAAAAATGGGCGGTGGAAATTTATGAGGGAAATGCTAAGAGCCCTTATCTACAGTGACAAAATTGCCACCACCATAATCTCTATTAAGTAGTACAAAATTACAGTGTAACAGCTCTGAAATTACATGTGACATCTGCATGAATACCAAATCGATTCATTATGTTCAGCCCTATTACAAAAAGCACTTACTGAATTTGTACTGATTATAACCCTTACAAATTAACAGTTACCCAAGCGAACTTACTTTCCAATGTACATATATTATTTAAAGATCACAGTTCAGTTAAACGAAGGTAACAGCGCAAATAATATTGCCACTTAGTGTGGAGTACCATTTCTGAGTAAAGTACCCCCAATTTTTTAAAGTTCTTTTAAAGTGCTTGATTTTTACATATAAAAAGTCTTTTATTTTTTTCCAGCATGTCATTCTCTTGCTCCCTCTCAGGAAATGAAATCTAAGGAAAAAAACCCAAGAAGGAATATGATAAATGTCCACATTATGCAGAATTTGCCTTTTGAAATCCCACTCTCCATTGCGCAAGCCAGAGTTTTATAGAGATATAAATCACAAAGAAATAAGAAGCTAGTAATGAGATAGAAGTACATTTGAAATATGGATGCAAATCCTCACCACCTGCTGAGCAAAAATAGTCTGTGGAGACTGTCCTGAAAACTGAACTGCCATTAACATCTTGTAAGCACTAAATTTTCAGGAGAAGAATAGTGGAATTATATGTCTGTGAAATGCCAAAGACCTCCCTGATTTATCTCTAAGCACAATGTTTCAGCCACATCTACATAAATATTTTAACAGGAATTTAATTTTCATTTTAGTCGCACAATAAATCTTCTTATTTCATGATATAATTTTGTGCTAAACGAGTTACCTTTTGAGAGTGCATGCACACACATTTGTGTTCATTCTTCTTTTGGGCTTGACAAATATAATTTGAATATACAAAATATCAGTGCATTTATTGACAGAAGTGTCCTGCCACAGGCAGCTTAATTTTATCAAAAATCTCTCTTTATTTAAACATTATTTATCCAGCAGCTACCAATTGACTTGTATCTAATTTGTATATCCTCGAGTCAGAACTCTCTAGGTCACATCAGAAAAACAACAACAACAAAATCTTTTCAAAGCTACAAGTGGGTGTACTTATTGGGATAGATGCATTGGCTGTGGAAGCACAGGAGAGACTTACTACTTCATCTTCTTGTCAGTGCATTTTATAAATAGCAGTGTGAACACAGGTATCTCTTGTCTGATTTAATCTTATCTTACTGACTGTGCATTTTGGATGTCATTGCTGCTGCTGTTTGAACATGTTATTCTAGAAACAGCAAAAATGTTTAGCAAATCACTCTGAATGTCCCCAGAGGATGACGAGAATGCTATGAACTAATTTTACTATAGGTGGGATGCTGGATGCAGGGTCTTCGTGCCAGAGAGTCTTTCTAGAACTGGTGTAGTGCAAATTGCCTGTAATTGCCATTCCACTGAGAAGCATGGAGCTGATTAGCACAACTCACAAAGCAAGCTGGCTCTGCTGAAGAAGGATTTAGGCAAGACGCGTTCCATCTCAGTGAACTTGTGAAAAGGGAAATATCACCTACAGAGGTGCACAACACATGGTTGAGCCCAGCCATTCCAGTGATCGACAGTAATAAATGCAATTTTATCCCATTGCTAGATTAAATGAAAAGGTATTTAAAAAGCAGATGGCATGACCTGGGTCCTTGCTCCACAACACTCAGCTAATTTATGCATGTGCCTGTATGTACAGTCCAATGTCCTGGTTGCAAATGTTCTGAGGGCTTGAATATGCTCTTAGCAGCTCTGCTAATGGCAGCTATCCATTGAGAAGTCTATCTTGCAAGTAGCCCTCATTCAGTAAGAGTAATAGTTGAGAAAGAGGGTAAATGACTTGTTCAGGGTTTCAAAGAAAGCTTGTAGTAGCCAAAGAAATAACTTGGATCTTCTGCCTTTTGTAATCACTGCACTCTATAAGCACAGGCATACAAGAATGAGAAGAATTAAACAAGTTTTGTCATGGAGTAGGAAGCAACTTCTACAGACCCTTTGTTTTTCTCTTACCAACTGGGCACATCTACATATGCTAATTTAAGGTGCATTAGCCATTTTTTAAGGCACATTAAAGGAATGAGTCTATGTACCTTAAAAATGGCTATTTTAGGTTATTCATGCCTAAATTTGATACCTACAAAAGTGCGTGAAGGCGATTTAGGTGCACTTCTACATGTGTGCATGCTAAGGTGCATTAACATGGTGTACAGACTGATTTGGGACTAAAGTTAGTCCCAAGTCAGTCAACGTACACAGCCATTAATGCGCCTTAGTGCGTTTACACGTGTATTAAGGCACCTTAGCTGTTCCTGCCTAGATTTGATACTTGCAAGCAAGCAGGTAGTCCCAATTTGGCCCGCACACCACGTTAATGTGCATTAGCACGTGCACGTGTGAATACGCACTTAAATCATCTTCATGTGCATTAGGCATATGTGCATTAAGTTTAGGTGTGTGTAAAAGCATGTATAGAGAACAGAGGGACCACCTTCTAATTAATAGCTTTCTCAACCTCTTTAATCATGGAGCATCTATAAATTATAACTTCTGTGAATACACTATTGTGCTGGCCTCTTTTCACCTCTTTTGCCTTCCTCTATCCTGTTAAAATATATTAATGGAAAATGAGACAGATGACAAACAAATACAGTTGTACATCCCACATTTTCCCAAAACTTTCATCAACTTCCATAATGAAAAGGGCAAAATCTCCCAATCCTCATGTTTATTTGCTGGTGAATAAGGAAGACATTTTCTCTTTGGCTATAACTGTATTACTAATTGCATTATGGGAGTTTTACATCTGTCCCTGAAATACCCAACATTGGCTACTTTTGGAGGTATGTCTCCAAACTCAGTGGATCATTGCTTAGTTCCACATGGGTAACTCATTTTCTTGTTTAATTTTTTCCTCACTTCCCATCTATTGTAATAGCTTCCTCTGCTTTCCTCAACCCACAGCTCAGTGTATATCTGTAAAGCCATTCCCCCACAGAAACAACATACTATACTTTGAAAGATTATGGGAAACCTAAATTATGGGGGCATCCCTCCTACCAGAGGTAGGGACAATCTCAGGGATAGCTCTGTCAGGCCTTCGGTCAGTGCAGATGTAGTTAGGGATCTTCTGGAAGGGTTGGACATTTTTAAATCTGCAGGTCCAGATGACCTCCTCCCAAGGATGTTGAGGGAGCTGGCAGGGGTCTTCATGGAGCCATTGGCTTGGCTGTATGAGCATTCATGGTCATCTGGCCAGGTGCTGCAGGATTGGAATCTGGCTAATGTGGTCCCAATTCTCAAGAAAGGGAGAAAGGAGGACCCAAATAACTATAGGCCTGTAAGCCTCGCCTCGGTCCTTGGGAAGATCTTGGAGAAAATCATCAAGGAGCACATCTGTGGGGGACCAGCAGAGGAGATCATGCTCAGGGGCAACCAGGGTCATCAAAGGCAGGTCCTGCCTGACTAACCTGATTGCCTTTTATGGCCAGATAACTAACTCTTGGATGATGGTGTCACCAGGGACATAGTCTTTCTAGACTTTAAGAAGGCCTTTGACACTGTTTCTCACCCCATTCTCATTAATAAATTAAGCAACTATGGCTTTGATGCTTACACAGTTGGATGGGTAAAAAACTGGCTGATCAGGTGCACCCAGAGAGTAGTGGAGGATGGGTTGTACTTAGCCTGGTGAGATGTGAGCAGTGGGGTCCCCCAGAGCTCAGTCCTTGGGCCCGCACTGTTTAACATCTTCAGCAGTGACTTGGACAAAGGGGTGGAAAGCATATTGTCCAAGTTTGCTGATGACACTAAGATGTGGGGTGAGGTGGGCGCAATTGAAGGGAGAGAGAGGCTGCAACTAGATTTAAACAGACTACAAAAGTGGGCAGATGAGAATAGGATGGGGTTGACCATAGACAAATGCAGGGTACTGCACCTTGGGAGAAGGAATCCACAACATACATACAGGCTGGGGAGTTCCCCTTGTCACAGGCACTGAAGTGCCTGCTCCTAAAGGACAGGTGTGGGTTGCCGGGGCAACCACAGAGGGCAGCTGACCGGAAGGGGGCAGGGCCTGGCCTATATAAACAGCCTAGGCTGAGGTCAAGCAGGCACTTCCCCTCTGGCAGTTGTGGAAGATGAAGCTTTTCGGGACTAGGCTGAGTTGAGGAGCCCGAGGGCCTGAGCACCTTATGAGAGAGGATACCAGGCAGAGGAGCCCCTGGTAGGGAGTTGGGGGAAGATAAAGAGCATGCTGGTTTAGGGTTTATGTTTGGCCAGGAGGCCTGAGTTTGATTTGGGGCTGAGCGGCTGATGGTTTTGTTTGTTGTTACACTGGAGGATTGGGCTAGGCTGTAGGGGTTGAAGGAGGCCTCATGGGAGCTCCCCAGTAGTGGTGGTGTTCCTGGCGCCACAGATGGTGCCGTGTTTTGGGGGGTTGTATAGACCCCGGCCCCAGTGGGGCAGTGTTGTGTGGGGCAAGGAGTCCCAGGGCAGGTGAGTGACCCGAGAAGGCGGGTCTGGGGGCCAGGTATGGCTACGGCCACCTGAGCCCCAAGGGCGGGGAGCGCGAGGCACATAGGCCCCAGTGTGGGCGGGAAACACGCGATCAAGGCCCAGGGAGGGAGATTGACATTCGTATCGGGATAAGCCCCAGGGAGGGCGACTGGCATTCGTATCGGGATAAGCCCCAGGGAGGGCATACTGGAATAAGAAGCCCGGAGAGGGTGAGCATATGGGTAGAAGCCCGGAGAGGGGCGAGTACAGGAATAAGAAGCCCGAGGGAGGGCGAGTACAGGAATAAGAAGCCCGAGGGAGGGCGAGTACAGGAATAAGAAGCCCGGGGAGGGCGAGCGTATGGGTAGAGGCCTCGGAGAGGGCCGTTAAGGAAAGACCATAGACACAACAACGTCCGGGACAACTGAGAGGCTTGGGGCATGGTATTAGGGGTGGTAGGAGCCACGCACAGCCCACAGGGCTGGGTGCACTAGATCGACCTACACGGGACAAAGGGCTGGGATAACTAAGAGCACCGTGCTCAAGAGGGTAAAAGGCAGCCTCCCTTCTATAATATTTACCCGCAAGATGTGGCGGGTGAGATAACGAGGGTGCATGGACACCCACTTGACACAGTAGGGGGCGTCAGGAGAGATCACGGCCGCTCCTGGGCCCCCGCCCTGTGACACCCCTCTTGAAAGGACAGAGGCAGAAAGGGATGTTGGAGTCATTTTTGACTCTAAGATGAACATGAGCTGCCAGTGCCAGATCTCAGCCAGCAAGGCCAGCCATACCCTCTCATGCATCCAAAGATGCATCTCAAGTCAGTCCAGAGAGGTGATACTCCCCCTCTGTGTGACATTGGAGTACTGCATCCAGTACTGGGCGTCATGCTTTAAAAAGGATGTGGCCAGCCTGGAGAGGGTTCAGGAGGGCCACCCATTTGGTGAGAGGGCAGCAGGACAGGCCCTATGAGGAGAGACTGAGGGACCTGAAGCTGTTCAGCCTTGGCAAGAGGAGGCTGAGGGGAGACCTGGTGGCCGGCTACAAACTCATCAAGGGAGATCATCAGCAAATTGGAAGAGCCCTATTCTCCCCAGCACCACCTGGGGTGACAAGGAACAGCAGTAATAAGCTGATGGAGAATAGGTTTAGGTTAGAGATCAGGAGACAATATTTTACAGTTAGGGTGGCCAGAATCTGGAACCAACTTCCTAGGGAAGTGGTCCTCATCCCTACCTTGGGTAAATTCAAAAAGAGGTTAGATGATCACCTGTCTGGGGTCTTGTGAACCCAGCATTCATTCCTGCCTGGCAAGGGGTCAGGCTAGATCATCTGTTCAGCTCCCTCTTGACCCTAGCTACTATGAAACTATCAAATTTTCCTCCTGTATAAGTACAGTGTTATTTAGTTCAGGTATTTCTGTAATTGTAATATAATGCACAAGTTCAGTGTTCAGACATGTAATTTATTTCTTATATTGTGGTGGTCTATACATAATGGACTGTTAGAAAACTTGTGGGAACATTAGCTGCTTCCACAGCAGGCAAAAACATTTTCATTTTTTCTTATGCTGTCTTTTCCTTTTTATTCACTCAGGTCTCTCTCTCTCTCTCGCTCTCTCTCTCTCAACCCCTCCAGCTGGAATTCAGACACTAGAACAAGAAAACAAAAGAAACTGAATATTGATGTGTAGCAGGATCTGGGCTGTAGGGTCAGCCATGCCCCCTCCTGCAGGCCAGATCCTGCTATATAACAATAGGGCCAGGAGGCCCACATGACTCCTGTCCCACTCCAGTTCCTTAGGGTACTCTCCCTTTTTACCTCATCTGACATGCCTTGATGTAACTTAGTGTTTTGGGAAGCTGCTCCTCAGGCTCCCAGAATAAGCCCAGGTCACCTCAGCCAGGTGGTACTTCCTATGTACAGTCCTACCCCTTAGGCACTAAGCTGTGGCTCTCCTGGCCCTATCAGTGCCTCAGGGCAGCAGCTGCCTTATGGACTATAGTCAGGGCCTATGTCCTCCCTTATTAACCATGCCTGTGCCTTGCTGGCCTTGCCGGCATTGCTCCATAGTAATTAGGAGGGAGCCCCCTGGATCCAACACTGCCCTTGGCTCCTTGGGCCTTGAACCTTTTCATGCTTGTTTTTTTATTCTGGGTATGCCCCTTAGCCCAGGTCCACTGCCTCAGACCTTGGCTTCTGTACCCCAGGCCTGTCTTGCACTCACATGCTCTGGGCCCCTAACCCTAACTTGGCTGTGGCCCTTCCTACACAGGCCCCAGCCCTCTGAACCCCCTGTGGTCTACTTTCCATTTCCAGGCCTTGGCCCTCTGGGTCCTTGACTCCAGCATGGCTGCCGTAGCTCTGGCCCAGCCCTTAGCTCTCTGGGTCCCTGAGTCCATGCTGGACTGCTTTCTCTACACCAGCCCTCAACTCTTCTGGGTCCCTGAGCCCAGGCCAGGCTCTATGACAGAGTACCCCCCCAGGCACCCGCCTACGGCCTCCATCCTCCCCTACAACCAGTGCCAGATTTAGGCACAAGTTAAGTAAGCTACAGCTTAGGGCCTCATATTATGAAGGGCCTCTAAATAGGAAAAAAAAATACAGTACAACATCACAAATCCGGCATGCTTGGGACTGAGCATGTGCTGGAAATTTGAAAATGCCGTTTTTTTAAAACCAGCACTGCAGCTGGTCACAGAGTTGGGGGGGGGGTGTGTGGAGGGGAAAGGGGCAGGTAGCGGTGGCCAGTCTCAGAGCACCAGCTGCATGCAGAGCAGTAGTGTGGTGTGGGGTGCTTAATGGAGGTGGCAGCAGCCGCGTGCAAGCTTCCCCCGCCACTTCTGGGCCGGTGGGGGGGGAACAGTGGGGGAATAACACACATTATTTGGTAATGCTACGGGGCATCTTAAGCTTGACATAGCTTAGGGCCCCAGCCGACAACCACTGCCAGGTCATTCAATACTAAACTTAAATGCAACACAAATACAAGCAACTGCTTCCAAACTAAACGTTTTCCCTACTCTAGGTTAATGTCACCTCTCCAACCATACTTTCCTTTGAGCTCTCAGCTGTCTTGGTTGCCTAAGGTGCCTGATAGACTCTCTCTTGCAGTTCTTCTCTCCCAGGAGCAGCTCTCCCTGAAGGATACAGGGCCAGACTGCCCACCTTGCTTTAGAAACTGGCCTTATATGCCTCAAAGCACTGCCCCTTCAAGTCAGTGCCTCCCTAGCCATACAAATGGGTTTCCCTTTTTGCTTAATTACTAGCTTGACCTTCCCTGCTGGAACTTAACTCAGCTGTTTGCAACCTTCGTTCTCAGGCTGCCTGGAAATCTGCCCCCCACAGCAAATTCATTGTAGTCCAGCTACCTTTTGTTTAACTGCCTGCCCACACAGCCAGATTGGCCCACTGCACTTTCCCTTTAATGTAACAAGAGCCTCTGGCTCCCTGTGACAAGTAGCATTTCATGAACCTAACTGAAACCTGCAAAACATGTGAGATTAAATTTTTTGTTGCAGAAGTATTTTTTTAAATACAGGATTTTGTGCTATCCTTTGACTAAATACTGTAACGGAATCAAAACATCTCACCCTTGAAAGGCACCATCCCCACCACCCTCCTGTCACCTTGTCAGGGCAGCCGGCCTGTTCCTAGGAGGTCTCAGGTGGCAGGGATGTTGCATGGGGTGCTGGAAGCCCACCAAGCCTGAGCTGCCCTGAGCATACCCGGGCTTCCAGTGCCCCATGCACTGTTGGATCTGGTGGGTGCTGCGTGCGACCTGGGGCTGCACATGCACAGCTAGTTCCCTACCCGGGAACCCCTGGGACCACTGCCACCGTGGAGGGCATCACAGCCCCACCCAACAGATCAGGGGCGTGTGACCTGGCGACAGCTTGTGTGGGCAGGTTCTGCTGAGGAAAAGGCAAAAAAAAAGCAGTGAGGGACTTGAACATTTTTTTCTTCCTGGATCTCCCATGGCTGGGGAGGAAGCTGCTGGCGGGCCCTGAGCTGTGGGAGAGCCTGGTGATTTCCTCTACTGTGGCAGCACCCACCCACTGGCACCCTGCCCAGGTGGTCCCTGGGGGCGCTGCTGTTGTGGAGAGAAGCACCAGGACCCCCCACAGCTCATTGGCAGCTCGCTTCCCAGCTGCAGGAGAGGTCAGCAGGCTTCAGGAAAAAAAAAAGGATTGGGTCCCTCACTGCTTTCCTCCTCCCCTCCCCACCCCCCACTTTGGCAGAGCTTGCCATCTGTCTGTCCAGAGCATTCTGATTGGTTGTTTTCAGTTGGCATTGTGATTGGCTTCTGAGACCACCAATCAGAGTGCTCTGGACAAGACATAATAAGCCTATTATTACTACTATAGATTTATCCAAAATGAAATCCTTCCCTTTTTGCTTCAAATACAAAAAAGTTTCCATTACTGATTAAACCTTCTCTGCTATTGCAAGCTAGTCCAATCTGTTAGCATGCTTCAGGTCCTTTCATCACCACAAAATGGATCCTGGTTTTATTTGTATCAGATTACAACCATATTTTAAGTAAGAACCCAACATAGTTTGGTTTGTAGTGTAGCTAGAGGTCTCATCCTGAGGTTGGCTCCTTCTCCATCCCTTTATGAGATTAATGTGCACTGTCTCCTCTCAACCACTGTGTTGTGCATCTACCTTTCTGTTCAGCTGGAATTTTGGAGCTCACAGGTTGATCACCCCACTGTTCTGGATAATGTATCGCATGAGAACGGGAATAAAGTGAGCATCATTCTTTATTCCAATATAGTTCTCTTTATCTAAATGCTGAATTTTGCTAAATCTCGTGAGACTGCTTTTGTAACTCAGATTCCAAAATGTCTTATTTGTTCATTTCCTTTCAAGTGAGTTGGAAGCCGTGTCATTTTCCCAAAGGGAGAAGTAAAAATAAAAATGGTTTCTTTCCAAAAGCTTCAGTACTCTTGATGATATCTGCATAGATGTTTGGGTAAAGAAATGTTAAGTCTGCTGCTGTTCTGGCTGGCAACACACTGGTGAAAAAAAACTGCAGCAGACCCATGCTAACTTCAGGAGCAACAGTTGTAATTTGATAAAAATAGCCCACACAACAACATTTGCTTAGTTGATAGCATGGGCAGAAAAGCCAGGATTTTGTAAACTGGGGTGCAGAAGCATTGACTGGCAGTACAAGGATGGCTGCACCCCCACTCCCAGCTCCCCCTGTATGGGACTGCACACTTCTGGGATCAGAAGCTGAGGACTTTTAAACTCTGAATCAGGTAAGACTCTCTCTCCTCACCCGTGACTGTCACCCTTTCCTTTGCCTTCATGGTTAGTGGCATCTCTACTCCCCACCCCTCCCAACTGCCCCCCCACTTGCTGCTGTGGATGTCTCTGCTCTCCCCAGCCACTCCTGGGGTTGGGGGAGTCTCCAGAGCTTCTCCTGCCCTATCAATCTAGGCTACATAGAGGATCAGGCTCAACCAGGGACAGTGGTGGCACCAGCATGTGGGAGAAATTTCTGTCCCTGCACTTGCTCCTGAGCTAGTGGAGAACACCCAGGTGGACTGAGTAGGGAGGAGGAACCTGCCGTTGTTTCACTGTTGCCACTGTGTTCCTCATCTAGCTCCTTAGGCACGCGTGGGGCAGGAGTGGCTCAAGCTCCGGCTGTCCCTGGGGCAGCCAGAATAGTGGAACAATGGCAGTGGTAGGTGGGAGATGGGCGAATGGATGGGAGAAGATGTGCTAATGAACACAGAGGGGACAGGAGGGATAAAAATTCTTATCTGCTTCAGGGACTTAAAAAAGCCCTGGCTAATGCTCTTGTGGCATGGTCTGAAAGAGGGAGTGTGACCATGTCTGTGAACCCCTTCTGGATCTGTCCCTGAGTCAAGGTCTCCAAAGGCATAGTTCACCTCTCTGAGACCTACAGGCTGGGGAACTCCCTTCTTGTCAGTACAGAGGCAGAAAAGGATTTTGGAGTCATCATTGATGCCAAGATGAACATGGGCCAGCAGTGTGGGGATGCAGTCAGGAACCTTGATCCACAGATGCATCTCAAGCAGGTCCAGGGAGGTGATACTCCCCCTCTGTGCGGCACTGGTCAGGCTGCAGCTGGAGTACTGCGTCCAGTTCTGGGTGCTGCACTTCAGGAGGGATGTGGACAGTATGGAGAGGGTCCAGAGGAGGGCCACTCACATGATCAGGGGGCAGCAGGGCAGGCCCTATGAGGAGAGGCTACGGGACCTGAACCTGTTCAGCCGCCATAAGAGAAGGCTGAGGGGGGATCT
>NW_017728947.1:35604661-35620758 GCF_001723895.1 Crocodylus porosus
TAGATGAACACCTTGATGGGGTCATTTGACCCCAGTACTCTTTCCTGCCATGGCAGGGGGTCGAACTAGATGATCTACTCAGTTCCTTACCACCAATTAGAACCAACCTCAGTTAGGATGGCAAGAATAATCACCCAGCAAGAACCACTGTTCTCAATAACAGCATCCAGCTATTCTCTGGATCAGTCCTTTTCCTGTAATGTTTGCTGTGTCATCCAGCTCAGTCCCACATCTCTGCATCTCTGTGCATGAACTGAAATTGCAGTGCCCCTTCCCTGGGATCAGCTGACTTCCCTGGCACTCCTCCCTCTTGATTTTGGAGCCACAGTGGCCCCCTCTGATGACATTCAAATCACAAGCAACCAACTCTTTGCCTTTGTTTGGGAATAAGCCTTCTTGTTCCCATTGAAATTAAATTGACCCGTTAGCCAATCTACTGTGGCTGTTCTGTTGGGAATGCCATAGTTTCCCTATGTTCTTATTAGTTACAGCTTTTGAACTGTGCCTGTAAAACTTAACGTGAATCAAGAAAAGTTTATACACACACACTTAACTGTTCTTGTTTCACCCAAAGTTTGTTAAGTTGTATATGTTTTTCAAATTATATATATATATTTGAGGGTCAATCTGAAGATTCATGCCATTTGCATTCATGCAACCTGAGTAACATAATACTTATTTTTCTTCATACACAACATGGTAATAAATGAGTAAGGGAATCTTGTGCATGAAATGTATAGAAAAGGTTTGCAAGACTGAATTAACACTTGTTAGTATAACAGTTACCAAACATAAATTTATATGGCCAGATTATGTTATGCCAGGTGAAACTCTGTCTTCTGGGTGCCTCAGTGTTATGGGGATCAAGTATAGTGGATTTTTATCTTTCTATTCATCCAGCTACGATCCAGGAATTCATCTTGTAGACTCCATGCCCCATCCTTAAGTTCTCCAGCCTCTTTGCAGCTTACTTCATACAAAACTGGGTATGTAGAGGTGCTTGGTATAACAGAGACTCTAAACTATGCTGGTGTTTTCTTTGGGGAGAGAATAATAGGGGCTATAGATTTATGGTGCAACTCTCCAGTAGAAACAAGCTAATAACAATACCGTTTAAAGCACAAGAGAGAGTAGAAATCCCTAAGATATATTTCTTATGCCAAATCTAATATTGAAATATAGGTGCTTGTCTAGCTCTGGAGTTCTGTTTAGCAGAACAATTGTACAAATTGTCTCCATCTAATGACAATAAAAGTTTTGAATCTATGTGTTCCCTGGGCAGTCTAAAATCTGAGTTTAATATATTGCACTTACATTTCTGGACCTAATGCAATTGTATAAAAGACACTTTCTTTAAAAGAACAATTTGCTGCTGAGCAAAGTGCAAAGCGTTGGCATAGAATGTTACTGACCAGCGCATAGAAGAAGAGATAGTTAAGGAAATGCATCAACACATCTTTACAGCAGGGCATCTTTGCAGCTTTATTACTAAATTTGGTCTGTGTGTTTAGCCAGAATTTGAGTCCTTGCAGGTTGTTGCAAATGACAAATCTGTGAAAGGATTCAGATATGTTTATAATGTAATTTTGCTTATTGAAAGAAAATATGTGCATAAAGTTCTATTTTCCTGAACACAAAAAGAAACAAGCAACTCCAGGCAGTCCTTTGCTCAGAACACCTCCAAGCCTGTGATTCCAGTAGGCTCTGTGCCCAAGAAACCATGGGCTTCAATTTCCTTATGGTCATATTCAGAACTCTTTCTCCAAAAAAACACTTTGCCCCTGCTTTTGCCACTGGGGAAGTTTTCAGTCCATGTGATTTAGCTCTGATTTGCTATGCCATAGGCAGTAGCTCCATGGCCTCCAGTATTTTACTACAAACATTGATTCCTTCTTTTATTCCTGAAAGAGAATGTGTCAAATGCCCAGTGAGGTTTGTGATTATTTTTGGGGTCAAGACTGATATTCTGGAAGCCATTAGCAACCTTTAGTAAAATAGTGTATGAATAAGTATACTGTAATAGGGGTCAGAGACCCAACGTATATCATAATCAGATGGTTAGATATTAGGAAGAACTACTTCACTGTAAGGATGGCCGGAGCCTGGAATGGGCTTCCCAGAGAGGTGGCTCTCACCTTCCCTGGAAATCTTCAAGAGGAGACTGGATAGGCACCCGGCTGAGGCCTTATGACCCCTGCCACCCCCAGTGCTCCTTCCTGCCCATGGCAGGGGGTTGGACTAGATGACCTGTCTAGATCCCTTCTGACTCATTGATTCTATGATTCTATGATATATTCAGGCAGAAGACAATTTTCTCCCTACTTCAGTTGTTTACAATATATGGTAACAAGCGATGTATAAAGGAATGGATAAAAATCAAAACAGTAATACTTAGTTTATATATAAGAATTCTCTCTATATAAAGGGCTTAGTCCATCTGCCCATGCGTCTGTCTGCCCGTAATGCTCTTTAAATGTGAATAGCTTGAAAACTATAAGAGAGAGAACATTTGTGTTTTCAGAGAAATTTCTTTGCTAAATCTTAGCATTTGTTTACTGGCCATGTCAGGATGATCCCAACTTCCAGAACTGGGAAAAAAACAGCCAGGTGCCAGGGCTGGTTTTACTGAGATCCTCCTAGAAGTGTGCTGGGAGCCTTTTGTGGTGGGGAGGGCAGAAGGAGGAGCCAGCTGAGGAAATGCAGAAACTGGGCAGATGTAAGAGGCAGTGGGCGAGCAGTGGCAGCCCCGTTCCCAGCCCCAAGCAGGGACGGAGGCCCCCCAGGGGCGGTGTGGAGGAAGCCTTGGGCATGGGTGGCTGTTGGGAGGCATTGAGCTCACCTGCCCTTGCCCAGCAAAGAGGTATGCAGGTGGAAGCTGGGTGGCAGCATGGGCAGGTCACCTTCCACCCACTGGATGAAAGCAAATGCAGGAAGGGATTGGCATCTTCAAACGTTCAGCCTATTTGATTTAAGTTTTATAATATTTAATTTATTTAATAAATATAACAAGTAAAATCTATCTACTTGTTTTTCTTATTTGAAATTCATCCATCATTCTTGATGGGCAATTTGCTAGTTATTATATAAGAATATATTTTTGCATCCTTCTATAAACTCAAGCAAGTAATGAACACCACTTGCATGATCAACTTCACATATGAAAATAAAAATGTGTGTGCATGCATATAAAGGTAGGGGTGTGTGTGTGTGAATTTAGTATATATAGGATCATAGGAAAGTAGAGCTAAAAGGGACTTCACAATGTAATTTAGTTTAGCTCTCTACACAAGGCAGAACCATCTCCGAATAAACCATTCCAGCCAAGTGTCTGTTTAACCTGCTTTCAAAAAATTCTTGAGATGGAGATTCTACAACTTCTCATGGTACCCTGTACTAATGCTTGACTACTGTCAATCAAACATATATGCACACACACACACACACACACGCCAACATACCTTTATATACATATAAGTATATATATCAAGAGGTTCCTCTGATCTTTGTACAATTTCAGATCAAATCCCTATAAAGGGCTTGAGTGCCTACTTCAAGATTTTTGTTGATTTAAACTTATACTGAAGTCAACACCAGGCAACTTCCTCCCTTCTGTATAATAATAATAATAATCCATACAGCAGCTATAATACAATAAAAACACCAGGGCACAATTTATTTTCTATCCTGTAGGATAGCCAGGATCTCTTTATCCCCATTTCCCCTGTGGAAATACTACAGCTACCATAAAATACTTTGTAGTAATTTACAGAGAACCACCAGAATCCACAATGAATTCACAGTCAATCTGGGCTGTATTTCACAGCTAGTGATGTGTATCACCATGTTATTTCCTCTCTCTATGGTTCTCTTGCTTTTTTACACAGCATCTGCCTTGCAAGCAATGTCAAGTACTTTGCAACACTGAATTTTTTAAAGTTTGACTCACTCAGCAGGTGTTAGTGTTAGAAATCCCAAGAACTTTGGAAAGGGGCAGTTTGGGAGTGCTGTAACAGAAGAGCCAAGTGTGAATAAGTTCTCTCATTGATTCCTCTTCCTCACTTGTAATTCCTTTTTTGTGAGAAATAAAGAAATGACCATGATAAATGGCTACACTGTATATGTCCCGCAAACAAATCTGGGACCATTCACCCAAACACTTATATACAATCCACAGAATCTTGCAGTGAATAATATTCCTTCCATAGTCAATACAGCACTATTAGTAGAAGAATAACCATATCTTAAAAATTGGTGAGCGATCGCTTGATCGCATGCCTTGGGAGAATTCCTCATGAAAGAAGATGCCCTGATGTTTCAGTGTACACATACATGTACAGAATAAAAATTCTTAATTAAATTGTGCATGTCACCCCAAAAATCGCTCTGTGGAGTAACCACCTCTGTGATGGTCCAGGACTCGACTCTTTTTAAAGTGCCATATAAAGAGACACTGTTCAAGGTCATATCAACACCATTTGTGGACTCCACATTGGGAAATACAACATTCTAACTGTCATAACTTGTCCTCTATGGAATTCAATTAACCTCAGTGCAACATCATATTTAAGTATGTGTGTGACTGTTTTAAGCAAACAGTCAACTTTATGCTCATGAAAGTAATCACATTCTTAAACATTTTGATGACGCAGTGACTTAGGCATTAAATTGTCCATCAAAAGTCATTGGATGGAATAAATACAACCATATTATAAGTGTATGTAGTGTCTTTTTATTCCAAGATGTTGATTAAGCTTTACCTCTTTACCTATGAGGCAGATAAATATGATTACATCTCTTTTATAAGTGAGAGAAATGGGGTTAAGGGACTTGTCCAATCTCAAACAGTGAAACATTTGCAGGGCTGGGAATAGGTTCTAAGAATCCCATGGTCATGAGAATGGCAAATGCTGAGACCAGTTAGCAGAATGCAGTACTGGTGTGATCTGAAGGGACTTGCCAAACATTTCTACAGCAACAGAACATGCTTCTTTAGTTCATAAAAATAAGATGAAGTGAATCTAGTCTCCCTTGACACTAAAAGACTGGATACTACATTATTCAGTTCTCTCACTAATGTGACTTCTCTTACAGATGAAAGATTACAATGTCTAGTACTAGTAATGATGATGTGCACAGGCACCTAATGTTCTAGAGTAGGCATTATTATGACAGGCAAGCACATCACTGTTTCGTTTGGCTGTTATTTCCCCCCCTTCCTCTATCTGCTTGTGCCATGCATTTAACTTCAATTCCAGTTATCATAGAATCATAGAATCAATGAGTCGGAAGGGACCCGGACAGATCATCGAGTGCGATCCCCTGCCATGGGCAGGAAGGAGCACTGGGGGTGGGAGGGCTCATAAGACCCCAGCCAGGTGCCTATCCAGTCTCCTCTTGAAGATTTCCAGGGAAGGTGAGAGCACCACCTCTCTGGGGAGCCTATTCCAGGTTCTGGCTACCCTTACCGTGAAGTAGTTCTTCCTAATATCTAACCTAAACCTCTCCTCCCTCAGCTTGTGGCCATTGTTCCTACTGACTCTAAGGGGGGCCCTGGTGAACAGACTTTCCCCGAGTCCCTGCTGCTGGCCCCTGAGAAGGCTGTAGGCAGCCACAAGATCCCCCCTCAGTCTCCTCTTGCGGAGACTGAAGAGATTCAGGTCCCTCAGCCTCTCCTCATAGG
Organism: Crocodylus porosus; assembly: GCF_001723895.1. NCBI lineage: Eukaryota > Metazoa > Chordata > Crocodylia > Crocodylidae > Crocodylus > Crocodylus porosus. The sequence goes on from NW_017728947.1 coordinate 35,610,342, forward strand.
GTTGGCCACAGAGGCCCCCGACCATGCGAGTGGCCTCCTCTGGACTCTATCCAGGTTCTCCACGTCCTTCTTGAAGTGCAGTGCCCAGAACTGGACACAGTACTCCAGCTGCGGCCTGACCAGCACCACATAGAGAGGGAGCAAGACCTGTCTGGACCTGTTAGTGATGCCCTGTTGAGGCATAAAAGGGTGCGGTTGGCTCTGCCTATTGCTTCATCGCATTGGTGACTCATATTCATTCTGGAGTCAATCCTGACTCCAACATCCCTCTATGCCTCTTGTGCTGCTGAGCGGGTCAGCCCCTGACCTATAACTATAATGCTGGTTCCCTCTCCCCAGGTGCATGACTCTGCACTTGTCCTTGTTGATTCCATTTGAAAGGCACAGAAAGGGGATTTTTTCTCCCCTCTCTCCCAATACATCTTACAGCCAAAGATTTCCAGTATTTGAACCCACAGTTGCTCATATGGGAGAGTTTTTGGACATTAAGTACCTACCTGCTATGGAAGTTACTTTTTTAAACAAGTGCTGAGAATTAAGTTCCTTCCAAAGCTACTTTCTACTGTTTCTGTGAGTCTGAGTCTAAGGTTACAGAAGATGCTGTGATCTCTGCTTTTAGTAGAAGAGACTAGGGGGAAAAATAAATGAAAGAGGATAAAAAGGAGCAGAGTGCAACATGACAAACTCACAGATTGCATCAAAGTGACATGCAGATGAATCACTGGTGATTTGAAAAAGGTTTCAAATGCTTGTACCTCAGCATAAGTCATTATCTGCTAGACAGTCAAAAGAACTGTAGTTTGCATTACTTCAGTCAGCTTCAGCACATCTACAGAATATAGTAAATCTTTACATTACTTTCAATTGGGTTATTATACCGGAGTTTCAAGAGCTCCCTCCTAGCTGTTAAACATTTACATTGCTCTGTGCCAGGTTCTTCACACCAGATGCCTCTCAAAAATTATGATAGGAGGAATTTAGTTCCTTTCCTTGGTGCAGTCTATTCTTCATCTCTGAATTTCACAGCGTGGGTCACTCACACTTGCTAGCCCATTCCTTCTACCCACTCAGTCAGACAAGATTTAATTTCTTCCATATTAAATACAAATCCCAATTGCACACTTATCCACCCCACCTGTTATTTCAACCCAGTTGCTTGCTTTTGATGAAGTCCTGTTTAGCTTGCTGGCCAGGGTCAGATATACTCTTCTCTGATTTCAATGGGAAATGACAGCACAGTGTACTCTGCCCCTGCACTAACTTTGAGGTCTGTTTTAAATGCCAATGCCTCAAAAGCAGAGGAGTAGAAGAGAGGGGAAAGGACATTTTTTAATTCATTTCCTCACCTTATTAACATGTCATCTGCATTTTTTTGAGAAGCTTTACCTTGCTCAACTGTAGGTAAGGCAAGAATTGTTTCCCTCTTAATAAAAAAGGTATAGAAGAGGCAGCAGCTGTAAAACTGCTCAGGTTATTATTGGGCTGGTGTTGCCAAGCAACTGCTGTTTGTGGAGCCAGCAGGAAGTTTGTGTTACCCAGTTGCACTTGTACAGCACAGGTGTGAGCTGCATTCCCAGAGATGAGTGCAATTTGTTTGGTGGGTTTTTTCCTACTCTCATTTTCCATCCATCATTCAGCATAAAGGGATGCAGCTTTGTCAGAATCACTCTCTACATTTTGTTGAACAATGGTACCTACAGTGCTAATGAAGCAATGAGAGGACTGGTAGGATGAATGTCTGGTGAATTTGCAAATTATCCTGTACTTAGGAAAATCTTTTACTTCCTCTTTCCATCAGAAAAGAAAAGAAAAACTCAGCTGCTTCTACCATAGCCTAACATTTTTCTACTGCACTGAGGGCTGCAGTAGTTCTTATTAATACTTCTTTATATAGTCTTCTTTGACCCGACTTGTTCTCCTTACTAAAGCACAACTGTTGATTTGAGCAGGCAGTTTGCCTGAGGAAGGGCTACAAAAGGCTTTGAAGCACAAGTGTGCATTAGGCCTATGCGAAGTGGCTAGTATTCGCTTTGGACTCAGATTTGGCCAACATGGGGGACAGTGATTCAATTTGGTGATTCAAATCACTGTCCCAAATCGATTCAGCCAAATCTGATTCAGAGATTTCACCCCTGCTGAATTGGCTGAATCTCCAAATCAAACAAGCCCCATTTCTCGCTTGCTCTCCCAGCCCTGTCACTGGCTTCCCTGCCTGGTCCCAGCATCCCAGCTCTGAAAAAAAAAAAGAGCCCTGCACTCACCAGCTGCTGGCAGCCGGTGGTGGGGAGATCCCTGCTGCCCCCCACTGCCCTGCACTGTGTGGGGGGCTCTGCCATAAGCCCCATATCCCCTGCCTGCTCTCCCAGTCTCAGTGGTCTGGCTCTTTAAAGAAAAAAAAAGCCCCGCACTCACCGGTTCTTGTAAGGTGTGTGTAGGGGTGATTTCTGCTGCCCCCTGCTGTATGAGGGGGGCTCTGCCACAAGCCCCAGAGGTCCTGAGGCTGCTGCAGCTGGTGAGCGTGGGGCTGGGGAGCTGGGGCAGCCATTGATGTGGCTGGGAGAATGGTTGGTGGTCTGGGGGTGTTCAGGAGGGGCTGGGGGAGCCGGCAGGGGATGGGGTCTGGTAGGGGTCCCCCTATGGTCCCTTCCCCCCCATCCAGCTGCTACTCCCCCACCCCTTACTTACTGGCATGGAGGGTCCATCTCCCTGTGGCAGCGAGCGGGGACTGCCTGAATCTCCGAAGCTCTCCAAATCTTTTCTGAATTGATTCGGAGAGCTTTGAATTGATTCAGACCTTTTTATTGGTCTCCTGATTGGATTCAGATTTGGACATTTGGCCACCAAATCAGGCAGAATCTCCTCCAAATCAAATCAACATCTGAAGCTTTGCACAGCCTGAGTGTGCATGTATCAGATGTCTATGTGCACATGGGTTATCTTTGGAAGCATAATTTGGTCCTGGTAAATCTGAGGTCTAAGTAAAACTATGTGACTGGTGCTTGCCTGCTGCATTATCTTGGATGATGTTTTCAACTCTTCTGCCATGAAAGCTGGATCTTATGCTCTGAGATATTGCACTTGTTTAAGGATGAAAAGCGAAAGAGATAGAAGATCAAGTTTTCTTCCTAAACAGAAGGAGTGTGTATGCAAAGCTGTATTACCACTTTTTTTTTTCTGGAATAGGTGAATTTCACAACTGGGGTTTGTATGGGTTCTGATAACTTTTCAGCTTCTGGCTGAGGTTGATTTGTTGGGGTAGAAGGAACCCTAAAAGAAATACATGATTGTGTTTATTGCAAGTAAACAATAATATTTAAATGATGGATTGAAGACAAAAAAAACATAAGGACAAAGGAAGCAAAGTGCCTATTTCCAGTCACACTTATCCTGAAGAGATCATGGAAGAGATGAGATGGCTAAGATCTATAGTAATTGAGAATTTTTACATTTTATTTCCTCAGCCTCTTCTTTGTATACTCATCTTCCCTGACTTCTATCTTCAGTTATTATATGTGATTATTATTTATGCCACTTACAAACATCCAAACCCTTAAAAATGAATGCTGTCTATTCTTTTATCACACACCTCACATGTATACTTCATTTCAATTTGCATCATGTATTGCTATAGCAATTATGCAGCCTTCAAATTCATAACATTATTCTTAAAATATCCCAGACTGTGCTATTATGCATTTCTGCTTGTTTATCACTTGCATAGAATCATAGTAAATTAGGATTGGAATGGACTTCAGGAGATCATCAAGTTGAACTCTCTGCTCAAAGTAGGACCATCCCCAACTATATCACTTCAGCCAAGGCTTTGTCTACCCAAGTCTTAAAAACCTAAAGGATGGAGATTCCACAACCTCTCTGGGGAACTGAGCTTATTTTAGTCTAGAGAAGAGAAGATGGAGGTGGGATTTAAAGCAGCCTTCAACTACCTGAAGTGTGGTTACAAAGAGGATGGAGCTAGACTGTTCTCAGTGGTGGCAGATAACAGAACAAGGAGCCATGATCTCAGGTTACAGCAAGGGAAGTTTAAGTTCAATATACTGAAAAACACATTCTCACTAGGAGGGTAGTAAAGCATATGCAGCATACTTTTCATTCTATTTTAGATAATTTTTAGAGAGTTTTACTTTTTTAATTGGTACTATTTCTTACATTTCTTTCTGTGAAACCAGACTAGCACTTCTAGTTCAACTTTACAGGCAATGAAAGAAGAATACAATGATAATGAACAAACTTCAAGAATATATACAAGTATTAAAAATATTTATTTCTAGTGATGCAATTTTCAGGTCTAATATCTTACAATCTATCAGTGACATAAGTCTCATACCATTGGAAAATGGAATTACCAGCTTTCCAGTGGAATAAAGTTCCCATTTTGCCCCAATGTTTCATAAAATGTTAGGTCTTATAGAAACTCAAGATTACATTTTAAGGAAAATTCTGTATGAATGTAGAAGGGAGAAAAGCAGACATTTATGGGTAGTTACTTTTCTTTCTATTTCATCAATATTCTATTTATTTATTTTACTTAATCCTCCAAGGTTTGGAATATTCTGGGTAAAAACGAAGCATTGTTATGGTCATAATGCAGGTAAAGTGATCAAATATTTACTAAGATAAATGTATTTCATAATAAACATTACGTATTTCACCAATTTCTCTCAAATGCATGGTGCATTCACGAACACCTATATATTCTCAGTGCTGAGAATTCTTCTCAGACACTTTAAAAATGAATGTTGAGATAACACTTACGTTTGACAAACACCATGTGGTAAGGATTGGAGAGAATGTATATTGAACAGGAATAGCAACAAGATTTTCTTTCAACAAAAATCAGTAAAGCCATATGAAAGAACTTGAATTAACCCCACCCCCCCGCAGCTACTGTAAAATAAATTATTTTGAACTTCTAGCAGCAGGATTAATAGGTCTTTCAATGCAGCCACTCAGTAATCATTGAACCATTCATACCTAGAGTTTCTTAAATGATATTATAGCCCTTTGTGACCCAATGAGAAATAACAGCATTTATGGTCCCAATAATACTCATGGGTAGGTACAGACATTCAAAAAGTCTGAGGTGGATTTGAACTAACTTACATGGGTTTCTTTAAGTAGATTGGGTTAGTTTGAGAGTGAACAGAACACAAGTTTGCCCTTTGGTGGTGGTGGGGGGGGGGGGGGGGGGGGGCACGCAGGCTGCCTGCACTGGCTGAGGCCAACAGATTTGGGGTGCTCCTGCATGTCTCCCAGCACTGAGTGTAGCTGAGTGGACAGGCCTGATTGGCTGCTGGGCATGGGAAAACAGTCCCCCCTTCCCCACCTTTGCTGCTAGCCATAAGAAACCATCAGCCACAGCCAGGCTGTGGGGGTGGGGGGGCACTGGCACCTTTACTCCTGCACAAACCCTGCCGCAAAGCACCCTAGTGTCACTGAGCCCAGTGTCAGGTCTGTACGTACACCATGGTGTGTTCCACAATAGGGCCCATTCAGGACACAGATGCCAGTAGTTCCCCTTCCCCGCTCCCTGCTGCTGCACCTGGCTGTGACTAACAGGTGGCCAGAGGCAGGAGTTGGGGCTGGGGATAGAGGCTTTGCTGGCTTGCTCTCTGTGACAGCCCATGTGTTGCCCTGGAGGTTCAGGTCAAAGCTTAGGATCTCAATATCACACTGTTAGACAGGAGAGCATGGTGTACAATTGCACATATACACACACACAAATTAATTAGGTGCATACACACACTCTAGGTGCATACACTCCCATCAGGCACACATGCTCACTTATCACCAGTTCAAGCTCATACACACTATACACACCAAAAATTAGTCAACAATCAGTTGTCAATACCCACACACTCAGTACATGTGCATGGATCACTAATTCATATATCATGCATGCAGTCTCTCTCTCTCTATATATATATAGATATGTATGTATTCACCAGTTCACACACAAACAACCTACCTACACATACACATAAGTGAGTTCTTAACTTGAATGGTATGGAATGTATGTGTGTGTTTGGGGGACTTGGGATACCTGGGGGAAGGTTAAGGTGACAGAGGAAGTGTAAGGAGTGAAAGTTGCTGGAACTGGGATTAGAACTGGTTGACTAGAGAGAAGCTGGTTTGAGGAACTGAGGCTTGGGGTTACTTAAGGTCAAGTGGCCCCAGGGTTACTCAGGGTCACTGGTGCAAGGGAAAAAGCCTGGTCGATTGGGTTAGTTTGGGAGTGAACAGAAGGAGGAGACAGCCAGGAAAGAGAGAGAGGCAGAAACCTGGGAGCTTGGGACTGGAAACTGAGGCAGACGGCTGAAAGATTGGGGGGCAGATAAGTGGTTGCAAGGAGGAAACAGTCAGGAAATAGACAAAAAACCAACTTGGGGTTTCAAAATAACAGGTTTATTAAATAGACAACAGGCTACACAGCCCCATGAAGTTATTGGTTCACACACACACAGACATACAAGCACTTGTAATGGCAGCAGAAGAAACAGACTCAGTGGAAGGGTTGGAGTCCGGGTAGGGAAGAGAAACAGAGTCCAAGTCTTTGGTTGAAGAGCGAGTGGAGGTGATAGCTACCTATCCAGGCTGGAAAGGGGACTTTGTCCAGCAGGTGTTGTTCGGGAGGCATCGCTGGCAGGGCCTCTGGGTGGATAGATGGTGTGGCATGGTGCTGGTCCAAATGGAGTGAGCATCCCAAGGAGTCAGTCTTCACTAACCCTTTTTATGGGGAAGTCTACCTATAATCTCCTATGGGGAGGGCCTGTCTAGGCAATGTCTGTCCTGTTCCAGAGGGCTCCAGGTGTTCTTACTGAGGCCCACCATCATGCAGCCTTGGCACAATGGTGGGTTGCCTCATCTTTTGTGTCTTGAATGCTGAGAGTGGTTCTAAAGGCTGGGTTGTTGGTCCAGGTATTGGTTTTGATGGTTCGGTCACTCAGAGGGAGCTAAATTTAGACCTACTGCCATTGTCTCTCAAGCACCCTCATTCATCCCCATTCATTCAGGAACCAAGTTACATACGTGGGGTAGGTATGAGTCATAGGTTACAACATACTTGCACAACAGGGCATGGGGACAAGATGGAGACTTGACAAACAAAATTGAAACTTGTCATGACTTATGCTAACTTACATATGTAGGCCTAAATCATATAATAGCAGTAAAACAGTAATATGGAACAGTAAAAATCTATATAAACATAATAATTATACAATATAAAGAAGGAGAAAAACCAAAATGAATACAACTTGCTACTGAAATAAAATGCTGAAGCTTATCCTATGTCTTATCTCACTTATATTTGTCTATACTGAATAGAGGGAGAGAAAAAGTCAGAAAATGGTTAGGGAAGGTTAGGGAATGCATTTTAAAACAATAAAAAAAGAAAAACTGGGGGTTTTGCTACACATGGATGGCGTTGGCTGGATGCTCGGCTGGAGCAGAGGAGCATGGGCTGAATTCCAGCATGCCTCCCTCCAACAGGGGGTGGGGGTTCAGGGGCCCACAAAAGAGGATGGGATGCTGGCAGACAGCAGCCTGAGTTGATTTAACAGGAGATCTAGTACAGAAGTTTGATGCACTGGACTAAATTAATTTGAATAAATTTGAGAGCACATCAGTCCAGAACTCTGTTAGACCAGGTTCTGCCATTTTTAGTTTGTACCATGTACCCCAGACTGCTGTACGGTTATGGGTCTGGTTTGAATTCCAATCACTTAGTGTGGATTATGTGTAATGTCTGTACTTCACTTATGTGAAATGATAGCAATAGGGAGCTTGCTAAATTCTTCTGCTCTTTCCACTAATTTTGACAACAAAGGCATCTGTGCTATTGTGAATAGAACACATCTAGTAGTTTTACATTGATTTTCAAATCTGTTTTTATTCTTACCCTTTCTGTTCAACATTACATATTGACTACTGCCAAATTCAGGCAGTCAAATATCTTGAAATATATAAAAGTAATGCATGCAATAGATTCCTTTAATTTACATTCTGTTTTTTAACTATTAGTGTATACTGTTTTTGTTTAAAAATCTATTTGAATAAGTATAGGAGTGAAAACTTAAACAACCCAAACATGATAATATTAATAGTAAAATGGAAAGATTTCCCAACATGTTGCATGTGTGATCTTCAGAGAAGTCAGACACAGAAAGGAAGTAAATGACAGAGAAGACAAAACAAAAAACCTCCCATCAAACCCAGAAGCAATCAAGGCTCAACTGACTGCTTTTAATCACATGCCTATATGAACTAATAATGCTGTAACAACAACAGGCATCTGAAATGGTGACAAAGTTTATGTCATGGTTACCCAGTCATGCAAAGTCTAGTCAAGTTCCAGGTCTAAGCATGTCAAGACTATATCTTTACATACTACATCCCTGGGCATTCCCACTTATCTTTACCGTGTGCTAAAGGCTATAGATGTTTTGAAATTTTTTAGATTTTTTTTTTTACTGGACGAGGTTGATTTACTGAAACTGCAACATTTTGCAATAAGGTACCAGTTTCAATGACATCTTTATCGTCAGTTATTCTTCAGTAGGGTCTCTTTCAATCTCAATCGTAGGAGCTGTTTTGCTTTGTAAAAATAATTAAATAGTCAGTGGAGTAGGGATTTGATCCTGGGTTTCCCATATCCTAGGTGAATGTCCCATCAGCATGGTTATGGAGACAATCTTTTAACTTTTAGCTTCAATATTAATCCAAGAAAAGAAATGACCTTTTCAGAACTGTATATTTAAAATCTAATTCCTCATCTTTTCTTCTCCCTGTCTTCAGATCTTCCTTCATTAAGTTTCTTACAACTTTAGATCATTGGCAGGTCTAAAACTTTCTTTAGAAGTACAATTTTGGCTTGTACAGACTTGTTTTCAGGCATATAACAAAGCAATTAACTGCTCTCTGTTTAAATACCAGTATCAGGCTTATGAGGCAGGCTTGCATTTATATCTTACATTATTATATTTGTTTTCATGACACGGACATTGGAATCATGGAATCATAAAAAGTAGGGCTGGAAGGATGCTGAGGAGATCATCTTCAAGAAAGGGAGGAAAAAAGTCCTGGGAACCTACAGGCCAATCAGTTTTACCTCAATCCCTGGGAAGATTTTGGAAAAAAATATCAAAGAAACCATTCTTGACAGGCTAACAGAAGGCAACATTCTGAGGAATAGCCAGCACAGGTTTGTTGTGGGTAGAGCTTGCTTGACCAATTTAATTTCCTTCTATGACCAGGTGACGTATCGCCTGGACAAAAGGGGAAAGGTTGATGTTGTATATTTGCACTTTAAAAAAGCCTTTGACCTGGTGTCTCATGATGTCCTCATGGAAAAATTGGGCAACTGTGGGCTTGAATACTCCACAGTCTAATGGCTGGGGAATGGGCTCTGAGGTTGGACCCAGAGAGTGGTAGTTGATGTTACCAAACCAACATGGCACTCAGTAACTAGTGGAGTTCCCCTAGGCTTCGTTCTCAGACCTGTACTTTTTAATGTCTTCATAAACGATCTAGACATTAGTGTCAAAAGTGGACTGGCCAAGTTCACTGACAACACCAAATTTTGGGAAAGGGTGTACACACTTGAGGATAGGCTGGTGATCCAGGCCAACCTTGATAGGGTCACAAGGTGGGCAGCTGAAAACCTGATGGCATTCAATATGGAGAAATGCAAGCTGCTCCACCTTGGGAATAAAAACCAGCATTGCACGTATAGGCTCTGCAATGCTATGCTTGCTAGCACCATGACTGAAGGAAACTTTGGGGTCACGATTGACCACAAGTTGAATATGCACCACCAATGCAATACTGCAGCTGGCAAAGCAAACAAAACTCTGGCTTCATCTACTGATGCATCTTGAGCAAGACCCAGGATGTCATTCTCCCACTGTACTTGGCCTTAGTGAGGCTGTACATGGAGTACTGCATCCAATTCTGGGCTCCACAATTTAGGAAGGACATGGAGAAGCTTGAAAGAGTCCAGAGGTGAGCCACTCACATGATCAGAGAGCATGAGAACAGGCCTTATGAAGAGACGCTGTGAGCTATGGGACTCTTCAGCCTGGAGAAGCGCAGGCTCAGGAGTGACTTGGGGGCAGCCTATAAGTACATAAAGGGTGGGCATCAGGATCTGGGGGAACACCTGTTTACCAGAGCACTCTAAAGGATGACAAGGTCCAATAATCACAAACTCCTGCAAGACAATTTCAGGCTGGACATAAGGAAAAACTGCTTCACTGTCCGAGCTCCCAAGGCCTGGAACAGACTCCCCTCAGAGGTAGTGCAAGCACCTACTCTGGACACTTTCAAGAAACATTTGGACATTTATCTTGCTGGGATCCTTTGACCCTAGCTGACTTCCTGCCCCTTGGGCAGGGGGCTG
>NW_017728947.1:35620858-35624667 GCF_001723895.1 Crocodylus porosus
TAAATATTAATTTTATAAATTTTTTAAGGGACCTGCGGGCTGGATAGGATGGCCTGGTGAAAGCATCTGGCCCGCGGGCTGCATTTTGCCCACCCCTACTCTATACCATCCTAGACAAATATTTATCTAATCTGCTTTTAAAGACTTCCAGGGATGCAGATTCCACATCCTCTCTATGTAATCTATTCCAACTGTCACAGGGAGAAACTTCTTTCTAATAGCCAACCTAACTTTGCCTTACTGAAATTTTAGACTGTTACTTTTTTTCTTGTTCTGCCTCCTGTAGCAGCAAAGAGTAGTCTATAACCCTCTCCTTTATAATAAACCTTTATGTATTTGAAAACTGTCAGTCTTCTCTAGATAAAATAATCCCAGTTTTTCCAAACCTTTTCTTTAAATTCTGCTTTTGAGACCTCTAATTATTTTAGGTGTTCACTTATGGATTTATGCCAATTTGCCTACAGCCTTCTTGCAGTGCAGTGCCCAAAACTAGACACAGTACTCCAGGTGAGGCATCCATGCTGAAAGAGTGGAAGAATTGCTTCTCGTGACTTGCAGATAACATTCCAGTAAATATCTTTCAGCACTCTATTGCTTTTTAGTTTAGTTTTGTTTTTGTACTGAGGGCACATTTTTTATTTATATGCAGCTTGTGGTCCACTATAACTTCCCAGTCCTTTGCACAGTACTGCAGCTTAGTCAGTTATTCCCTATACTCGAAGAGATGACCCAATGTAAGGAAAGGTTTGAATGAGGACCAAGGCTGAGGGATAAACACAGTAAGTATACATTAAGCACAAAACCAGCTCATTGTCAAATGAGAAAGCTGAGTGGAGATGGTTAGGCTGCCAGCTACTGCCTCTCACATATCAGCACCTATCAGAACTTCGTTCTAGCCAGTCTCAGAGCATAGTTATTACAGAAGCTTGAAAGCAGCACAAAGAGGGTTTTTGTTTTAATTCCTCCTTAAAATACACCAATGAAAAGGCTGTCTATGGTATGGCTGACCTGGGGCTATGCCAGCTGACTGAGTTCTAAAACAATGGGGAAAAACGGGTCAGCTACAATTCTCGCTTCTTTCACTTCTTGTATAGCCCCTGTAACAGATTGCATTTGCCTTGATACAAAACTGGAAGATAACTCAACTCCGTCATAGAGGTAGTGATGGATGCACACCTCTAAAAGGTGAGACGATAGGCATTCTACAGTTCAGAACTACTATGACACAGGGAAAACCGTGATGAAAATCTTGCAAAAAAAAGACCAATCCCACACAATTTTCAATATATCTTGATTGTGGGTTGATTTGGAAATACTGTGAGAACAACCTGCTCTCATGATATTTTGACATTTTCATTTTATTTGAGTAACTAGATGTAGGCTTTAAATCTGTACACTCAGTGTTTCATGAGGTTCAGAATTTGAATGCAAATTACAAAGTTGACTCCTTAGCTTTATCTTTATTACAAACCTGAACCAAAATTTCAGGACTATAGGAACTATTTTGGATTTGCTGTGCAAGTCATTTAGTTCAGTGCCCATATTTCAACAAAAGTCAATGCCAGATGCTTCAAAACAAGGCGTAAGAACCTCACAATAGATATCGATGGGATCAACTGTTGCCCATATTAATTTCCACCCCGATCTGTATTAGAAATGTGTTTAAACTGCAAAGGATGAAGTTTAATTTCTTCTCCCAAGATATTATTTCATTAATTATAATAACTCTGGATAGTTTTGTGATCTATTTGATTGCCCAATCCCTATTCAAATCTTGCTAAATTGTTGCCCTCAGTGTCTTCTTCTGACAATGACTTTCATAGTTTAATTACACGTTGTGTGATAAAGGAGTTCTCTTGATCAGTTTTGAATCTGCCACCTTTTAATTTCATTGAAAGTCTCTTGCTCTTGTATAATGAGTCAGGCAGAACAGAAGCTCCTAACAGCTTTCTTCTCCACTACCCATTATTTTATATATATCTTTATAAGGGCTTTTTTTTTTTGTAAAGTAAAAAAATCCCAAATGTTCTCACCTCAGAACACTCCAGTTTCAGGACGTTCAGGATTCAGATTGGAATGAAATGTTATAGATCAGGACAGCTGAAACTAGGAAATTGATGCACATTAAAAGTAAATCAGAAAATTATGTGAACAGATTGGTTTATACGTAATCAATTCGGCAGCTTTATAGGAGAGTTCAGTGAGATTTTTGATGGGCAAACCTGAAAAGGAGCTGCTTTCATACAGAAAGGGCAGGACAAGGGACAGCGTCCACTGACTTCAATGGCTACCTTCATGGAAATTGCAATTTATTTTATGTCCGGGTTTGGTGAAAACTAATGACTAAGTGACAATGATTCTGCTTCATTTATCTTAACTGTCTATTTGAAGTCACCAGACACCTGGGGCTTTTCTCAATTCCTTAATCAATGGAATATTTTAGCTCCTTTAATGCTCTAACTCTTTATAAGACTTTGTTAAGAAAGCATTTTAAAAAACCCAGAACAAAACAGGAATTATTTGGGCTGGGCCAGGTAAGTACAGCTTAGAATAAATGGAAGGACAATAAAGTGAGGGAATATTCAAGGTTACTGTATCATATAAAGATTCCTTGACAAGGAAGGCTATTAAAGTGAGGAATGTCCTCTCAAAAGGGGAAGGGGAGGGGAAAGTGTTACTCATTAGGTTTTTAATATTGATGTGAACAAAGAAGTAGCTAACCAAAAATAAAAATCTTGTACTCCTACAGTGCTATCTGGGCTACAAGACCTAACAAAGACCTTCTGCTATTTTACTATATTTTTATGTTATTGTTTCTATTGGTTTTTGGAGGCTAATATTTTCTTTTTCTCAGACTCTCTTTTTTTCTAACACTCATTCCATCTCTTCTAGTCTCAAACAACCTTATTTCTTTCTGCTTTCTGTGTGTGCTTTCTCTCTGGATCCACAGTTCATCTTGGGTCCTAAAGCTGATCCTAGACCTCAGTGTTTGTTTAAAACTGTTTTGGTCACAGCAGAAACTTTTATAATCTCATCTAGTTACCCAATTAGCACTTCTTTTCCAGTTCCCATACACAGTATTTCCCCTCCACCTTGCACAGATCACTTCATTGCAGCTGTTGACCTACTATGACACAGACACCAATAGAATGTCAAAGCATGCCTTGCTTTTGGGAGTTCCACCCACATTGCTGTAAGGACTTCAGCAATGGTTTATTATTTTTAGCGCCACTTCATGGTACTATTAGCTCCTTCATTTCTGTTTTACTTATAAAAATTAGGAAAAGGTGTGAAAGCTGATTTAGAGCAGTTATCTTATTGGGGCTCGAGCAATGCATACAGAGCAGCACCCATGAGAGGGATCTAATAGGTGTGCATTGTCAGTCCATACAATTGCAGCTGTGTTAGCTAGCTGAAAGGAGGAACTCTTAACCTCTGGTGGCTGCTTTGCAGGGGGTGCTTTGGACCTGAAGAAATTTTGAGTTATCACACAGCTGGCCCTTCACAGAGACCTAGTTGTTCCTAATATATTATTTTAACAGGGCTAAAGCAAGACCTAGGTGTATGTTAGGTTATAAAGGTTATATATCACTGATCAGAAATTGCCCAAATCATTATGAAACCTCCCCACAATGTGATGGTGAATGCCAAACAGGTACAAGTAAGTGGTCTTAGAGGCTGGCTCAAGTCATTTTTAGCATCTGCTTGGCTTTATTATGGCTGGCTGCTGGGGTCCATGAAATGCCATGAGACATGTTAGGCAGGCAAAGTCTTTGGGTAGAGGCAATATGTTTTATTAGACCACCTAA
>NW_017728947.1:35626162-35647866 GCF_001723895.1 Crocodylus porosus
CTACCAGTGTCATTCTTATCAAGCACCCTTCCTGTTGAGATGATCTTTATTACTATAGGACTAAAGTGCAAGGATGAAATAGTGGTATCAGCAGATCACTATGATTTAGTGTCTACTAGATTTCAAGGTTTTCATTTTACCACTCTTCTGCTCTGGAGTGATGGAAGAGGTGAAGGAGCAACATTTAGAGAGAGGGAGATTGAAACAGAACTGGGAAATTCAGAGCAGCCATCAAACTGGGAGAAACAAATAAGAGAGAGAGATATGTATACATGTTGTTGTGAGATCAGGACACTTAGCCAGCAGACTTCCCAGGAGAGGTTAGAAGAGGTTGGCTTTTCTTTTCAGTTGTTTTTGGGAAAAGAAAGAACTAATAACTGGTGGAAAACTTTGTTTCTGGCACCTGTATCTGTGCTTGTTAAGACCCTGGCCAATAGGGAATCTTATGCTGGAGGTATTCTGCTAGGTCCTGTTTTTACTTGCTAAGAATGCTGTCTGCTAGTAAATACAGTTGGGTACCAGCTAGGTACCATCCTGTTTGAGATGTGTTTGCCAAGAGAATCTTTGAAGAAGTAGGTAAATGAGTTTCAAGGAGGGGACAAGGCTAAGAGGCATACAGGATCCTGAGGCCTTAATCAGCAGGATGCATCTAAAGACATGCAGGGTGCTGCTTAAAATAACTGCAGTTACTCTGAAGAGTAAAAAAATACCAGTGCCTCTGCAAGGATGAAACTGGCTGCAGGCCATCTGACTCAGTGGCCAGTGTTCCCCTCCCTACTCCTTTCTCTGCATATCATATGCAGGAGCCATTATGCAATCGTAGACCCTAGAGAGGCTGAGTAGACCCAAAGGCTTGGAGGAGGGACCAGATGTCTCAGTCCAGGATGGTCGCAGCTACAACCTCCAAAACAAGAAAACAAAAATTGTTTGTGGCTGTAGACTCCTTTCTGAGGAGAACCCACCATGCCACCTGTCTGTGAGATGTTATGGGAAAGTTGCCAAGACTTTTTCTAGCTCCCTGACTACTGCTTACCTTGTTGTTTGTAGATGTGGACACTGACTATGACTATGGTAAGTTCAGATGCCATTCAAAAGCCCTGGAAGTATGGATGAATGACTTTAGGCAGAGACAGAATCTTGTCAAAACCTCTCCAGTTAAGGGTTAAGGCTCAGGCAGCAACTGATGATTTTTTTGTTTCACAGACAGTGTTGAAGGGAAAGCATCACTTCCTTAACCATGGGATGAGGGTCCACAAGGGAAGACTTTTGGGAAGAAACAAGGCCCATCTGAAAAGGACGGAAAGAGATTTTTTGCACGCTGGCTTTAAATCTAGTGCGAGAGCCGTTAAACTAAGTTTAATGTATCAGCCGAACTAGGTTTGATGAGACCAGTAATAAAAACTCTAATAATTATAATAGCCTAATCACTGGGCTGAAATTAGAGGTGAGTGAATGGATGGGAAGCTTCAAAAGGGATATAAGAAAGGCAAGATTAAGCATAATGGGGTAGGTTGCTGAATAAAAATGAAGGAGTATGAGGAATAAACAAGGAGACTTAAGAAATCTTAGTATGTCAACAAAGCTATGAGATAACTCTAAACCATGTTGGGACACAGGACTAGAATATTAGCACAGAATGGAATAGTACAGAAAGCACAGGCAGAGATATTGATACACTGAGTATCAGGAAGGTATGCACTTTCTCTGAAGTTCAGGAAAAGAGGAAAAGCAAGGTTCTTGAATGTCTTTGGTGGAAATAAATGCACAGTAGAGTAGGGCTGATGTCATATTTGATGCTCCAGTCAGGAGAAGATATACAAGGCTTTTTTGAGAAGCTTCTGATAATAGGGAAATACAATACCGTGTAGGGTTGTGCATTTGATCAGTCAAAGTTCAGTTAATTGACCGGTCAAAAATTGTAAAAAAAAATTGCCAATAGATCCAAATAATACACAAGAAAAGCATGAATTTCCCAGCAAGAAATTGGTCAAAAACAATGAAAAGCATATTTCTGTCAAGAAAACTGCAAGAAGTGTAATTTTTTTGTAAAATTGCTATAATATTTGACCTGTCAAAACATGCAGTCAATTTACTGGTCAATTGACAATATTTGACCATTCAATTGACTGGCTTGCCAATCATAATATGATGGGACTCAGTAGGCTGAGAAACCTATTAGCCAGTTGGCTATTTTAGAGTTGTTTCTGATTATTAGGAAGGGATTGATTAAAATTTTGAAGTTGGGAAGCAACTACAATCCCATGCACTAGTATAGGCTAGGAACTGACTAGCTAAGCAGCAGCTCTATGGAAAAGGACCTGGGACCTACATTGGACATAAGCTGAATATAAGCCAAAAGTGTGAAGATGGCTAATGGCATTATTGTGAAAATGGCTAATGGCATACTGGATGGCATTAGTAGCAGAATTGGCAGCAGAGCAAGGAAAGTGATTCTTCCCATCTATTTGGCCCTGGTGAGGCCACATCTGGAGAACTATGCCCAGGTTTGCCCCTTCCCCCCCACTATAGAAAGGATGTGGACAAATTGGAAAGGCTCCAGCAGAGGGCAACAGAAATAGTTAGGGTGCTGATGTACATGATTTATGAGGAAAGGCTGAGGGAACTGGGGTTATTTAGTCTGGCGCAGAGAAGACTGAGAGGTGATTTAATAGCAACCTTCAATTACCTGAAGGATGGTTCCAAAGAGGATGGAGATACTATTCTCAGTAGTGACTAATACAGAACAAGGAGCAACGGGCTCAAGTTGCAGCTAGGGAAGTTTAGGTTAGATATTAGGAAGAACTTTCTCACTAGGAGGGTAGTAAAGCTGGAACAGGTTACTCAGAGAGATTGTAGAATCTCCATCCTTGGAGGTTTTTAAGACCTGGCTAGACATGTCTAAGTCTTGGGTGGGATAATGTAGTTGGGTACAGTCCTAACTTGAGCAGGAGGTTGGGCTAGATGACCTCCTGTTGCCCCTTCCAACCTTAATTTTTTATGATTCTAAGAGTAAGTTAAGGAATAGGTAGCTAAGATAGTTGTGTTCATGTTGTCAGGGTTTGATGAAATCCACTCTAGAATGTTTTTGAAATTACTCGAGGATATGTCTGAATCTCTACTTCTTACCTTTAAGATACATGAAGGGTAGATGTCCCAGAAGACTGGAGAAGGGCACACTTCATACCTGTCTTTAAAAAGAGGGAGAAGAGGGATATGGAAAGTCATAGACCATGTGCCCTTATTTCTACCATTCTAACTTTAATATTCAGAAAAGTACTAGAGTTAAACAAAATCTGCAATTACTGAGAGAATAATAAATTGATAAGAAACTGACAGCATGGGATCTGCACCTCTTGTGGAATGTGACATAATTCTGGTTAGATCCAACTCTTTGACTTGTAATTATCATTCCCTACTTTTTCAGTCATTATATTATTTATGCCACAGGGTGTGTGCTTACATGTTCATTAATTCACCTGAGATACTGCACATTTAGTTTAGTACTTCCTTAATAAATTACTAACTAAATGCACAGTACCTAGAGTTACTGTGCCATAGCACCAGTGCATAGTTATTTAGCGATGCTTACTGCACATGAGCTTAATAACACTGTGTAGTAGGCTACTAACACAGTTTTTGCCATGACACACTACTGCACAGTGTTATTAGGTTAATGTGCAGTAAACATCTCATGTAGATGCACCCAGAGACAGTTAGATTTGGGCTACTAATAAATATTTGTTTGTTTTTTTCCTTCTTATCTTTTTAGGGTCTGATTTCAACTAAATTTTTGTTTTTTTTCCATAAGATTCACAAAGGAAGTTGGGGAAGAAAACAGTTTGTTTCATTAAATACCATAACCAAAACCAAAAGGATCAGATGTAAAAAATCTACAGGATGTTTTGAGATATGAAAAACTTAAATTTCAATTTCACTTCTTCACAGAAATGTGATGTGCAGAAGTGTTGGGAAGAATTGAAACCTGACAGGAAATGTGAAACATCTGAGGCTGAAAAAGATCAAACACCGTAGTGGCTTGTATTCAAGCTATTTTCTCCAATCAGGTTTGTTGTATGTAGCAAAGCGGCATGTTGTATATCACTGGTATCTTATGGCTTATGGTGCTGTAGAAGAAAACTGCAGTTTAAAATGATAAATTTGAACATTTTACTACATATAAACCCACTAACACCAGTCTCTATTGAAATTACTCTGGTACATGGGAATGCAGGGCCCAGTTAGACAGAGAATGCTGAATGAAAATAATGTATTCAACTGTATATTGAAAAATAGTTGAGCATATGGGAAATCCTTTGCCCTTTTGAGAAGAGATTATATATTAGGTTGGCTGGTATGTGATATATTTAGTTTAAATTAATTTTATTAATGTAAATGTGCCCAAAGGTCTAGACATCAAGCATATCATTTCACAAATTGAATTATAAATAAATTTGGTATTATTATATTACTATTCTAAATGGAAGGTACTGTGTTTTTATGCTGAACAGAATTGTAAAACAAAATATGTTTGCAAGTCAAGACTGCTTTTCAGGAATCTCCATTATTTCAAAGTAATAAAACTGCTTTCATATTAAGAATTGTGAAGCTTCTGTTATTATGATACATATTTTTCTTTTGAGAAATGCATCTAATTTGTTGGTATTAAATATCTATCCATTCCAGTTTGTTAAGAATATTATATATGTACTTATGCACAATCTCTCTCTCTCTCTGTCATTTAATTTATGCTTTTAAAACAACTTTCTTCTCACAAAAGATATGTTAGTATTTCTGGATCGTAACCTCACAACATTCTTGTGATATGTATATCACCCACATGTCACAGATGGGTAAACTGAGGTACCCTTTAGTGAAGAATCATATGTTTAGATGCATTTAGGCCTCAGTTAGGTGTTTAAATACTTTAAGATCTGACCTGAATTGACTTGCTTAATTTCCTTCCCTTGTGTTTCATAAGCGAATGTATAACCTGTTTGCAACATGTTCATCTCTATGGCAGAGGAACTCAACTATTGCTTATTCTTGAAAAGCACAGAAATCTAAAACTGGAAGAAAAAAATCAAATGTGCATTTCACAATCACTACATAGAAGTACTAATAACCCTATGTGCACATCTGCAAATTAAAAACAAACAAACAAACAAATTAATAATAATAGTGATATAATAATAAAACTGAGGATTAATATTTATCAAACATGATTGCCCATTCCCAAAGACAAGGATACTTATTTTTTTCAGAGGTATAATTCATTCCCACACAAAAGCCTAGGGCTTGATCTAACCACTGCTAAAATCATGCTTAGAACTCATGACTCCGGTCCAGGAGAGATTTTCCCCCACCCCCCAACTATGAAGAACAAAAAAAGACCAGGAGAGTTTGGCTGAATGAAGACAGCGATGGAATAGAGGATTTGGCTGTAGTCTTTCTTAATCTGTGAAGTTAAAGGTGTTTGAACCTGGAAGCCAATCACTCACGTTTGCTCTATTGCCTCATGTAAATCAGTAGAAACTCCTACTGTGGGCAATGACAATGGGGTGCAAGGAGCCTTAAATAGATAGAGCACCATAACAGTAAGGTATCAAAGTGAAGGAGACAAAGATGAATAGCTATGTGGAAGGGTCCCTTTAAATATTTTGATAAGCTTTCATGCTACTTTCTTTTTTAAAGAAAATAATTTTGGAGATCTATCAGATAATTATTTAAATATATGAGATGTGCTAGCTGTCTAAGGAAAAGGTTAGTGCTATCACAGGCCATGTAAATCTTCTTTTATGAAAAGGAAGGAAAATGAAATGATCACCTAAGTCAAGGTTTTATAAAATATTGACTTGGATTATGCTTGCTTTGGGAGTAATTTTATTTTAATCCCTCATTTGAGATTCAGTTCTTATTTACATTAGATGATCAATCAAGTAATATCACCAAGTGGCAGGTAGGAATAAGGTCAAAACAGCAATGTGCTTACCGCAGGAATTATTGAATAAATCTTCTATAGACCTTCAAATAGGGCCACAAGTCTTTATTATTCAGTTATGGTCTGTCTACCACCAAGTGGGAGTCAGAAAACACAGTTCCCCTAACAGACTACCATGTACATCCCAAGTTACTAATTAACTATATCAAATTGCATGTACAATTTTCACAGCTTTATTTCTTCTACATTGGAGCTGATTTTTAAATGCTTAGCACCAACACTTGGGGGTATATTTTTCAAAGGAGCTCAGCATGGTCTGTTTATGGAAAATTTAGCCTGTTATTGTGCTATCTAGCTGAGTTCTTTGTTACTGAGTACAATATATACATGTGGAATTAGGTGAAATCTATTGGCTCTGTTATTTTTATTTAGACCACTATTTTACTATTAATATAAATGTCCAAATTTATACACTGGCACACTAGAAGGAACACAGAGGCCAAGGACCTCAAATTTCTATGCACAGATAAGGCATGAAAGACAAATATTTAGCAAATATATCAGTACAGTTTAGAAGCATAAGCACAGGCTGAAGAATCAGTTGCTCAAGATATCCAATTCCTGTCACCCAGTAAACTGTCACGTGGCCTTGGGTGACTGACTTGATCTTTAAAATCTCAGCCTCTTGTTCTGAAAAATGCAGTTAATGATAATTGAAAAGCTGTTTTGAAAATTAATTAAATCATGTTTTTGTAGTACTTTGAAACTGTAATGTACTATGTAACTGCCAAGCACTGCTGTTGTTATTGTGCCATGAACAATAGCATCAGCCAGTAAATGGTTCAATATGGGACTAAAAATACACAGAGATGAAGACTTCCAGAAGCTTCAAAAGGAGCAGCCACCAAAGCATATGCTGAAAGGAGTGTGTGTCTAGCAGCTTATGAGGAGAATTAACCAAAGGAGCTATATCTTTTCCAGTCAATGGCTTCATGTAGGTTACTCATTAGGCTTTCTTTGAACAAAAGCAGAAGAACTTTTTAAAAAACTACTTTATAAAATACAGCTCAGGGATCCCCTTCAAAGGGAACACAGTATAAACGTATTCCCTTCAAAGTCATATTTACTTTGTTTCCACCAGTTGCCTGTTGAGAGTTTCCTTGCCTTTCAAGCTCATATGCCCTTACACCCTATTTACCTGAATCTAAGATCAAATTTAAGACCCCCCTACAATAATTTGATTCTATACATGGACAATTATAAATTTTGTTATAGGCATAGAATTTAATTAGTGGAAGGTTAACTTAAATTTTTTGCCTTCCCTCCCCCCCCACTTCCATGGTGCAAAACACAGAGGTAGGATGAGGGGCCATACCCCTACCCTTTGCTTCCCTACTCCTTGTCTCCCTGTGTCTATGCCTGTCCCCCCCCCATATGTGTGCCCCACTATATGTCCTCCTGCTACCTACCCTCCATTCCTGTGCCTGCTCCCCACTGCCTGCTCCCTACTCCCCTGCCTTTTGTCCCCATGCCTGTCCTGCCCCTCCTCCTGGCCTCCCCCTGCTCCCCCCACAGTATGGTCCCCACCCTGTGCTCTTCTCTGCATCTTGCTGGCCCTACTCCTTGCCCAAGCTTACTTTCTGGTGCAGCTCTTCTCCTTCAGGGAAGTCAGAATAAGTGTGGCCCCAGCCCCATCTCAGCCCAGCCTGGTTAGGGAGAAATGGTGGCAGTTCCCATCCAGGCCAGGTCAGGGCTGGAGGGACTGGAGCTAGAGCAGAAGGTAAGGGGGTGGGGGGGACAGCAGAAGGGTGCCAGCAATAGGAGAGATGGGTGGAGCAGTCATAGGCACAGGGGGCAGCAGCAGGCTGCAGTTCTCCCCTCCCTCCCATACTTTCCCCTATGCTCTCCTCTCCATGCATCCCATTCCCCACCAAAGAAGCCATTTGGGCTTGGGGCAGGTGGCAGCTCAGCTCCAGCTTTAGCCCTGAGACCAGGGCCAAAGCTGAAACTGAGCCACTACCTGCTCCAGGCTGGTCCTCAAATCAAAGATGAAATTTTTATTTCCCCATACTGATTAGGGGCAGAAATACCGCATCTTGGATTTGAGTATATGCAGTAATTACACCTCTAACATATGTCAATTTATTCTCTCCCCCTCCCCTCTTTAAAGTTACTAAATCGAATAGTGAAATACTGACTGACAGTATAAAAAATAAAGTACCCTTTTTGGGTACCAGGAATGTGTACTTGTGAGGATAACAAAGTAATTCAACTAGTCCTTCCATTACATTTGTTAGAATTAATTCTTATGCACAACCTTCAGAATTTTTTGCTTTGTACCATGGTGGCAATATTACCTTCTTGAATGATAGCATATAGTAGCCATGGACACACACCTGAACCACTGTCTCCAAAGGATGCCATTAGAACTGCTCAGCTGTGTACTCTTGATCCTGTACTGATGACTTCTCAAGACTCTTCTCTAGCTCAGGTGCAAGGTTGAGTGTTTCTGTAGCCAGAAATTATAGGTTGTAGCTGCCTTGTGGCCAAGAAGCTAGCTAGTTCAGGTAATTTAAATATAATGCTAATACTAATAACAATAAACACTATGACAAATGCAATTTTATACAGTTTATCAATAATAATAATATTAGTAGTAATATACAACTCTAAGATTTCATTTAATTTATTTAAGATTGATTTAAAATGTTGAAAAGCCTTTTTAAAAGGGATAAATTACTAAATTGTAAAGCCCTTGCATGTTTCAGGGATTTTGGTTATAGCCGTATTGGTCTAAGGATATAGGCAGACCAGGTTTTACCCAAAGAACCTTGTCTATATATTGTAAATACATTATCTGCAACCTTCACATACTATATAGAAGTGCAAGGCTAATTAGCCTAGGTGCAACACCATTGAAATGTAGTCATGCAGTGTTTAGTATGAGATGTGGCTTGTTCAGTCCTAAATTACATGAGTTTTCTTATACCTATAATGACAATAAAAATCGAAGTTACTCTATGTAACGTAAGGAGCAATAAAGCAGTTTTTTGTGATGGAAAGTAATGGGCAGTTTGAAGGTGTTGGAGTATAATCACATGATTGCTCCTGGAAATTAGATTATTTGACATTTAAGCAACCTAAGGAAGGCCTGCAATTCTGCAGGCCTAGCACTTGATTAAGGGTAGGCTGAGAATATGTGTGTGTGTGTATTTTTCAGTAAGTAACTGGCTGTGTATGTATGCCCAGGAAAATGCACATATTTATATTGTACTCTTTAGCATTCATGCTTTCATGGGCTTCAGCCTGAAAGATTGTGACGTTGCTGGATGACATTTATCATTGTGCAGGTACCTTCTGTAAGTTGAATTTGACACTTCTCATATGGCTTTTACTTTAATCTTATTTTCAGGTGACAGCATGTAGGGAAGTCATTTCAGGCAGAATAGAGATTTGAACTCACAGAGACAGAGGGCTTTACACTGCGCACAAACTCTTCGTTTTGGATGTCAAGGTTTTGGCATACCATTAATTATGAAGTACCTTGGAATATTAATGATTTTATTTAGTTCCCTGGGGGTATTCGCACCACTGAGAAAACCAAAATTCCCTCTATCTTTATATTTTTTCTAATAAATGATGAAAGTGCAGTATCTTGATCATGATTTTGCATTGCTAAACTCTGGGCCATAGACTTCAATAAATGTGACTAATGTCATCCCAGGAAAATGGTAAATAGCTAATTCTGACTTGCAATGGAAATAGCATCAAAGAACACACAAACAGGAGACTTTCCACAGCTTTCTTAGATGGCGTATCTATTTAAAAAAATCCTGTCTGTGCCTCCTGCCCGTGCTGCCTCCTATGAACTCTCGCTCTCACGCTCCTTTTACACCTTTCCTGAATCAACAGCATCCAATTTGTTCCATTTCCCAGCTGATGTGACTGACGCATCCAAGTACAGTTTACTAAGCAGGCTGTTGGACTCTTCTCTACTTTAAATTTCTGAGATGATTTGAAATACAGTTCCACGTAACATGCAGTGCAACAATCCAATCTCAACCTGCTAAAATCAAAAGTAGTAAGTTTGGGAGCCTAAAACAATGTCTACAAACTCCTACCTCATTGCAGAGTAGAATGTATAATACAAGCACATTCCTGGCCACGGCCATCCCTCAGAAGCGGAAGATTTAACAATATAATGGATTATGACCGCAGGTTCCCAATATTGGACAAACTCTTTTGCTTAAATTGCTAGAACTCATTTTCACAATGTCATTAAACCTATAACATTATTCGTCATGGCTTCTATATAGTTTTCAGAAAACTATGACTGCTGTATTAACATAACGTATTCATGATGTGCATGACTACATTCCCTGTGAAAATTTGTTGCTGTTTATTGTGGCCCTTCTGCAGATTAGGATTGGCATCAATTGCAAACCTTAAACTGATTGCCATTATTAGTCCAAATCCTGAGTTTTTGCTCAGGATTTTCCTTATTTGGGAATTTCCCTTTGAAGTAAGGCAGGGTTCAGCAACCTACCACTATTGGCAGGATCCAGCCCATGAAGATGTTTGATCTAGCAGGGGCAGGAATCAATGGCACAGAGCTGCTCTGTGCTGCTGATGTCCCTTTAACCAGTTTCTTGCTGCAGAAGGCTGCGTTTCTGCAGTTGGAAAAGTGCAGGCAGTTGGCTGATGGTTGGATTGCAAGCTCTAGTCTGTGCCAGCTAAATATTGTTGCCCATGAAGTAAGGGGTTGTGAGTGTGTATTTACAGACAGTCAGGAAACATAAGAAAAATTAGCTAGAAGTGGCAAGTTAAATCTCTCTATGTATGCTCTTATTCATAAAGAGAGTAGCCTGAAAGTGGATTGTTTTAATCCCTTTAAAAGAGGCTGGTCAGTGTCTGCCTACAGCTTGCTGTCAGTGGGGCACCACTGGAGCTGTACTAGCAGGAATTTCTTCATACCTCAGCCAAAAGTTGATTTTTGTGCAGCCTATGCTGAGTAGACTCAAAATGAAAATGATAAAGTCTGAGACTGATAGCTAAGGCAGGCATCGTAAAAACCTGCTTTAAAGCCATTAGAAGCAAGAAATCTGCATGAGTGATTGAGAGCCCCACTAGACAAATGAGAGGAATTGCACTGGGTGGGTAATTAAATAAGGGAGTGAAACAGCTGAGAAGTTGATGCAAAACTTTCATTTAGTCCCTATTGCAGAAGTCATTGGGGAAATTCCTATTCCAAGGACACTTTTTTAATGGAAATCAGAGCATGGTCTTAACAGAGATTGAAGTCTCTAGGGAGAAAGTTATGAAGAAGCTCAACAACTAGGACAGCAAAGTATTCATCTGAGGGGCCTGATGTTAGGCAAGTGTGAAGTAGCAGAGTTAATGAAGAGGGTATGCAATTTATTTTTAAGTAAGTGACTGTTTTTGAAGATGAGAAAAGTCATTTCTGTGCTTCCTGATATTGAAACAGAAGCCAGGGAGAAAATCCTAGGAATAATAGTTTTGGCAAGCTTCAGCTCTGCTCTGGGGAAATTTTATAAAGAGTCTAATTAAGGAGTGAGGTAAATAAGTATAACTTGATATAGTCACACTGACCTGGGTCCTCCATGGGGCAACTTGCAACTCATTAACCTTGTAAAGGTTCTTGAAATAGTTAATAACATGGTAGATGAAAGTGAATGTATTAGTTTACTGATATGTTGGAAAGGATTTGATAAACTCATTAAAAACTGCTAAAGAAATAAGTTACCAGAGAATGAGGTTGAATATGAGATGGATTAACCACTTGTGAAGCAAAATAGCAGAGTAGTAAAAAGCAGTGAGGTGCTCTCCAGTATGGAAAGGTGATAGCAGTCAAGTGCTTTTTGTGTTTGTTCTTGCAAATAGCATTAGGATCTGAATCCAGACGTTTTTGTATGCAGATGGTTTATAAAGTCAACTTGAGTTACTGCCAGAAAATATAATAATGAAGGAAAACTGATCATGGCCTTTGCTTTTTCCATGTACCTTAGTAAGAGAAAATGGGATCACTGCAGGAAAAGACAGGCTAGTAAACAAATAAAGGTAAATAGAACAGCTAATTTGTTTGTTAATGTGATCACCAGCTCATTTGTGGACTAAAAAGCTCAAGCTGCTTCTTCCCACTTAGTTGCCAGGATACAGATGAATGGGTTACTACTTAGGGCTTACTTTTGCAACTCTGAATGAGACATGAGTATCCACAGTGATGGACCTAGCAGAGTAGAAACCTTTGAATCCACTTTTTTACAAAATACAATGGATAACATTAGTAGTACATTATGACTAAATATAAATAGGGCTGAGCCAAAGGCCAGATCACTGGATCTTCATCCTCTGAACTTTGAGGAAGTCTGTTTACTTTCCTTCTCCTGGTGGTATGCTGGGTTATGGTAAGGCTGGATAGTCTACCCACATAAATGCTGCTGCAGAATTTATGCCAGTAGATGAAGTTATATTAGACATCCTCTTACTGTGAAACACATTCCAGGTCTATGTGCTAAAGACCAGACCCTGTAACTAGCATCCTTTCTTCTTCGATTTCCAGACAAGCTAAGAAAGGACAGAGTTCAGAAGCTCCAAAGATCATCATGTGGAGTTGTGATTAGATTCATACACCGCCTTCCTTGGCAGTCAAAGATGAGTTATGGGAAAATTTATTTATCTCCCCAGCTGTAGCTAACTGGTTGTTCAGCAAGAGCTGGTGAGAAGCAGCTGCAACAGATGCAGAGTGGGCTGCTGTCAAAGAAGCTGAGGGAATTAATGAGCAGAGGACTAGCAGAGACATATGTGGCACAAGAACATAAACCTTACAACTGTGGGAAGGGAATTCCTAGAAAGGGGAGTGAGTGCCCAGTTGGCTCTTTACTGTATTTACTTCGATACTACACACAACAGTCACACATACTGTTCCCCTCAAATTATCATGGCATTGCTTAAAGAGGAAAGCTGATTTTCTGTCCAGAATAGCAGTAGTGGCATTTCTGTTCAGGCAGCAGTGAGGGTGTCAATGGATTTCATGGCTTATTAGAAGCCTACTTGATTCCTGCTGATTTGCTCTACACATAGCAGGTTTTTACTGGTCTTGATGTTCTACTAATCCAACAATCCTTTGACAATTGTGCTATAGGATTTGCAATGTATATACTCATGAGCTCTCTTCTCCTATTTCATAGCTTTGCAGATTGGCTTTAGCTTTTTACAGAATCCCAGATTGGCCCATAGCGTTCAATCTTCAGCAGCAGCTACAGTTTTAGCATTTGGCTGAGCAGCCAAGATCTGTGAATTTTACAATGCAGTTATTACTGTAGCTTTTGCCTGAGTTGGGAAAGGGAGGGAGAGTAAGCTGAAGATTAGGCTCTGTCTTTGTTGTATGCAGCTGTAACTCTGGCAAAGTCCCCCCCTCCTTTCATTCTGTTTCTCAAAAAATAAGATGTATGTTTTATTTGTGGGCATGTGGTGTGTGACAAAATATGGTTCAGTTGCCCACATGCTCTTCAATGGACTTCAAGGAATATCATACTTTTTGCATCTACTGTTAGATTGGGGAAGAATGTGACATGAGAATCAAGAGTAGCTGATAGTACGCTGAAAGACCAGGAGAACGGGCTCTTAAAATAGGTAATTTACTTCCCGCAGTATTATTGGGAGAGGGGGAAGAGGTTTAGCAATTTTCTTCACAGAAACACTAGTAAAACCCAAGGGGCAAAACAGGAAAAAACATGGAACAAAAGTGTATGTGCATGCGTGTGAATTAGCAGATTAGCAGAATGAATATTTCTGGACATCATTAAAAGTATTTTATATAGTGACACATATGAAATTATTAATTAGTACAATAATTGCAAGATAACTAAAGACATTGCTAAAGGGGAAATTACATTGGATTGTGTTCAAAGGGGAAACATTGGGCTGATGGGAGATGACAAATGGAGTTCTCCATGTATCAGTTTTCAAAGCAATCTTGTTTAATATTTTCATTAATGACCTTAGCAAAAATTTGTTAATGAAATGTGATAATGACACAAAGTTGGAAGCCATCATTAATACAACGGAGGCTGATAAGAACCGACTGATCCTGAGGCCTGGAGTAGCAGAAATAAGATGAAATTCAATAGTAGAAAGGGCAAGGTCATGCACTTCATGATTAATGACAAGGTTCGAGCAGAATAACAATATTGACAGTGGAAGAGGAAGAAGACTTGTTTGTATTAACTATACACTGAATGACTAAGGCAGTCAATGTGATGACGCTCTGAAAAAGGTGAATGAACCTTTCATTTTGAAGGTCTCAAAATTATTTATATTTATTATTAAAGCTTTGTAATATAGCAGCACCTAGTATAAGTACTACAAACTTACAGTTAGGTTTTAGAAACTCAGACTCAAGTAGCCATAGCCTTAGCCCTTAGGAATTGTGGCCGCTACTACTGTGTGCTAAAAACCAGACCATCCTGCCTTTCTTACTAGTTAATGACATTTTTAGATGTCTCATCTCCTTGGGGCCAGTGTAGATGTAGCTATCAAACAGCCTCTGATTCAAATGTATACTTTTTTTCTTTTATATCTGGAATTAAGAAAATTGATTACTTAATTCTCTCATTAGTTTTCTCTTTGTGGCTACTTTCCAAATCAATAGAGAAGGGTTAATCTCAGAAAATGTACATACAAAGCCATTTCTAAGAAAACTCACTAATTCTTTCTTGCCAAGCTATTTAAACAAATTCCTGTAGTTAATATAATTTTAGCAAATCCTGAGGATAAGGAGATTCCATCTATGTCTTTGATATTTACCAATCTTTTTTTTTTAAGTGGTCTGTCAGTCCATGACCTTGAAATCATTATTGCTTACTGTATGGCAAACCCAAGCTCATTACAGTTTCACTACTCTACAGGCAGCAGAAAGTTTTATTCTAAATTTTAAATGTCCAAATTTGTAATTGATGTAATTAAAATTACAAGGCACCTAATTTTATTGAGTAAATATAAGAAAAAATGTAATCCTTTTTGTATTCAGGAGCCAGAAATGTCTTGATTTCAGGAAAAATGGGTTTAGTAATAATTTGATTATGTTGAAAAATATAGCAGACACATGCTACCCTGTGAAAGCAGGTTCTTAAAGAAGTGACAGATCTGAGAGTTCTGGGTTTTCTTATAGATGGATCTAGAATTAAGAACTTTGAGGATCTGGGGAATTAGGTTGGAAATCTTACAGGAGCAATACCATATGTTCCTAGAAGATTTCTAGCTTTATTTCACTGTTATATGGTTAGAAAACTCCATGAAGAAAAGTTTTCTTACAGTAGCACTTGCTATTTGCAGGCCATCTGAAGAAAGGTGGAAGGTGAAGCAGGTATCACAACATTTGATTGCCATGAAGATGGTTTGGCTCAAATATGGCTCTAAAAAAGTGAAGATTCCACCTTTGCTTTCTTACTTTTTACAGCAAAAAATCAGCTTTACAGTAGGACTGACAAAAGTGAATTCTTGCACTAATGTAGAACAACCGTGGATGTATTTGGGAGGAAAAAAATCTACCTCCATGGAAACAATGTTTCTTTAATTTCAGTCATAACTAGTAACAGAACTGGAGTAGTACTGTATACTCTATTGTTATTTAAACCTAGGCGGTGTCATCCCAGTGAAAATCTAACATTATTCCACTTGCACAGGGCACCATGAAATCCACTGACCTCTCCACTATTCATTTCTTATGGATTATTTAAAAGAAAGGAATATTGATAGTTTCTTCCAATGCTTGTTGCCTCCAGACTAATGGTGATGCTGAACATGTTTTAGTTGTCCAGGAAGCTGGTTAATAAAGAAAAAGGAGAAGCAGCATTCGGCTCAACCACAATGGGAAGTTTTGCTGATACCTCAAATAGGCACAGAATCTGACTGTATATAATTTTAATACCAACACTCTTATTTTTCCCAGAAAAGTATTTATTCCCTTTATTTCTCTTCCCAGCCCCCAGTAGCTGGATCTCAGTAAAGGTGTGTTCTGGATTTTTGGCTTAAAAAGCCTTCTGGTAATAGTGTAGCTCTTATACTTTCACCTGTGCGTTCTAACCTCCAGATGGTCAGAGCTATGACTTGGAAAAGTTGCTGAATAATGTATTTGTCTGATATAATCAGTCCTCTGTTATCATTGACTGTTCAGCTGTCTGTTCTGAGCTTGTCACTTCATCGCTCCACATAACCATCCATTCCACTTCCTACCCATGTCTGTCATAATGCCCAGCATGGGCCAGGTTTTTTTTCAGAGTTTTTAATTCTGATGTATAAAATGTTTATGAAGTTGGATGATAAGAATCTTTATGAGTAATTTACCATGCATGCTGGAGTGTTTAAAACGGCTTATTGTGTCTGGCTGCACCATCTGCAGAGGAACTCACTTGACTTTTCTACAGGACTCTTGGGATAGTTATTTTTTTAAGCCTTTCTGCTTGTTCTAATGCAGGGCATTCACCAATGCCAAATAAAATGCAGTTTGAAATAAAAATCAGAAAGGTACATAAGGACTGTCACTTATGATTGCAGTTTTGGACCTAAGAGTCTGGTATTTCGGCATGCTAATTAATACTGAATTTCAATAGCATTCTTCAGGAAATGCAGTATTAATGACATCAATCTCAGCCCTGTGGGAATCCTTCATTTCTGTCAGTAAAAGCATAAAAAAACTGCTTACACCTTTTTTTGTTAGAATTCAGTTTGAAAGCATCTCTTTAATTGCTTTGATAGGAGGATAAGTGACTGTGTAAAGGAGCATTATGTGGAGTTCCCTGTTTTTTCTCTGTAGGTAACTTATCATCTCTGATATCTTTTGAGATGCAAAGAATTCCTCCTCTCTTACTCTAATGCTGTGAAGATCATAAATTCTCTCTCTCCATTTAGCTTCCTTGGGTCATGATCAGAGGGGCAGCTGGGCAGTGCTGGTGCATGTGGCCATGGCAGCGGCTGGAACAGTAGTGATACCACTGCTATTTTTGAGCAGTCCCAAGTAAGCATCCTGGTGTCCCACTCTTGCCCTTGCTCTCCCATCCTTAATTATGCTACTTGTCATGATATCTGCCAAAAGTTGGAAGAAGACTGCGTTTGAATTAAATAAAGTAAAATCCCCAATCCCATTTTTAATGACATCAGCCAATATCAAAATACTCTGTTTGGAAAGCTTTAATAGTTTTCAGAGACATAAGTGGAAGGATGATCTTGTGGATAAAGCTCGTGCAGCCTGAGAAGCAACCTGGGGTCAGTTTCTAGCTGTGTGACAGACTCTTTGTTACCTTGGGTAAGATCCTTAATGTCTCAACACCTTCCTTTTTTAGCCACAAATTGTTGGTAACAATCTTTTGTCTGTCTTGTTTGCTCAGACTGTAAACTGTTTGAGACAGGCATTGCTTTACTACTATGGGTCCTAATTTCAACTGGTGTCCCTAATCATACCACAAAACAATTGATAATAGTAAGGAAGGGCTGATTCCAATTTTAAAAAGGCTGTAATTTGCAGATCCAGGAAGAATTGTTTTCCCTTTCAGCACTGAGCTGTGCAGGCTGCAGTAACACATGCTGGGCATGTTTCTTTCCTGTGTTGTGCAAAATGAATGCAAAAGTGCTAGAAAATCAGAATTCTCTACTTGTACCTGTGATGACACTTGTAGTCTTTGCTCAAGGGTATAGCTTATGACACAAAGTGTTAGGCAGTAGAGACTGAGGACCATTATTGTTGTCCTGAGGGGCTTCAGCTTCCTACCTTTTCTCCATTCTTTAACAAAGTAGCTGACTTATTTTGGAGGTTATACAGAATGTTCCCAGTCCCAGCTAAACTGTTTAATATGCTCCCTATGATAAGAAATGCAGCATCTTGTTTACAAAGCATATTTGGGTCGTGCTATGCATTAGGACTAATCTCATAGAACAGTTAATACCTTCTGCGATTCTGCTACTTCTTTCCAATGTTTTTAGAAAATGAAAAAAAGGTAAATGAGGGATACAAATGCAGCCAAACAAAAATTTGTAGCATTATTAAAGTAATACAGATCTTCATATAGCTAAGTTGACTAAAAGCAAGATGTTTCCAAGGTTCCTTGGTGAATTGTGCATGTGTGTGAGATATAAACTACCTCATATAGAAATAATATATATAAAAAAGGGTTAGCCTTAAAGAGATTTGACAAGCATAAAATATAATCATATCTGGTTCAATTCTGACCAACTACCTTCTGCCATAAGCATATAACTTCCTCCAAATATAACAGGGAAAAAGAAAATTTCTCTTTCAGAGCTGAACATCTGCTGCAGGGTACAATTTTTGACAAATTGACACTTTTTGGTCTGTAATATTTTATAGAAAGAAAAAAAACCCTCCTGGGTACTAAATATTTCATGCAGTAGTTGAAAAAGAAAGAAACATATTGGATGTAAGTAATGCCTATTTTCAATTCAGAACTAGCAGCCAAGGAGTTTACAAACTGATGAAAAGGATCAGCATAGTTAATTGTTTTTATGTGAAGTTTACAGAGGCTAGTTTCTTAGACAAATCACAGTGACACTGCAGTAGAAAAAAACTTTGAAGAAGACTGCATATGGCCCTGTGTGGGTATGTGCTTGGGAAAGAGACAAGGAGTGCTCCTTACTTCCTTGACCCTTTCCCCAGGAACTAATTGCAATCCTTATCCTTTTGGGAGGTACTCACCTATCTTGTGGCATCTTTACAGCATATAAAAAGGAATTGTGGCAAAAAGGGACCCTAAAATCCTAGATTCTAGTCATGGGATTTTCCTGAGATAGTCCCTGCAGTAGACTCTGCCATAAGGTTCTCCTCTGAGCATGTAAGGAATAGGCTGAAGGTAGCAATGGGGAGGAGGGGAAGTTTTACAGGGAGGCCTGGAATCTGAAACAAATGGCTATAAAGGCAGCCCTTGCGGTTTCTATAATTCAGACAAAGTCCTCTGGGAACTTTAATGTTTTTTACATGCCTCTCCATGTCCTGGGGCAGTTTAAAGACACCTTATTCTCCCTCGCAGTGATGCAGTGGTTTGGACATGTAACAAGATGGCCCAGGAACCTCACCAATCCCATCCTGCAGGGTGCTGTGGATGGACAAAGAAGAGGAAGATTTAGCATGAGCTGGACCAACAACATCAAAGACTTGATGGGATTAAAATTGACTGATTGTACAAGGATTGCAAAAGACCAGAAAGAATGGGGGAAAGTTACTACTATATCAAAGATGTCCCAATGGTTGGTGTGGCCTTGGTTTTGAATGACTGACTATTCTCCTTTTCTTCCTGGCATATCATCTCACATATGCACAGCATAGAATTTCAATCCTTGTGTTTAATGAGTGCAAAAGATGCTAGTGGCTATATTGATACTGACTTTCTCAAACAGAGGAGCACTCGTTTGGTCACAGCCTGAGCTGGGATCCTTTGGTAGAGGAACACATGGTGTTTCTGTAAAAAGGTGTATTGCCAATTATGCTAGCTTGTGTCCCTTCAACCACTTTGAAGAAAGGAAGAATGCTTTCTGCTTCTTGCTCCATTTTCTATTCTGCTGCCTGTCCCTTCCCCCATTTGCCTACATACAGGGGCTGCCCATGCCATTTGCAGTATGAATACCATAGATTGACCACATGAGTTTATTTCCCAGGATATTCATCCATTGTTCCACCTCTTCTGTATTTCTCACTGAAATTCCTTGCTTGCTAGTCACAGGATTTGGTATGGTGCTTGGCTGTTGAATCCCCCTATCACCTCCTTTTTTGAGGCTGCTGAAAATATGGCACTTTTCATCCCAGCATCTCCTTCATTATTCCCCATCCTCAGTGTAAGAGCCTAGCTTTTAGCTGAAGCTGTAAAGACTCATATTTTTTTCAGGTTGGAGGGCCTTAATTCATTTCCCAGTGAGTTGACTAAGATGGTAGCCATTTGAATTAAAGGTATTTAAAACATCTACATTGAACATCTGTATTAAAAGGCTCTGAAAATGTAGAAAGATACCCAGAACTGGCATCAATATGCTGATGACACCTAGGTTTACTTCTTCTAAACAAGCAAGAACCTGCTGTCATGTAGATGTTACAGTGCCTGAAAGAAAAATAGATCTAGATGAAGAGCAGCTGGCTCAGGCTTAATGCAGACAAGAAATAGGAAAGCATGTTGAAGAGCTTCCAAGATGACAGCTGCATATTCCCATCACTAAAGTAGTCTCAAAGTCATGTGACACTCATCATATTCTAAGGAATACAAATAGCTATAGAAGCAAGAAATGTCTTTCATAGATTCATAGATTTTTAGGGTTAGAAGGAACCCCCTGTCCTGGGCAGGAATGAGTGCTGGGGTCAGATGACTTCAGCTAGGTGTCTGTCCAATCTCCTTTTAAACACCTCCAGGGAAGGAGACAGCACCACTTCTCCTGGAAGCTTATTGCACATTTTGGCAACCCTCACTGTAAAGAATTTTCTCCTGATGTCCAATCTGAATTTTCTTTCTTCCACTTTGTGGCCATTATTTCTAGTTACCCTGATAGGTGCCCTGGTAAATATTGTATCCCCTATTTCTTCCTGCTCCCCTGGATGAGTTTGTAGGAGGCTGCAAGATCACCTCTCAGCCTCCTCTTGTGGAGGCTGAAGAGGTTCAGGTTTCCCAATCCACATAGGGTTTTTTCTGTAGGCCTTTAATCAGATGAGTGGCCCTCCTCTGAACCCTCTCCAGGCCACCCACATCCCTCCCGAAGTGCAGCACCAAAAACTGGACAGAGTACTCTAGCTGTGGCCCATAGAGGGGAAGCAACACCTCTCTAGACCTGTTTGTGATGCACCTACTTATGCAAGAAATGGTGCAGTTAGCTTTATATATTACCTCATCACACTGGTGACTCATGTTCATTTTGGAGTCAACTGTGACTCTGAGATCCCTTCCCACAGTTGTGTTAGAATGGTACCTCCCAGGCTATATGAGTGTTGATGATTCTTCCTCCCCAGGTGCAACACATGACACTTATCCTTGTTAAACTGCATCCTACTCTGTTCTCCAAATCAGCCTGGATTCACTCCCTGCCATCTAGTTTGTGTACCTCCCCACATAGTTTGGTGTCACCAGCAAACTTGAACAGGGTGCTTTCTACTCCCTTGTCCAAGTCACTAATGAAGATATGGAATAGTACCAGCCCCAGGACAGAGCCTTGAGGGACTCCACTGCCCACATTTCTCCAGGTAGAAACCAACCCGTCCACAACCACTCTTTGGGTATGTTCTATAAGCCAATTTTCTCCCCACTGGACTGTGTAATAATCTACATTGCAGATGTTTAGTTTATTTATAAGAATTGGGTGTGACACTGTGTCAAAGGCCTTTTTAAAATCTAAGTAAATAACATCTACCTCTGTTCTTTCATCCAAGCATTTTGTGACCCAGTTATAAAATGAAACCAGGTTAGTCAGGCAGGATCTGCCTTCTATGAACGCATGCTGATTGCCCCTTAGCATCATTTTACCCACTGGTCCCCCACAAATGTGATTGTTAACAATTTTCTCAAATGTCTTGCCAAGGATAGAGTTGAGACTAACTGGCCTATAGTAACCCAGTTCTTCCTTCCTCGCCTTCTTGAAAATAGGGACCACGTTGGACCGATACTCTTTAATGTCTTCATCAGCGACTTGGACGAGGGGGTGAAATGTACTCTGTCCAAGTTTGCAGATGACACTAAGCTATGGGGTGAAGTGGACACGCCGG
>NW_017728947.1:35652776-35701626 GCF_001723895.1 Crocodylus porosus
ATTGAGGTCCCTTCCGACCCTAGCATCTATGAATCTATGAATCTATGAATCCTACATTGGTTCTTTTCCAATTCCAATCTTCTATCACCAGTGGCTCTTTAGGATATTTTACCTCTTCTTACTTGGAAAAAGCCTTGATAACTGGATAAGTCTACATCTCTGTGGCAGAATGCTCAGTCTCACTGCAGGGGAAAGAAGGCTTACTCACCCACCCTCCATGTGTGTAAAACCCAGAAATGAGGCACTGAAGACACGGTCAGTGTGCCAGTGGTACTCTGCTCAAGATCTGGGTTTCCAGTGTGCATGTAAACAATGACTTGTGACCCTCACATCCCCTTCCCCTTCCCCTGCATCCTCATCACCTCATTTCTGTGTTTTATACACATGAACTGGGTGGGTGGAACTTATTCTTCAGAAGCAAGAATGAGTACTCAGAGACCACCCCTACCATTTAACTCCTGCCTTTGTTACATTTGGATTATAGAAAACCCCTCTTGCAATGCAAGAAATGAAAAGGGATCAAAGGCAATGGAACATGCCCATTTCAGAAATGTGCATATGTTTTTGGAAAATAAAATAAAACAGTTGAAAGACACATGAGGTAGAGAGAGGAAGGGAGGGAGGGACAGGAAGGGAGAGACAGCAATGACAAAGGGCACCTAAGGTTGTTCCTAGCTTTTTTGTAATGGGGACTGATGATCTGGAGACTACTAATGGTCCAGCCTTTAATTCTCTCTACTCTTCAGGCTTCCAGGTATATGCTTGCCTAAGTAAGTAGCAGTTATATTGCCATTCAGTCAGTAGAGCCCAGTGGATTGCATAATGCTAAATGTTCTTGAGGTCTATCTGCTCTTGGAACATAAAATGAAAAGGGCACCAGTTCTTCTCTCACAATATTAAGTGCACTGTATCCCTCAGGGCTATAATTAGCAAAATGTCATTATAGGCAGTTTTATGTTTTGTACTTCAACTTGCCACTCACTTAAGCAAAGGGGAAAAAAATGACAGTGCAACAAGACTGAAACTTTCCTTTGAGGAAATAGTAACTTCTCTGAACACATGAAGCTTTTGTACCACCTAAGTCCTGTTTTGAACTTTTAAGTGTAAGAAATAGTGCATAGGTGCAACCTTACTGCACCTTACTGCAACCTTACAGTAAGGTGCAACCTTACTGATAACTGTAGAATTTTTTACCACTGAAAGTGAACATCATTATGGCCAAGGCATACCACAGGCTTATAAATAAACAACAGCAGGGGAGAATCCTATCAATTCTAATTAAAGTGCTATATGCAAGTGCTAATGTGGAATTTACTAAAAGTCAGACATAGAAATTACCTCAAATCTAGTGTACATTTGGCTTGTCTCTGTGAATGCTTTGCATGCCATGCTATCAATCACTAGAACATGTCCTACATGTTACCCAGTTGTGAATTAAAGTAAATTTTCTTCACAGAGTTTCAAGGGGGAGCAGCGTGGTCCACATGACAGGATAGGGGATTGAAAATTGGGGCATATGGATTTTATTTTGGCTCCTACATATATTACTTATATTCACTCCCAGAGCATAATATCCTAAAGCAGTTTATAATTTTTAATGTATTTATACTCACAAACCCACTGTCAGGGAAGTGTTATTGTTTACAGATTACAGAAGCAAGAATTAAGGGACAGAGAGATTCAGGTTGCATTGTTGTGGGGCAAGAAAAATCTGTGCAAGATACTGGTACCTGTGGCAGCTGAAAATTATGTCTGTGTGATAAAAATGCTTGCTGAAGGCTCTATGAAGATTAGACCAAGTGTTTTTCTGTATTTCTTTAGATATAAAGCTATAAGTTGTTGCTAAAAGCCTAACTGTAGTTTAAGATGTAGTGAGGCCTTGTATAAAGTAAGGCCTAGTAAATTTAGCAAAGCCTAGAAGTAGTAAGGCCCTGTGGCACAGTTAAAATTACCTTATCAAAAGAATGCAAGGCTTGTACTGCTATTGGTCAGTCTAAGGACAGTTGAAGAAAAAGAAATCTATGTGGTTGTACGTTATCAGTGTCTTTTAGAAGCTATAAATTAGCTGAAGTATCTGGAAACCATTCAGAAGGAAGATGCAGCTCTGTGAAAAGGATTAGTTAGCTGTTGCCTGGATCAGTGGGCCTGTGGACCTCAAGGAGCCCAAGAACTGCATTCTAGGGTCCTTCCCGGTACCCCTCAGACAGCGTTGTTCAGGGACACCTACCTTGCTGAACTTTGTGGAAAGAGAAGCTTGCTGTGTATCAGGCATCAGAGGGACTGCCAATAAGTTGCCAACATGAATTGCTTTTGTTTGTCATCGTTTGTCTTGTTACTATGCGTAATTCTGTTTTTCTTAAGTCAATAAATCTTTCTTATCTTTCTACCCCCAACCACACTCTCAATCTAAACCCTCTGCAGGTGGCTGTGACAGTACCTGAGCTTGCTTTGCATCCAGCTGCAGTATAGTTGTATTACTGTGGTACTGCACCTAGAATTAGTTATCTGTGCTGAGAAGCAGGACTTTTTAGCATGGGTGTGGTGTCACTTCCGCATGGCTATCCTGCTTCTGGTTGTGAGGCTAGAATATGTAGAGTTATTTTCGATATGTCTGTACAGTACTGCTTTCTACTGGGTAGACTCCAGCATGCAAGCTAGTGAGCTTAGTGCCAGCTCAGGGTGTTTCTTCACAGAAGTGTTTTGTGCTGTGTGGACATACATTGTAAGTGATTTGTTTTAGGTCACACAGGAAGTCTGTGGTAGGACAGGATATTGAATCCAGGTGTTCTGAGTGCCAGCCTAGTAACTTAATCAATGGACTATGATTTTTGAATATATAGCCCTTGGGAAGTCACTAATCATCAGGGATCTGGGTTTTCTGTTCATGATGAAAAAACGTGGTAAAACCCAGATTGTCTCATTTCAAGGAGAAAAACTTGGATTGTCTACTTTAAAGAAGAAAAACACGGGAAACAGTGGGCTTACCTTTGCAGGCTGGCAAAATTCCAACCTGCAAGGGGCTGGAGGGTGTGGGAGGAGGGTGGTCAGATAGAGGGCACCATGAGCATGTGTGCATTCACATGGTCACTAACAGCATGAGAGCAGCTCCCCACAGGTAAGTCGGGCAGGGGATGAGTGGGGGTTGAGGCCCCTATAGTGAAGGAGGGAAGGAGTTGGGCAGGGCTAGGGCTGGGGCTACTGCTCAGTAGCGTGGTGTGTGGAGCTTGGGGCCCAGGGTTGCAATTTGCCGCTGCAGTGCTCTGGCAGGGAGCAGCATGGAGCCTCTGCTTCTTCCCCCCTTCCCATTCTGAAACCTTTGCAGCCCTACAGGGAGGAGGGGCCATTGCTAGCGGAAACCAGTTGCAGGCTAGCATCCAGCAGCTAGATCCCCCTCCCCTGTGGAACCAACAATGAACTTCTGTTTTGGTACAGGAAATTATTGTAACTCAGAATGCTTCCTGCAAAAGCATTCTCAGTTACAGTGGGGAGCTACACTTCTGTCTGTGCCCTAAATGACTAGACTTGGGCTACTGTACACACTGGCTGCATCTACACTTTCTTTAATGTGCTGTAGCTACCGAATATTAAGTTTAGTACTTGTAGAATCAAGTATTAAATTAATGCGCAGTAACCGGTGTTACTGTGCAGTAGCACTAGCACATGCCTTTTTAGTGACGCTACTGCTCAGTAGCATAATAATACTACTTAGTAGCATCTTAGCACTGTTTGTGCTGTGACATGATACTGCACAGAATCAAGCTACTGCGCAGTTAGCATCTCATGTAGACGTGTCCACTGAGAGTCAACTCACAATGGTTCCTTAGATACTTGGCTTCTATCCAAGATATGTTGTGATCCACTTCTACCTAGGACTTGCAATTCCAGTTCCACTTGGGAAGCATATAAACATCGCCTAGCATCAGTTTGAAGTTGAGAGCATGTATACAGCTAAATAGGGTATCTTCTTCCAGCCCAATAATCTGGAAGTCAGGGCAGCTGCTATGAAAAAACTGAGTCCTGGATTTTAGATCAGACTCAGCCTGGAAGGGATTAAGAACCACATGTCCAGCTATGGGTTTGTGGGGTTCATTTGTTTCCCTAATCAATCCCCCCTGATGTGCTTTATAAAAGCACTGAAATTAGTGCCACTGTCAATGAAACACCCAGAGAGAAACTTGAAAGCTATGTGCCTCTCTGTGGTGCTATATAGGATCACTTTCTTGAGGTGAGATATGTTGGGTTTTTCTAGATTCATAGATTCCTAGAGTTGGAAGGGACCTTAGTGGGCCATCTAGTCTGACCCCCTGCCCCTGGAAGGCAAGAAAAAAACTCACCAAACCTCAGGTCATGTGATCCCAGCCAGG
This sequence comes from Crocodylus porosus, assembly GCF_001723895.1. NCBI lineage: Eukaryota > Metazoa > Chordata > Crocodylia > Crocodylidae > Crocodylus > Crocodylus porosus. Next base: position 35,657,141 of record NW_017728947.1, read on the forward strand.
TGCCTATTCAGTCTCTTCTTGAAGACCCCCAAGGATGGGATGAGCACCACCTCCCTTGGAAGCCCATTCCAGATTCTGGCAACCCTGACTGTGAAGAATTTTTTCCTAACATCCAGCCTGAACCTTCTCTCTGGTAGCTTATGGCCATTGTTCTTTGTCATTCCAGGGGGTGCCCTGGTATACAAATCATTGCCTACTTCACATTGCTCACCCCTTATGAATTTGTACGCTGCCACAAAGTCCCCTCTCAGCCTTCTCTTAGAGAGGCTGAAGTGGTTAAGGTCCCTTAGCCTTTCCTCATATGGCCTTCCCTGCAGGCCTCTAATAAGGTGAGTGGCTTTTCTTTGGACCCTCTCCAGGTTGTCCGCATCCCACTTGAACTGCAATATCTAGAACTGGACACAGTACTCCAGCTACTTTCTGACCAGTGCCGCGTAGAGGGAGAAAATCACTTCCCTGGACCTGTTTGTGAAGCACCTACGGATGCAAGACGAGGTGAGATTGGCTCTACCATCTGCTTCATCACACTGGTGACTCATGTTCATCCTGGAGTCAACAGTGACTCCAAGATCTTTTTCTGCCTTGGTGGAGCTGAGAAGTTTGCCCCCCAGCCTGTAGGTATGAGGCAGTTCTTCCTCCCTAAATGCAGCACTTTGCACTTATACTTATTGAATTGCATCCTGTTGCTCTCTGTCCACTTCCCCAGCCTGTCTAGTTGGCCTGGATCTGGTTCCTCCTCTCCAGGGTGTTAGCTGTACCCCATAATTTTGTGTTGTCTTTGAATTTGGACAGGGTGCTTCCTATCCCCTCATCCAGATAACTGATGATGTTGAACAGTACCAGCCCCAAAACTGAGCCCTGAGGGGCTCCGCTGCCCATATCTTTCCAGGTTGACACCTATCCATCCACTACTACCCTCTGAATGTGATTCCTTGAGCCAATTTGCTACACAGTCTACTGTGTAATCATCCAAGGTAAATCCACTCAGTTTATGTATAAGGATGGTATAGGATACCTCGTCAAAGGCCTTCTTGAAGTCCAGATAGATAACATCCACCTCAACACCTGCATCTAAACAATTGGTGGCCTTGTCATAAAAGGAAACTAGGTTAGTCAGGCATGACCCGTCTGCTAAAAACTCGTGTTGGTTACCCCTCTGCATCACATTAGCTAGTGGGCTCTCACAGATGTGTTTCTTGATAATTTTTTCTAGGATTTTCCCAGGGATAGAGGTAAGGCTGATGGGTCTATAGTTCCCTGGGTCCACCTTCCTCCCCTTCTTAAAGATTGGGATGAGTGCTCATATATCCTTGCCAGTGGATCAGCTATGACCCCCACTAATTCCTTCATAGAGTTCATAGATTTCATAGACATTTGGGCTGGAAGGGACCTCGGAAGATCATCAAGTCCAGCCTCCCAAACAAAGGGCAGGAAGTCAGCTGGGGTCATAGGATCCCAGCAAGATAAGCATCCGATTTGCTCTTGAAGGTGTTCAATGTAGGTACTTGAACCACCTCCAATGGCAGGCTGTTCCAGACCTTGGGGGCTCGGACAGTAAAGAAATTCTTTCTTATGTCCAGCCTGAAATGGTCTCGCAGTAGTTTATGATCGTTCGACCTCATCATCCCTTGGGGCACTCTGGTGAACAAACATTCCTCCAGATACTGGTGGTCACCCCTGATAAACTTATAGGTGGCCATCAGATCACCCCTGAGCCTGCACTTTTCCAGGCTAAAGAGCCCCATGGCTCTCAGCCTCTCATCATAAGGTCTGTTTTCCTGACCTCTGATTACGTGTGTGGCTCTTCTCTGGACTCTCTCAAGCTTCTCCACATCCTTTTTGAATTACCCATGGGTGAAGTCCCTATGGTTCTTGTAATTTGAATACATCCAGTCCCTCCAAGTGTCTTTTTACCACGTAGGCACTGACTGTTGGTCAGCTGATGTTCCCTTTGTTGTGTCCGTGATGTATGTTGAGGGTTCATCTAGATTCTCATTTAAGAAGATAGAGGCAAAAAAACTGATTGAAGAGCTCTGCCTTGTCCCTGCTATCCATCACTAAACCCTCCTGCCTGTCCTGTATGGGTCCTATGCTACCCTGCACCCTCTTTTTGCTACCAACTTACTTAAAGAAGGATTTTTTATTGTCCTTAATCCCTGACACTAGCTTGAGTTCTAGAATTGCCTTGGCTTTCCTGACCGACTCCCTGCAGGTGCAGGCCAAAGAAGTGTAATCCTTTTTGCTAGCTACCCCCTGCTTCCACTTCCTGTATGCCTCTTTTTTTGCCCTTAAGGTATCCTGAATGCCCCTGGTTAGCCAAAGGGGCTTTCTGGCCCCCTTGCCTACTTTCTTTTGCCATGGGATTGACTCACTCTGAGCCCAAAGAATGATTTCCTTGAGTAATGTCCACCCATCCTGGACCTTCAACACATCTAAGTTCTTAGCCCCTAGTACCCTGCTAACTAATTCGACGAGTCTATTAAAGTCAGCTTTTTTAAAGTTTAGCACCCGTGCCCTGCTGGGTATAATGCCTGTCCTTCACTGGATAATACATTTAATCATTTGGTGATTGCTGTCCCCTAAGTTGCCTTGAATCCACAGGTCATCCTCTGTGGCCAACACCAAGTCAAATAAGGTGGGGGGGCAAAAGCTGCTAAATCTTAGTTTTTTAGTAGGTGGAATAAAGTTGTGTCCCCCATGTGTAGAATGACAGTCTAGATATCTCTAGCTTTATCAAGGAGAGTGCAGTGTAGTGGCCATTATGAAGCTTGAACCCCAACTATAGTGTTAGCAGCTAGTTCATTTTTAAAACTGGAGTTAGCAATACTTATTTATCTTAAAGCATATTATTTAGGTAACTAATTACTGCTTGTAAAATGCTTAGAGTTTGGTAGCTAATAAGTGCCACCATATCACTGTGCTCATTACCAGTGCTTTTAAGAATACAGTGGAACATATGTCTTTTTTCCCTTTCGTAGCTTTTCATATTATTCTGTCTGCTGACCTTCATTATTTTATCTTGCTTTGAATTATTTAACACTCAATATTTTGGGAAAATAGCTTTTATGAAATGCAACATTTCCAGGCTGCTTTTTCTTAGTAGCTGTTTTTGGCCTACCTTTCTGGAACAGTCAGAAAACCAACCTCAGATGGGACTTAAATTCCCCCGATCAGGAAAAAAGAAATTCCCATTTTCTCAGTAATTTTCACTCTTTCCTTTTAAATAGCAACATTATGATGCAAGGCATTTTTTACTATCCATTCCCTGTCAGAGGCTAATCTAAGGTTTTTTCCCATTCCTAAATGAGAGTGAGTGGCTCCCCAAATTATATTCTGAGGAAGGGATGGAGCCCAGTCAGAACATGATATGTAACATTAACATAACATAACAATTTCTCATCTATCAATGACCTTTAAAGAGAATTGTAGTTATTACCTTACAATATTCTCATTTATTACCTGCCTCATCACTGAATTCCAATACTTTTATGTAGCAGAAATATAGATGCTTGGCCTCAAAATATAGAAATATGATTTAACTATTATAATAGCTCCAGGCACTCAGGTATAATTCAATTTTTTTCTTATTATGAGGGATTGTTGAAGATGATGGTGGTTACTAGACCAGGCAGTTCACCAGAGAGAGTCAGACAAGTATATATCTTACAGCTAAATAGTCATAAAAGGGTATTTTCTCAGATCAGGCAGAAGTTCATTAAAGTGATAAGATGCACTCCCAGAATGGCAATCTGTGCTATTATTGTTGGTAAAGTCCTTTAGATTGTAAGCAAAATGATGGCTATTGAGATGAAGAAAATTATGTCAATGTTCACCTAAACTGATCTTTGGTAGAGAAGAATTCAGCTATGTAGGGCATGTCTACATGTGAATTTACACATGCCTCAACTTAATGAACCTTAGCTTAAGGTGCATTAAAGTGATTTAGGCATGTGTCTACATGTGTATGCCTTAAGAAGCATTAATACAGCCCACTAGATGAACACATTTGCAGCCTGGGCAACACCCTGCACAGCCTTGGGCAGTGCTCTGGACAGCTCCCCGCATGCACAGCCACACCAGGGCCTATGGGCAGCAGGCAAGTGCTGCACTGGGAAAGTGGCTGGGGGCAGAGTGAACAATGAACACATCCTGGCCAGGGAGCAAAGAGAAAGGTGTGGGGTGTGCCCAGGGGCTGTTAGTGGCACTTGCAAAGCTAGGGCCACTGGACCACAGCCAGAGGCAGTTCAGCTCTCAGTGAGCAGAAGGTGCACCAAATCCCCCAGTCCATATCTAGTGACTCAAGGCAGCTGCACTCAATGCTGAGCCTGGCTGCGGGGTACTGAGCTGCCTGCCAGTGCCCTGAAGTCTGTGGCAGTGTAGCTGGGTGGTATAGCCATGTACCAGCTAAGTGGGTGGGAGCCTGCAGTCCCCCTGGATGCAATCGACCTGACTATGATCCCAACCCCGGCCCTGGCCCTGGCTCTAACCCCCTCCCCATGTTTCTGCCTCCCCAGCATTGGTCGAGAGCAGGCTGGAGCTGAGCCTGCAGGGCCCTGCCCTGCCACCAGGTGCCACCAAGAAGAAGTAGTGGGTGCTGTCCTTCAAGGTACAGACTCTGGAGCAGTGGTTCTGGCACCAGTGATATCTGTGGTGTGCTGATCAACTTGGGACTTTGCTTTAGCTCCAGAATCTGCACCTTGGAGAACAGAACCTACTGCTGCTGCTTCTTTGTGGAGCCTAGTGGCAGTGTAGGGCCCCATGGGTTCAGATCTAGTCTGCTTAGTCAACATACACAGCATTAAAGTGCCTTAAGGTGTCTACATGTCCCTTAAGGTACCTTAACAATTTGTGCCTAAATTCAGGCACGATTATGCCTAAAATCACCATTTTTAAGGCACAGTAAGGGGCGCACATGTAGACCCATGCCCTTAATGCACTTTGAAACTGGCAATTTTAGGCTAATCATGCACACCCATGAAGTATTAGTTTTGTCAGTTTTGGATTCCAGTAACATCTGAGTACCTTTTATTTCAGCTTCTTGATTTCAGTGCCTCATGTATTAGGCACTAAAATGCAAAGAAAGGGTACAGTTCAGCATGCTTTATAATTAGTTTAATAGTTCTGTAGTTTCATAATGCACTTAAATCTTTTGCAAGTGACTTGTCTAGCAATGGTCATGGAGTTATTTGGATGCTAGGTGTGTCTCCCCCATTTGGAATTTTAACATCTGATTTTAAATCAATGGACCTGTCAACACATCATAACAAATAAGGAGAAAAAAATTAGGCATCTAAAGGAGAAACTGTTGGGTTTTGTATCTTGAAAAGGACTTATATAACTCCGCTTATCAGAATGAAAAATGAATAGTATTTCCTATAGAAACTGCAGCTATCGTAAATGCAGTCCATCTGATTATGTTTTGAAAGAGAAGAAATTACTCAGAATCAGTTAATATTATAAAGCACTAGTCTTTGAAACCTAAATTCCTTCATTGACTTCCATTGTTCGTTTGTTTTTTACAATTTCTTGATACATATTCATTAGATTGTAACATTTTACACCCCAGGCTGTCTGTTAGTATGCCACTGTAGATCACCTAGAAAAATTGGGAATGAATTACAGTAATGTTAGCAATCACCTTTACCTATTGGATTTCACTGGAATTTCTAAAATGTATGATGTTTATTAAACTGGGATCATCTGCTAGACTGATGTGGTAAGTTAAACATTGTACAGCAAGAAATGCTTCAACCCTCTTTCAATTAAAAGTTAACATCTACATTCAAAACAATTTTCTAGAGGCTGGCCAGCGTGATTTAAACTGAAGGTTTCTGGCTGAACTTGATCAGCAGTATTTAAAACAACCCAAAACTAATCTGCCCGACTCAAATTCTATTACAACCTCACAGCTAATGAGGCTTGTTTTGATTCTGATGAGAACTTTATATCCAAGGCCAACATAAGTTCAACAAATCATGTTAAAATCTATTTGAAACAGCACATTTCTAGGCCTCTGCCCTGTCTTCTTTAATCAAGCTTTGCAGGGAGACAGAAACCACTTATGTATGCCTCAGCATTGTCATTTATTTTATTCTTTTGGCACGTGTTCTACTTTTCCTTAGCAATTTGGAACCTTCTGAAAGCATCCTGCTGTTAGTTCAGAAAAACTAGTCCTATCAAAAAGAATATACAAGGGTGTTAAGCCAAGACATGTAGGGATGAGGAACGGAGGTGTACAACTAGGGTGGAAGCCCCTTTAAGTTTTCTGTCTAAAGTGAAGACACTGAAAAGATAATGGAAATAATTTGATTGACATCATCACAGGGGTTATCCCAGCATTTCCAGGAATGTTGGAGCAATGCATACGATTCTAGTACATGCTATGCCTTTTTACAGGGCGAGGTGTGTTCCTCCTTCATTCTAGTGTAGCTCTACTGTCAGGTGACAAGGGTAAAAGAAACGGGTATACAGGATGTTATTTCTTTTCATCACATCTTGGGGTTCCTAATACCCCTTTTTGTTGTACAAGTTCCCTTTCAAGGAGCATCAAAATTTGAGGAGTCCTGTCTCTTGTTTGCGGATCCAAAGTGCATGTGTGTGTTTGTGTATGGGTAGGGAGGGGCGGTAGGAGGGTGGGAAGGAGATGTGGCTCTTTGTCCTGTTTCTTGCACCTTTCTTATTGCACCAGTGAATGGATTGGGCTAATTTACCCCATAATTCATCCTCTATGTAAAGTATACATGAAGATACAACCTACCTTCTCTAGGAAGTCCAATATTCCTCTGACTGTAAAAAGACAGGATAATGAATGAAACATATTTTGTACATCTGATTTTAACCTTCTATTTCAACTGGAAACAAGATTTTTCTTCACTTAACATCCTAAACCACTGTGTGATGCTGAACATGCACAACTAAGGGACTGCCCCATCCAGAGGCAAATGCATTTATAGAGATAATATCCAAAATTAGCAGATTTCCTAGACTATAATATAGTATTTCCCTACACTGCAAATGCAAGTAACAATGCTTATAATTATAGATGAATGACATTTTCAGTTCTAAGACCTTATTGTCAGATGCTTAGAATTTAGCCCAAACATTTGCTGTTTGTTAAAAAATTTCTATGCTTAGTGGCTGGCTCTGATTGGGAAATTTCAGCAAAAATGATTAAGTCATTTCTGAGAAAAAGGTTAGGGAAAATATATATTTCTCTACATTATTTATTCATTTTTTTATAATGCTAATGCTTTCTTGGGACATATTAGTACCGTTATACTTGGAGCAAGCTACTGAAATTTGTTAGAAGATATATTATTTGCATCTTCTGTTTTATTTATGCCAAAGTTTGTCTTTCAATTATCTTAGTTCGTACATACTCAGTAAAGACTCTGGTTGAGTACACCTGACCGAATGATATGGGAAAAGTCTCCCAGGAGGTTTTCCTGGTAGAAAACTTACCCAGAGACACCTGAACAAATATTCAAATGTTGATCCTTCTGAACAGCAGAAAGCTTGAAATGTTGACACTGTGCAGCCAGAGGCCCCCTGTACACACATCTCAGCCTGTTCTGGAGACAGCTGGCAGCAGTACAAAGGGCAGCCCTGATTGGCTGATCCAGATTGTTCAGGGTCAACCTCTGTCTCCCTTCTGCACAACGTGAGGATAGTGGAGAAAGTGTGTTCTGTCCCTTGCTTACCTGGAGCAGTAGAGCCTGTTGCCCTGTGGGCAACTCTCAGCATCTCAATATTGCGCTGTTAGACAGGAGGGTGCAACACATTTGCACATATACAAACACACAAGTCAATTATTTTTCCTCTCAGAATAGTCATTTTTGCTCTGAGAGAAAAATTCCTGAACATCTGGACCCTCCTGGTTCTCCCTATAGAGCAATGGCTCTCCCAAGAGAAACTGAATGGAGTTAGAGTTTGGCAGTTAAATTCTCTACAGGTTTTTCTCTGAAATGAGAACTGTGCTGACCAGACTACACATACCCTATAGAACAACTATACGTATTTAAGTGTTGAACTCTGGTGATGAACAAGACTTTTTTTTTCCAACTTTTGCTTTAGAAACTTAGGTGATTATGTTTTAAAAAGTAAACTAATTGGATTTTATGTTTACAAAGTTGATTTTCCTAGGTTTTGAATACTTTCTTTGCATCCTCAACATTCTTTTAACATAAATATTATTGAATTGATTTCTCTCACACACACACAGCATGCACACATACGCACCCCTTTCTAATATAGATAGTGTATTTGTATATGGTAGTACAGAGAAATATTTATAGGACATAGTTCATAGGATCAACAGGTTTTGTGTTTAATATGCTTTCATTGGGCTTGATTCTTCAAAACACCGAGCATAAATCCAGCTGATTTCCATAAACAGAATCCAGTTAATTTCAGCCTTTTCAGAATCGTAAAATACAAATAGGAGTAGTAAAGGAAGAGGTAAGAATATGAAAAACTCACCTTGAGCTGAATCCAGTGTTCTAAGACATTATTAATGTTTCCTGACCCTTTACCCTCCAACAGATTGATATTGGAAACCTACTACTGGAATTTCACAGGACTCCTCTCTCAAAGAGAAGACGGTATTATTTTGGAATTTATCAGGTGCAGCTGCCTGCTCTAGTTCTGGTGATATCTCCAGAGAGTCTGTTTACCTGTTCAACTCTGAAATAAATCTTAACCTTGCAGGAGAAGTAATTTGCAGTTCCTTTTCTTCTTCAGGAGAAAGAAAATGGTGCACGTGTCTGAAATCACAGAATGAGTTACGCTGGTTTGTTTGTGGTGGCAGCATTTTCAGCCTTCACAACTCCAATTACCATAAAGGTAATATATGTGTAGCTTTAAGAAAAGAGTAGCACTCTGGAAATTTTCCAAAGGGAAAAAGACATTTCTGCTCACAATAATATTTGTGGAAAAATGTTAGTATCCATGGCTATTATATGCCTAAGTTGCAGGACAATTAAATAGTTCACAAATGCAGCATGCAATACATAGCTCTTCAAATTCAGTGGAATTGCATTTACTTTTCTAGTAACAGGCCTAAGTCCTTATTTAAGGCTGATGTTCAAAGGTACCTAGTTACTGATGTCAAACAGAATTACAGATGCTTGACATTTTAGCAGTCACTGGACACATTTTCCTATCATGGCTGGGCTAGCTCTGTATTTGATTAATGATGACTTGCATGAGATGACTTATGCTATTGTGGTGTCATTGCATCAAGACAGCAGTATCACAAAAATATACAACTGTCACTGAGGGAACATATATCATATTTAAATTTAACATCAATTGTTTTTTTAAGCTGTAGCTACTTTATCTTAAGATATAGATCTGTCAAAAATATCCTGAAATTCAACAGATCTTTTCTTACTGATCAGTATATTTATGATTAGTTTCCTATAGAAAAGGCAGAAACCTAATGGAAGAAGAATTGTATTTGTTGTCCTTAATTTATATATAGTAATGATCTTATTAAGACAAAAAATTCATTTGCTTCCACTAATTATTGCATCTCATTTAAAAACCAATTGATTTTTCAAAACAGATATACTATCATTAGACAAGCACAGTAATTAATAGATAGTATTACATACTTGCTGTAACTCAATAAGCATATTCCTATAGCAGTCAATTATCTGTTTTACATACAATACATAGCCTATTAAGTCTATATTAATTTTTTTAGATACACTTCATTTAAAGTGTCACTGCATTCCCTATTTCTCTCAATGCTTTTTTATAAACACAAACCAGAACATAAAGATTTTTAAATAAGAACAGCTCTTCATATAAACGTCATAGAAGGATTACACTGTTCTCAGTTTACTGCTTTTCCAAGTACTACTTGAAATTTGTAAAATATTTATGCCTACATATTTTCTTTTTGAAGTTGTCCTATATCTGGATTTCAGGTTACTGCACTCTAGGTATGGACATGGCAGAGGAGTTAAAGGGTGCTTGTTTGAGGGAGGGAATCTGTCTCTACTGTACATTACTGAACTCCCATTGTGAGTAACAACACTTGCGAGGGCACAGTAGGAACAGAATTGCCCTTGTAGCTGGAGAAAAAAAATAGCAGGAGATAATGCTTTATTTTTGTTGTCAATTATTTTAAACTGTCAGTAGGAGTCAAGATTTTTGGCTTTTTGGTGCATTGATGGATGAATGACAGCCAGTGCAAAATGTGTCCTCCTGGAACTCCAAGAACTTCTGAGAGCCAAGGGCTTATATGACATCACTTCCCAGGGCAGCCATTGAAGTGAGCCTGTTGGGGGTCCAGGTGGCTTGTGTAGGACTGCATTAGCCAGGGCAGGAGCAGGTAGGCAGGGTCCCTAATGAGGAGGGGCGGGACCATGGCGGCACCCAGCAGCAGGTCTGGCACCCCCAGCGTGAAGCTCCCACTCTCTACTAGGCCCAGCAGACCAGAATTCCTGAAGATGTGGGTGCTGGGACTCACATGTGTGAAGGCCCCATAGTGGGCCATGACCGCCTAGAGCACCATGGAGTGAAAGCCCCTCCATTGGTAATGGGGGAAGTGTCCATGGGGTGGGCAGGTGATGGGGATGTGGATCCCGTCCAGGTCCCTGATGCACTGGGGGAAATCCTTGGGCACAGAACCCTGCCACCACCTGGGGATCATGCACATGCAGTGTGGTGTCGCCCAGCACATTCTTTAGGGTTCTATGTAGCTCCAGGATCATTGCTCCAGTGGTGGCCTTGCCCATGCCAAACAGGTGGCCGACGTAACAGACTGGAAGCCGTGGCCAGCCTGAGCAGGGCAAGGGCCAGGTGGCTTTCTGTGGGGAGGAGCAGCTGCATGCTGGTGTCCTGCCACTCCAGGTGTGACTGGAGCTGCTCCATGAGGTTCCCAAAGGTGGCCCAGTCATCCTGAAGGCCTCCAACCACTGTTCTTTCTCCAAGGTGTGCTGAACAGTGTGCTGCCACCAGTCCTGGCTGGTTCAGCAGGGCCAGACGTGGCAGGACTGGAGGCCTAGGAGGGTGAGGGCAGCTCCAATGGTGGCATCCAGAACATCCTCATTGGCATCCCTGCTGATGGCAGTTGTGTGGTGGCAGCAAGGGACCTGGGACAGCAGATAGTTGCTGTATGTGGGGGAGGCAGGTGGGCCCAGATGGCCATGGGACAGGTAGCAGTCAGCACAGGGAGCCAGCAGGTTCAACACAGCAGCCACAGCAGAAAGAGACTGGGGTATGGTTGTCACTACCAGGGGCAGGAGCTAGAGCACCCATAGCACAGGGAGGCAGAGTGGGCAAGGAGAGAGCTGCTGCATGCTGCCCCTGCATTGAGCATGCTGCTTCTGGGCAGGGGAGTGGCTGCCCCAGTGAACAGGGCTGGCTTTTGAAGACTGTTGGTGGCTGCTGGCAGCTGCAGCCAGAGCATGACGCTCACCCCAGTGGTGGCAGGAACCCATTACAGGGCTGCAGGAAGTTTGGTGCTAAGAGCAGGAAACCTGCTGCCTGGTCCCTGCATGTGCAGATGCCTGCCTGGGAGTGCTTAATCCACAGAACAAGACACCCATTATACTGCATCCTAATAGTTAATAAATAAGTAACTGTAGTAATTTTATTTTAAAGGGATAGCCTTTTAGTTGGAATTTAAGCTGTAGCATTTTATTTTAAGGTGCCTATGGTACCATAAAAATAAAATGTATTTATTGCTAATAGTAATAATCATGCAGTGGTATTGATATTGACATAATGAAAAATAAAATTTAATGATATTTCACATTTCTACTGCAACTTTCATCATAAGGATCCTATATAACTACAACATAAAATGAGTGCAGCATCCATTGGGGGCCAGCAGTACAAGTAACAATTTTAAGGAGGGGAAGTAATTAATAGCCTTTTTAATTTAAACTGCAGGGGAAATTTTAGGGAAGCAGAATATAATTAACCAACTTCAAATTTAGCCAGTAAATTAGGGTTAATATATCCTTACTGTGTATGAGGTACCTTGGGATTGTCAGTAATCACACTTTGGCTCTATGTCTCTTACAGTTGCAGTGCCCCTGGCACTACCGTGCTGTGGTTTATTAAGCACTTTACTTCATGACATAGATGGGAGCATGGAAATTCAGGTTAGGCAGGAAACTCAGTAGCTATGAAGTGAAACAGCTACTGAGATTTGCTTGATAACTTTTAATAGACTGAAGGCAGTGGGTAAGCTGAAGAGAATCCTGCCTGATGCATTTATCACATCTATCTGTTTCTAATTCAATTTAGTATTTGTCAACACCAGTAATTCTCTTGTTGGCATCCCATTCAGATCAGAAAGAACCTTTTTACTCTTTTGGAATTGCCTTAATGCACACCAAGGATCTGGGAAAAGGTGGGAGGGGGTGGGAGATGGGGGACAAACACTCTCAATTTCTCCTTAGCCTCTTTTGTCTTGTTCTGTATTGCTGCTTGATTGCAGATTTCTATCATTTTTGCTTAAAGAACATTTATGATACTCTGTCACAGAAATAGTGTGTTGGGTCTCTTTCCTTGGCACCAGACCCCAAATTGTTTGCCTGCCAGTTGACTTTTTAATGTAATGATCTGAAACAGAATTGCTTTCCATAAGACCAAAAAGTGAAGTTTGGCTGGCTGGAAAAAGGCACAGCTTTTCCAAACCGGCAAAACAGATGTTTTCACAAATTATCATATTTCCCCTTCTTTGCTCTTCTGTCACTAATGTTATGAGCCCTGATCCTGTACAAATGGATGGCAGAGAGGCTGGTTCCAAATGCTTGTGGCAGACTGTATGCATGTCATTTATGTGAGTTAAAAACAAGGTGCAAATTAAGAAACATGCAAATACTATTTATGGACAGATTAAAATCTGATGCTTGAGGGAGTAGGCAGGGAAGGAATAGTTTGTATTCCAGTTAGTGTCCCCTGGGCAGGGCGCAGCACAACTGCAGATGCTATTGTTGTCTCCTAGCAGCTCATAGAAAATGGCTAATATGCTTGCTAGTAAAGCTGAAAGGATGTATATGGATGTAAGGACATGATACCGGAGGCATAGTAGGGCAGCTCCACATCCAGGGCAGCTGCAATGCATGGGACAGCACCAGCTGCCACAGGGATGATTGGGATGGCACAATCCAGATGGCTATTTTTGTGTGGTTTCTCTGAAAGCCCCCCAGTCTCCCTCCCAGTTATCCTACTGCATGACAAACTTTTGTCCTAGTGTAATAAGAGGGTATACTCATCATCCATGGTGGGGGGTATAACAGGTTGCCCTCCCAAGCACCATCTTCCCTGTTATCTGCACCTTACATGGGGCACCCTTGGAGTCCCCTTTAAGGTTCTTGTGTCCCGCTCTCTACTCACCTGCCATGTCTTGATGGAAATTATTATACTGATATTCTTGTAAGTGGGAGATTGCCTATTGCATTTTGTATGTTGGGGTCTTCCACCTCCATGGGAGTTGACCCCCCTGTATCTCTAGCTAGGCCTCCCTGTTTAAACCCACCAAACAGGGTTGGATTTTGAGGCTCTAGCCTTTTCTTGTCTTGAGGCTTGTGGTTCTCCTCTTTGCTCTAATCTGGAGCCCAGCCTCCCTGGCCTAGAGGCCTGGCCACCAGCCCCCTACAGCCAGGGGGTTGTAAGTTCAAGACAGGGAGCAGCTCCAGACCCACACTGTCCCAGTCCAAAGAGAAACAAGACTGTCCTCAGGTGAACCAGACCACCCTAGATTTTCAGGATCGTGCCCTTTGGTGCCAGGATCTGTACACCCTAAAATCATGCACCCACATGGGCACTGGGGCCTATCTACCCCAGATACTGCACCTTCTCTGGTGCTGGGGTCAGTGCACCCCAAAATCCAGCACCTACTCTAGCACCAGGTCCTCATGCTGTAGTGGGGTCCCAATGAGGCCTTATCCTTTCTCAATAGCCTTGCCCAAACCACAAGTGTTATTCAATATCAATTAAAAAAAAATATGAACAGTCCTGTCCATGGGCAATAACTGCCACCAGGAGAAATGTGATTAAAGAAGGCAGCATGCCAGCTTACATTTACACAGGGTTCATGCTTCAGTTCCCCACCATTGGCTACAGTCCTTCCTCTGGGGTTGCTCCAGGCTCCTCCATAGTTCTCCTCCTCCAGCCTTTCAACAACTCACCAAGACTCTCCATAGAGCTCTGAGACACACTCCTTCCTCTTTGGCTGCTGGCCCCTGGTGCTGCTCAGCCCAGGGTTTTTATAGTCCTGTCCTGCCCCTTCTGGTCAGCTGATTATCTGGCCAGGCTCAGCTTTTAACCCCCACCTTACCGGCACTCTGTGTCCAGAAAGTTCTGGCCTTAAAGGGGCTGACCTGTCTTCTAGTGACAGGGCTAGGGTTCCCTGTTACAGAGGGCTTCTGTGCCTTCTTCATAGATCAGGATGAATTCATTCCTTGTCTATTCTAGAGCACAATGCCGAGTCAGATGCATATGCTCAAGAAGTTCCCTCTCATCTGCTACATAACTGTTTATATGAATGTTGGCAGAATGAGACAGTGTTATAGGTTATCTTTAAACCATTCTAAAGGCACTTAATATGGGGGCAACTGCACATTAAAAGGTGTTAAATTGTGCTAAATATCCTCTAAGTGTCTTAAAGTTATGCTATGTTGTGTGAAGGTTATCTTTGAACTGTTCTACCAAGTTCGAGCTAGGGTATTGTTGTTCTGCTCCAAGGAGATAATGCAATACATTTGCAGTCATCCAGCCCCTTTTCCCCGACAAACTTTCCAACCTCCTAAACTCTACTGCCCAGGAGCTGGTACTAGCCCTGAGCCAACACTCCCACCTCCCCTCAGTTGGTTTGACCCCAGCCCATGTGACACCATACTACTGGCTTCAAGGACCCCAGGAGATCCAATCCAGGCTTCTGGGCCAAGAGCCAGGCACACAGATCTCCCGTCAGAGGGATAACCCTTTGCCCCATATCTGGTCAACTCTCCCTTAGCCAGAAGACATTTTGGGGGGATGACGTGGCTTTCCTCCTTAGCCACCTGCATTCCGGCGGGGGAGGGGGAAGAAGGGGGAGAAGTGGGAAAGCACTGCCTAGTGTTGAGTGTGGAAGATGCCTGGAGCCCAGGGAGATCAGCTTCCCTGGGCTCCATGCCCTCGCTGTGGTTAAACCCTATCTATTTCACTCCTGGAGTAGGGATAGAGTCCTGGTTCCTGGCCATGTCCCTGCTTACCAGAGCCACACACTTTAGTAACAAGTCACAGTTGTGCAGGTGAGACACACCATTACGCCTTGTGGCTGCTCTGAAACTGTTCTAACTTTAACATTGCCTAACATTCTACAAATTTATAATGGTTTAAAGGTAACCTGTGGCAGCACCCTAAGATGGTCTAGCTCTGACAACTAGGAAGTGGTTATAATCTTGTATATCCCTTTGCCATGGAAAGAACAGAGAAAATGATCTGTACTTGGAGAATGCTGAGATTTTTAACTCTCCAAATTGGTATATGAATTCCAGGGTAAGTAGGTAGAAAGACAAGACATTTGGAGTGAATGGTAGCACAGTGAACAATAACTTTAAGTCCACTGTAATGCTAATATGTGCATACTGTGATTAGGTGCCCTGAGAATATGTATAATTACAACTATTCTGACTTAAAACTGTTTTCATTCATCATTATTACAAAAAGACTTATCCTTTTCTATTTGATCCAACAGACAGTGTAATTTCATGTGGCCCGATGGGGATCTGTGCCATTCATCTTTAGTTTTAAAATAGCTCTGCCCTTAGTGAAGATTTCTGCATCCTTATTGCTCTTTCATTAGCAATATCCGTCTCATGGCTTGCAACTCTTTTCTCAGTTCTTCATGACACCAGTGTCCCCTGTGGTACATTTCTATAGATAAGTTCTTGTGTATAAGAATGACCTAAGCAAAACTCCTATTAATTTAAACTAATTAATGATGCTACTTATACAAATACAAATAACCTTGGAACTTTGTACATTTATTCTTCAATGTGTACTCTTTTCATTTCTCCTTTTACTTGGATTTTATTTTTATAGGTCAGTTCAGCTCTGTTCATCAGGATACATAGAGGTTTGAGTCTTAAATAATACAGCTCTACTGCCAGAAGACCTTAGTATAATACTAGCAACATTGTGCTTTTACAGTATTGCTTATTTTGCTTAGAGTGTGGGTTCTTTTATCCTGGTAGAAGCAGGAGTTATGGTTGTACAGCTATCTTTGCATGAGGTGTGCTTTTCCAGTATAACCATAGTAATTTACAAGCCATGAACTTCACTGGGGGTTTTGGTTGTGTAAAGCTTGCTTGATTAGAAGAATCATCTATCTCTGTTGGGGCTGTGTCTAGATGAGACGCTGACTGCACAGTAGCTTGTTACTACGTGTAGTAGCGTTGCATGGCATGAAGTGTGATTTGACGCTATTATGCACTCAGTGTGACATAAATACCATTGGGCAACACTACTGCGCAGTAACTCCAGTTACTATGCAGTCATTTAGTATGTGTTTATACAAGTACAAAGTGACTGCTCAGTAAGAACTGCAGTCAGCATCTTATGTAGATATGGCCAGGGACTAGAATATTTAGGCACCCAAAATAAATAATATTTAGGCGCCCAAAAGTTCAGGGCTCAAAATTCTCAGCAACATCCCAGAAGGAACATATTCTTTTCTCTGGGGCTGTGTTCGTAATTTTCATCAGTGCAGGTGTCTGTAGACAGAAGATTTTCTGGCAAATATGTCAGTACCTGAACTGAAAAAATGTCTGTGCAAAAAGATGCCTGTTGCACTGAACTCAGGTTCCTGATCTGTGCTGCTGAAGTCAATGAGCATTTTGCAACTGGTGTGAAAGAGTGTGAGAACTTTTATTTAACTCTTTTGAATTCTATATTAAGGATCTTTTTTTTTTTTTAACTGAGATTGCTACATCCTTAGCAGCCACTAGCCTTACAGATTTTGGAGCAGCAGTGCCATCCTTGCTGATTTTCCTAGTCTTAGTGCAGCATAGAAAGAGAGGAAGTCATTTAGGCAGCCTGACTATTCTGCTGCCTAGACAATGTTTAGGAGGGCTTTCAGCAGTAGAGCCAAAACACCGTGTAGCCACACCCCCAGTTTTTCTTTTTTTTTTATTGCATTTACTCCCCTTCCCCAACTATTTCTGACTTGTTCTCTCCCTCTCTATTCCCTATAGATAAGTATAAGTAAGCTAAGATGTAGGATAAGCTTTAAACATTTATATTTTGGTAGCAAGTTTTTCATTTTGGATATTCACTGTTTTATATTGTATTATTATTAGGTTTGTATTGACTTTTACTGTTTCATATGGATGTTGTATGGTTTAGGCCTGTGTGTGTAAGTGAAGCAAAGTCATGTCAAGTTTCCATTTTATATGTCAAGTCTCCATCTTGTGTCCTGTGCCTGGGCATCCCCTGTGTGTTGCAAGTGTACGAGTCATGTATCCCTCCCATGTAAATTGGTTCCCCAATGAATGAGTGTGATTGTAAATGATTGAAATACAATGGTAGCAGGCCTCTACTGAATGGCCTGTAATGACTGGGCCATCACCTCGCATTGATTCATCCAGGAACCACAGACCTCACCCAGGAACAGAGACAAGACCAGCATTTGAAAGAAAAAGACCCTGCAGAACCAGCAACTCTCACCATTACAGACACCCGAAACTGCACATCTCTGCATGGAGCACACATGCTCAGTACACCAGAGGCTGACTCTTGCCTGGCCATGCCTCCTGTCACTAGGGTTACACAGGTTCTGCCCCTATAAAAAGGGGTAGTGAAGACAGACTCAGTGGGAATGCCATTTCCATTTGGACCAGACCAGCTTCATGTCACTTATCCACCCCAGAGGCCCTGCCAGCGCCCCACTCTGGACAACCCCGAGCTAAAGGAGACCCCGACTGGCCATTGAGGGTCAACTTCTAGCTGGGGATAGGTAGATATTACCTGCACACCTCCTCCTACAGTTTGGACTTTCTCTTTCTCTCCTCCTGGACTTCAGTGGACTTCAGCCCCTGCACCAAACCTTTTTAACTCCTGCTGCCATTGTATGTATGTGTGTGGGTGCAAGGGAACCAATTTGGCATTGTGTCATCATCTCCCCTGTTCAATAAAACCACTGTCATTTGCATCCCTGAGTTGGGTCATGTTTTACTGAATACCAGTCCCTTTCCTATCTTAAATTTCACCTCATTCTCTCTCTCAGCTCCAGTTCCCACCCTCTCTGCTAGTTTCCCCATCTCCTCCCAATTCCATCTCCCCTTTTCTGCCATCTCTTAGCTTCTCCTTTCTTTCCTGACGTCCTTGCTGCCTGCTGCTTTTCCTGTGATTTTCTGCTGCCCATCTGTTTTCAGGCTCCCCCTCCCCTGCAGCTTCCCAGCTCCTATTAGCTGTCCTGCAGTTCTCTCCAGCTTCTAGCACCTACTGCCACTCTCTGCCCCTAGCCTTAGTTCTTCAACCCAGGCCCCTATAGTCTACCAGTTCTAATCCTGGTCTTGGTAACTTTAACTCCCTATACTCCTACTATCTTACCTTAACCTTCCCCAGGTATTCCAAGTACATACGTACATGCATGCATACATATCACAATACCCAACTTAGGAACTCACTTGTGTGTATGTGGAGATGGGTAGTATGTGTGTATATTAGTGAATACATATATTTATATATATACACATAGATAGATATCATTGTGTGTGTGTGTGGTACATGAATTAGTAATCCATGTATGTGTATTGGATGTGCAGGTGTTGGTAACTGGTAACTGATTCTGTCTAAATTTGGTGTGTGTAGCATGCCTGGGCTTAAACTGGTGATAGGTGTGCATGAACCTAGACTAATTATTTTGAACGTGTGTGTGTGTATCTTAGCTGCTAGTGTGAGTGTGTATGCCTAGTAGGGGTGTATGCACCTAGTGAGTGTATGTGTGCTTAATTGATTTTTATGTGTGCATATGCAATTGTACACCACACCCTTCTGTTTAACAGCACAATATTGAGATCCTGAATGTTGGCCTGACCCCTCAGGGCAACAACTGAATAATATCCAAGATTATGTATCCAAAAAAAGACAGCTCAAAAGGAAATGCCTTGCATCCAAGAACATCACAGAGAAATCTTAACTGAAGTTAATGGTCTTAAACTGAGTATAATTTAGATCATAATATTGGGAAAAAGATTTCCTTTAACATTAATCTTAAAGCAGATTTGAAAATGAATGTCCATTTGTCTGAAGAATATTCATATTTTTTCTCTCCAGGTGATCTAGGCATTATTCATTCATGGCTCTAATTCCTCATTAACTCCAAGGTGCTTGAACATGTTTGCATAATGGTCACTGGAAGCATGCATCCAGTTGATTTCAATCACATTTAAACTCATTACTGTTTTCTTGTGGTCTCATTGAAATTATGTAATAAGGCTTTAGTTTTTTAAATAGTAAAAATGCTATCCAGATCAGTTAGCCTTTTAGTCAGGTATCTGTGTAAGACCCCAGCCTGCAGAGCTGAGAGCATCATCTAATCACATCATTTGACATGAAATGAGAATGCTGCTTTCTAATGATTTCATCTGAATTGCAAAATGCAGGCTCCATTCTAATCTAGGAAGCATTTCTGAGGCCTATCCAACATGGCTTGTAAACAATATACAGCAAATGAACTAGCTATGTTAATTATTAGCCAAATCACATGGCACAGTGCATGCAAGTAAACAAAACATACGTGTAAGCCTCAGGTGCATTGTTAAGGCAGAGAAAATAATACATATAGCATGTATTATCAGGCCTTTCAAACTTTGAGTGCCAGGAAGTTCAAAATGAGGGATACTCTAATATGTCCGCTTAATGTACTAGTAATAGAGAACTAAATATTGTTTTTATTTATTCAAATTAATAGGCTATTTCTGTATTGCCAATGAAATTGATGGAGCAGATGAAGAGGTTTCATAGACAGATTTCATAGACATTAGAGACAGGAAGGGACCTCGCAAGATCGTCAGGTCCAGCCCTCTGTCCAAAGGGCAGGAAGTCAGCTGGGGTCAGATCACCCCAGCAAGATAAGCATCCAAGCATTTCTTAAAGGTATCCAGAGTAGGTACTTGCACCACTTCTGGGGGGAGTCTATTCCAGACTTTGGAGACTCGGAAGATAAAGATGTTTTTCCTTATGTCCAGTCTAAAATGGTCTTCCATCTGTTTGTGACTGTTAGACTTTGTCTTCCCCTGGGGCGCCCTGGTGAAGAGACATTCTCCCAGTTCCTGATGCACACCCCTTACGTACTTATAGGCTACCATCAAGTTACCCCTGAGTCTTCTCTTCTATAGGCTGAAGAGTCCCATGCCTCTCAGCCTGTCCTCATAAGGCCTGTTCTCTTGACCTCTAATCATGCACCTGAGGTTATATATCCACCTACGTAACTGTTACATAGATATCCAGGCAGACATCTTTCTTCCCTTAAATGTCAATATAGGTCTTTATTTGTGGATCTTAGTAAGAAGAATTAGAAAATATTTAATATATGTAAATTGTATTGTATTGGTAGAAGCGTTACATATTCCTGGCATACATAGCCATTGACATAAAATGCTATTTGTTATAATTATAGAAGGGGAATTCTATTTCTTATTTCAGGATACTATTCCAGGACACAAATGAAATAGCTGAAAGTGCTCCATCAGATTTGACCTGAAAATCCAGAATGAATAAACTGTGCTTACTGACAGTGCATTCTTCTCTAAGTGTAGGTAATGGCTACTGAATATTTGTTTATCCCAGACTTTTGACTTTTTTATGACATAACTGGAATTGAAAAGGAAAGAAGAAAAGATGATAGTATTCTCACCAAAGGCCTTATGGTTAAGACACAGGACTAAACTACAGGAGAACTGAATGACAGACCTTGTAGAACTGGAAAAAAATGTTAATTAATCTTTCAATTTCCCATCTTTATTATAGGGACAACATGTATTCATGTCAAAGGGATAAAGCCATAAATATTAACTGATGTTTATAAAGTATTTTTAGAGCCTTAAATAAAAAGTAAGGAAGTAAAATAAATTTAGGTGGAAAATATTGCCATGTTCAAGGCTGCTGATTATATGTCAATATATAATCAGGCCCACCTCCCACAATTTTTTTTATTTTAAAGGCTTTTATCTTTATGTTTGCCAGTAAGATGCATCCTGTAGATATTACCAATTTAATTCAGAATAATTTTCATAAATCCTGATAAATTCATTTCCTTTTGAAAAGGGGACCTTAAAGCTAGTCCAGCAACATCAGCCTAAGGTAGGTTTTATTTTACTTATATTTATTTTATATTATAACCAGTCTAATGCATCTTTTAAAAAAAAAATTCATTTCAAGGCCTAGGCAAGTGAACCTTGGTCTGTAAAATGTTATTCTGATATAAAAGTTTTTATATTGAGTTAAGTAAAGGCCTGGGTTTTACCAGATCTGTCAAGAATAAACATTGCAAGATGCTTAGTGATCTTCAATGCCTATTCAGATCTCTGTGAAATGAAGGTGCACAGCACTTCACAAGACTGAGTTTTTCACCAGCTTTACTTTTGATTTACAGAATGTATTTGAAACAAAGACTGTAAGCAAGATTATTTATGAGAATATTTCCTCCACTACCTCCGCTACATACAGATCATTACTTCAAGTGACTGAGTCCACTCTCTCTGTTATTGTCATTGTTTCAGGTCTATTATTTGAAAGGCAAAATGATACTTTACATTAATTGTACACCTAACCCAGAAAATGCTGGAGTGATTGAGTGCAATTGTTTTCATCCTGTTACGTGTATAATGACCTATTACTGCAAAAAGATAAAAAAGAGACCAAGTAGCTATTCCCTGAGTCCCTATTCCCTCACCCTTGTCCCCTTGGGCACTTTAAGAGTTATTGGATTTGGAAGACTAGGATGATCAGCCTTTATATCATCTTTTGACAATACACTGTAAAAGAATAACCTTTTTATCATCTGCAATCAACAAATCTTCCCCATTAGTGCAGGCCTAGAAAGAGTGCTAAATGGCTTGTCATTGGAGGTGTTTGAAATTCCAGGCACAATGTTTTCTCTCTGCTTTCCTGATTGTATCATTTTAGCAAATAAATGACTCGCCTTGTATGTTTTACAAGGAATGATGATCTAATCCTAAAGGGCTTGGAAATGCTTTTCAAATCTTCTTACTTTAAATGTCAGTACAGATAGGAGTTTTTCATAGGCCAGAATAAGTCACTGGTATCCTCATCTATTTTGTCATTTTCCTCTCAAATTTCTTGTGTGAAAACAATATGAAGGAAGATCATATGGAGGCAAAACAAGGCATTGGAGGAGGCGGTGAGTAGCTATTCATTATGACCTTTTGACTTTTATTAATATGTTCCTATGTCTTTCAAATTATATAGGGAGCCCTTGCTTATGTGACAGTAAGAGGTCATTCTCTAGAGAAAATCACCCTTAACACTGCATATTGTTGATTTAGGTAGAAGGGGAAAGCGAATACATGAACAGAATTTGAAAACTTACTACTGCTCAAGTTATGGTCAAATGTATTTGTGAGGGAAAAAAATCTGTGAAAGAACAGCAACATGGGCAAGAGACACTTGTAATGGAGATTCTAATCAGCTCTACTGTTTGTTTAGTGGCATTAATATATTGTGGATGCTTTCAGATTGAGATCAAGGCCAGATCTATGACTACAACTGGCCCAACTTTTGGGCAAGGTTGGGAAAGATTGGGTGCTGGATTCAAGACCTAGGCCCAGATTATCCAAGGGACCCAATTTCCACTGATCAGTATGCTTTAGGCATCCAAATTCCACTGAAAAGCTGGACCCTGCCCACTACTTCAATATATGGTGTTGACTGATCTAATAAAAATAGACCTCTCACTGATTTCAAAATGCAAAAATGATTGCAGGTCAAGATTGCATTACTTTGACAGAGTTCTACATGGGAAACTTAAACCAACCAGACTGCATTCTGCTGCTTATATTAAATGCGTGCTATCAGTTCCTTAGTTTCATCAATAATAAGTCTACTCATCCATAACTATATGACTTATCAAGATCTATTTAAAATCCAAACATTGTTCCTGTTTTTTTGTATTCTCATTGAAATTGACCAACCTGCCCATTCCCAAGACAGTAGTCAATCAATTGATATTAAAGAAAGAATACCTTCATTTTCTGTCTTTAACATAAAGTTATAGCCCAGCCAGGAGCACTGGGAAACAGAGTCACAAGAGGGGGATCTTGTCCTTTCCTGCTTGCAACAGGTTTACTGATTCAGTCTATATCCTCACAATAAAACACTCTATTCTTCACATGCTGCAGTAAATAACATGGCAACTTTTGACCTCCAGAGATGAAAACTCATTACGTACCATTGTGAGTACTTCATTTTTGAAGAAACTGAGTGAAACTTGAAAACCCCAGACTCTTTCCAGTGTCATTCTTACTGCTTATTGCACAGAATCAGTTTATCTTTTACCGGCAAAAAGAAAAAAAGGAGGGGAAAAAACCCAGACACTCTAAAGTGCTTAGGAAAAATGCTCCCTGAAGGCAAGAACTGTGTATGCAAGTTGGTTACTTAGATGAGGATCAGAAATTGCCTGTGTTGGAATGGGAGTTCTCTGCCTCAACTCCGTAAGCCAATACAATAACAACATTTAGTACTCATAAAAAGAGCACCTTTCATTAGGCAATTTCAAAGGGCTTTGAGAAATATCCTTAAGGAAATCTTGCACCACTCTTCTGAGATAGAGGAACATTTTTAATAAACAGTAAAAACCCAACTCATTTTTGGAGCCGGTTGAAATTTAGAATTTTCATTACATAGGGAAATCCTGTATTTTAAAATTAGCAAAGTGAATGAAAAGTCACAATTACAGAATTTTCCCATGAAACAAAACTTTAGAAAAATATTTTTTGGAAACAACAATATGGCCTGAAACAATTCACAAATTATTTTTATTTATACAGTACAATATTTTGATTCATCAATGATTAAATCAAAACAAATTATTGCAGTCATTGAAATGAAACATTTCAATGTTGTTGGAAAAACATTTTGATAAAATTGAAAGTAAATATTTTGACCTTTTCATAAACACAAAATTCTACAAAATCAACAGAACGTAAAACATTCTTATTACTCAAATTAGTTTGTTCTAATGGAACATGGGAAACATTTTAGTTAGTGGCCTGCTCAATAACATACATAAATCTATGACAAGCAGAGAGGATAGAACTCATGTTCTAAAAGGGATAGTTATAGGCAAAGAATGAAATTACCTGCTGAAATCCCTTCTTATATAGAACACACAGAGGTGATGTTGTGCATAAAGATGCTATCCTGAATCACATCTGAAAAAATCATACTAGGTTCATTTCCTGATTTAAGCAAATAACATTTTAATATTTCAGACCTATGAGCTATCCTCTTTGAGAACTCATGGAGATTGGGTTTGGTCTGGATGATTGGAAAAGGGAAAATATAGTACCCATCTTTATGAAAAGGAAGATGGAGGATCTGGTGAACTATACAGACCAGTCAGTCTGATTTTAATACCTGGGAATATCATTGGAGCTCAAGAAATCTATTCTGAAGCACCTAGAGGAGAGCAGGGTGATCAGGAACAGCCAGCATGAATTCAACAAATCTTGCCTGATAAACCCGATTTCCTTTTATGATATGGTGACAGGCTTTGTGGGTGGATGAAAAGCAGTGGATGTGATATGGCTTGGCTACAGTAGGGGTGGCCAAAGTTATTCACCCTGGGAGCCACATCTGACCCTCCACCAAGAGAGCAACAAAAATGATTTGGGGTCTGGGAAACATGGCTTATGAGAAAAGATTGAAAAAGGAAGAGTTATTTAGTTTGGAGAAGAGAAGACTGAGGGGAGATTTGATAACAGTCTTTAGATACCTGAAGAGTGATTACATAGAGGATGGAGATGAGCTTTTCTCCATGGCCACAGGGGAAAGAACTAAGAGCAATGGCTTAAGCTGCAGCAGTGGGGATGAGGGGGAACTTTCTGAATATGAGGGTAAGCCAAGCATTGGACCAGGCTACCAGGAGAAGCTGTAAAATACCCATCCTTGGACAGTTTCAAAAGCAGGTTAGATAGATGCTTGGCTGTTGTGGTTTAGTTGTGGGATGATCCTGCCTTGAAGAGTGGGATGGAAATCCTATATATTAGGGATGCTCAACCACTGGCCAGAAGCATATTATCCAAGCAACAGCAGCATATTATCTGACCCAGGGGGCTTTTTTATGGGTCCAGAAATTTGGTAACAGGTGAGCAATGGTAGTGCTCTTTGGATGCCAAATTTCCAGACCCATGGGGAGCTCTGTTCCCTAAGTGCTGTATTGGGTGCCCGATGCCAGCACATAGGGTTGGTCAGGGCTGGTGCTAGGCCCCAGAGTCCAATCCTATTTTTGGGGTCTGAGAGAGGGTGGTCCACCCCCTTGAGGCCCAATCGGAGTGCACAGGGTTCGGATGGGACAGTGCTTGGCTCCCAGGACCCAGGGCAGGGAGGGAGCAGTGCTGGGGCCCCACAGTGCAATCCTGGCATAGGAGGCTCAATCTGGCCCACTACCTGGCCATTGGGATAAACATGTTGGGCATCTCTACTTTATATCAACTGGAAAGACAGAAGAATGAATGCCAGCATTCTAGATCAAGCAACTACCATCGGTATTGCAACTATATTTATACGGTCTTGGCTCTGTTGGACAGGACATGTCAAGGATGTCATGTCTGTACACCAACATCCACCATGAAGATGGATTACAAACCATAAAGAACTTTATTCTTGATGGGAGAACTGGTTCTGATTCCATTACACTCTCCCACTTGATCCTCACACACAACTATTTCAGGTTTGGGTAACTCCTATACCTACAAATGAATGGCAGTTTCATGGACTCACATATGATCTGCAATATGCCAATATAGTATGACATTTGAAGTCCGTTTTCTCTGCAGCTGCCTATTTATCATCCTGATCTACCTAAAGTATATTAGTGACATCTTCGTTGTATGGACATATGGGAAAGACTTTCTAGAGAAGTTTCATCAGGATTTTAACAACTTCCACTCCTCTATCAGACAAACTCTGAATACTCTACCCAACAAATTGACTTCTTAGTTCAGTGAAGGTTTACAATGGCCACATTGAAAACACATTGTATCAGAAGCCAACTGAACAGTACAGTTATTTTTATGCCACCAGCTTTCATCCTAAGCACACCACTAGAGTCAAGGCAATAGCCAAGTCCTACACAATAGCCATATCTGCTCTAATCCCACAGACTAGGATGAACACTTTACAGATCTAGAGCAGGACTTCCTGAAACTACAAAACATTCCCACAACTGTAGCCACTCAAATCAACAAAGCCAGATTCAGACCTTTCCCTGATCTACTACAATACTAACCCCATGACAGGGATGACAGAGTCCCTCTGGTGGTCACCTACAGCCCCTGACTTGAACCCTTGAGACACATCATTAATGACATTCAGTCCCTCCTGGAAAAGGATGATGTCCTCAAAGCAATAATGGGAAACAAACTTCTCCTGGTTTACAAGCAGTTCCCCAACCTCAAACAGCATCTCTCAAACGATAGGCTACCTAGCTCCCAGTCTCACCGAGGCATGAGGCCCTGTAGCTGAGTAAGATTCCAACATCAATATAGATCAACTTCTCAGTGGACTGAATAACATGGATTATAACATCTGAGGTTCATTCATTTGCAATTCTACTTATGCTATATAGGTCATCACCCACTCACAGTGCCCCTCTCCTGTCTACATTGGAAAAATGGAATGATCCTTATGTGAAAGAATGAATGGACACCAACCTGACATCAGCTGAAGAAAGACACACAGGCCCATGGCAGAACACTTCATTCTCCCTGGGCACTCCATTTCTGAACTGAGGATGGCTGTTCTCTGGTAGCAAACCTTTAAAAACTGATTTGAATGGGAAATAGTGGGAGAAGAAATCATCCACAGACTGGATTGTATTAAGAATGGTTTAAACAGGACTGTGGATTCTTATCCCATTACATGGACTAAGTTTTGGGACTCTTTTGTTCCTATGGGTTAATGTTTGCATGTTTGTCTTTCCCAGCACTACCCCACTCCACTCCATGCCCAACTCTTTTGCTTTTGTATTAAAATTTCTCTGTCCTTATACTCAGCTTTGTGCGTGTCCTTTCACAGCATCTGATGAAGTGAGCTTCAGCTGAAATGCTTGAGCATGCTGTCTCTTGCTTGCTCTCTCTGCCACTCTCCATCGGCTTTGGTTAGTCTATCAGGTACAAATCTACTCTGCTTTCCATAAGAATGCCTGACAACAAGCTCCCAAAACAGGTCCGATGCTCCCAACTGACCTATGGTCACCACTCTAGAGGTGAGCAAAAGAAGAGATTCCAGGAAACCTTGCATGCCAACCTGAAGAAATGTAATATTAACATCAATACCTAGGAGACTGAAGCACTGAATTGTCCCCAGTGGCGCTGTGATGAATGACAAAGTATTAACTATTTTGACCAAACTCACTTTACTGTGGAGAAAGATACATAACAGAGACCAAGAGAAAGAACTCTGACCTGACTACACCAGGATCTACTCTGTCTTCCCAGAACTATTTGCTACATAAGACAGATCTCAAATTGGCCACCTCCATCTTCTACAGACTCCTGTATTTACCAGAATGATGTTCCCATTTACTGGAAGACTTTAATTCTTGTAGTGAGGGCCTAACAATGACGACAACTAGATGACCTTGTGATCAGGTCTACTTTTCTATGATCCTTGTAGTATCTGTCATTTTTTTCTCTTATGTTGACAGCTTGGCTGAATGGAAAGAGACAAGAGGGAGGTTATTTTGGATGTTTTTAGAATGAAACTAAAAAGCAGCATTACTAGTCATCATTCATCTGTTGAGTTTGGTCACGCTGTTGCTTTGCAGACTACCACAAGTATTTTAAAAAGACATGCACTTGCTCTTAAGTGTAACTTTGATGCCGTGGGAATAATGAAACCAGAGATCAGGGATGAAATCCTGACTCCATTGAAGTCAATTAGAGTCCTGCTCTCAAGTCGGTAAGGCAAGCATTTCACCTCAGATATGGCATGGTGAGCAATAATGAAAACTTCACTTAGATCACCTTGACAGTTTGACAAGGAATAACTATTCTGTATGAGAAAGGTTTTATTCATTCTCCAGAGCCATAGAATGGCAGTCATCTGCCATATTTTATTCGTTCTCCAGAGCCATAGTAGGAGAGTGCAGTAGGCAGGGCATACTGCAGTGGCAAGTTTGAGATTTACTCCAAGGTACCAACTTATCAAGACCTTGAATAATATTTCTATATATATATAAGCCCCATAGAATCTGTTCATGGATCCATTTTACTGCAGAAAAATCATCTGAATAACAGGATAAGGGCCTTGTTACGTGTTATAGTATAAGCTGCTCAAATATTGATCGGTGTTAGTGCTAGCTTGAGTTTGGAGCAGTCATAATTCAGGCTAGCAGGGGCCTGGAGGGATGAAAGGTAAGAATCCCCCTCCCCCTCTGCTGCTCCAGGCTTCTTCCCTGCCCTCTATCCCCCAGGGCTCCCCCAGTTCCCTCCACCCCTGGGGCTCTCCCCTGCTCCCCTGACACTCCCTGTACTCCCCTGCTAACTTGTGGCTCCCCAGGCTGCCTGGCCCAGGGGAACAGGCAGGGAAGGGATGACTTGCTTATCAGACCCGCACTGCCACAGCTGTAGGGCTGCTATTTTTCTCCAGGCTGAGCCTCCTCTGGCTGCTCCCCTGGGACAGACTGTGTATCCAGCCACAAATAAGTGTTTGGAGGGGTCGTGTGCAGTGAGCAGGGATCTGGGGTGCTGGGATGGGTAGGGGGGGAGGGGACACAATTTGGACTAGCAGTGGGGAGGGGTGGTAGGTGGGGTGTTTACACTATGGTGTAACATGGGTAATAATAGATCAGAAATGCTCTGTCCTGGAGTAGCACAACTTTGAGGTGCATAACAAGTGCTTAAAACTAGTTTCAGGTGTGAATACGAGGACAATCCAAGGGTTAAGAGCTCCAGGAGTCATTTAGTATTACCCTGAAACAAAGCCCGAAATGTGAATAAGCTTTTTCAAAGAAACCTGATTCACTCTGAAGATTCAGGTGGGTGTTTCTTTCATTTTCCACATCACATGGATTCTCTATCAGAGTAAGACCAACTTTGAGGATGTTAAAATAAATGCATACAGTAATAATTTTGCGGAAGAAGCAGCAATAAAACTGTATTTAATATATTCAAAATATAGAATAAGAGCCTGTAATGCCCACAAATTAAAATTAAAAGCCCACTAACAAAAAGAGACAAGTTGATCTACTTTTGTTGTCATAACTGAAATTAGCCTGTAAGCAAGAAATAGGTAACCAAAATCAATTAAAATTTTATGAAATATAATTTCTCTATACAACCAGCTTTGGGATTTCTTCCATTCTGTGACCTTTTCCTGCAGGATTCCATTAGAAGAAACCGCTGTATTTTACATCTTGGGCTCAACTGAAGCCTCCCAAATGTATTTTCCAAGTACTCTGGTCTAACCAATACCCTATTCACTAAGAAGATTTTCCCCACACTGGTTATCCATAGTATGGCTTGCACTGCATGTTAAAGCCAGGGGGTTAGTATCCCAAATGTCAACTGCCATTGAAAGCCAAAATATCCTTTGTGGGATATTCCTTTACTCTTTAATTTCTTTCAGTTCCATAATCCCAGGTTAGGCAGTGATATTTTCATTTCAACAGTATTTCATTGCTATCCTGTCACAGCCAATGACATTAAAAGAGGTTCACCTCCTTGTTCTTCTAATACATTTTTCTCTATATTGGGGTGGACACTTATTTCAGCTGGAGGGCTGCTTAATGAGTTTCAGTGAAGTGCAATAGTAGCCCCACTCGTTGACAAGTGCCCCTCTTCCTGGTCAACTGCTGGTCACAGGTACCCTGCTTTCTTGGGACCAGAAGTCCTGTCCCTAACCCCTGACCATTGCCACCAGATGTCCTTCCCCTTGCCCCAAGAAGTACTACTTTTGGGAGATGAGGGGGGGTTGCCACCTGAACCAGAAAAAAAAAAGTGTATACTAAAAGTCAAACATCTACTATAATTTATTTTATTACAAAAATATTTTTGTCATGATTTGTGTTTGCATATTGTATATAGAGGTGACTGCAATATAGGTAAAACATAGTCTTACTCTTGTATTTTGTGTCGGGGGGAGTGTGTGGCTGGGGGTGGGGGGTGTGTATGGTGGTGTGTGGGGGTGCATGAGTATGCGGTCAGGGATTGTGGCTGTATGTGTAGGGGTACAGGATATGTTCTGAGGTGTGTGTATATGTAGGACAGTTGTGGGGGAAGTGTATGGATGTGTGGTGTTAGTGGGGTGTGAGGGAGAGAGGGATACACTTTCCCCCATGGTGCACAGCCCTCACTAGTAACGGCAGTGGTAGCAACAGGCAGCAGGTGCTTGGGGCACTTGTGGCCCATGCAGGCATTGCTGCCTGGCAGCATGCAGCTCTGGTCATCACTGCACATGGTGACAAGGAATGCAGCCAGGCCAGCCCGCTTCTATCACATGGGGCCCCACACTTGCGTGCCACTGGGAAAAGCCCTGCACTCTGGAGCCAGCTGCGACCATGGAAGCAAGGGGCAGGGCTCTCTGCCACTTCCAGCAGAGTCTGGGCAGCTCCAGGTGGTGGGGAAGGCAGCTGGCACTATCACACGGGGCTTCCTCCAGTGGTGCATGAGTGCTGGGAGCTGCATGTGTGCTGATGCTACTGTTGGCAGGGGCTGTGCACCATGGGTTATGTGTGTGTAGGGTGGTCCCCACACCTGCCCACCCTCCCTTACACCTACACCTACACCTGCCCACCTGAGCTCCACACTTCTACCACCCCCCTGCATGGCCAGGACATGCATGGTGCAGCATGGATCCAGCCCTACCCATCCTGTCTTGGCTGCAGCATGCAGTTTCTGGCTGCAATGTCAAGACTTGCATGGCACAGCATGGGACCAGCCTGGCCCATCCCAGCAGCACACAGTTCCTGCTCCATAGCTGAGACCCACATGGTGTGGCACAGAGCCAGCCTGGACCAGGCTGGTGGTGCACTAGAGTGCCAGGAGCCACGGGAAGTCCTGCACCATTGGGATGGGCAGCTCTGTACCTCCAAGTGGTGCTCCTGGCACGGTAGCTGGGAGCAGCATACAGAGGCATGGAGCCAGAGTCCTGCAGGCCTCATGGAGTGGGGCTATCACTGGCTGTTCCCCTCCCTGTGAAGGCCCATTCTTACCTGAATTTCCACTCACAGATGGAAGGAGGGCTGGGGAACAGCCACAGGGTAGAAGTCTCTGCTAGGCAGAAGCTTCTGGTCTCCAGAAGCTTCTTGGGGCTGGGGGTAGGGTAGGGTGGGGATAAGCAGGACAGGTTGGGGTTGGGTTGGTCATGTAGCAGCCAGAGCCCAAGCTTCTTGCTGCTGCAGCTGGTGCCTTCTGCAGCCAGTGGCTCCTGCCCCTGGCATCGTTTTGGCTTTCAAGCAGGCAGCCATCAGTGGGTAATAATTGTCTAAATTTGAGAGGGCCCCTGGGCTGGATAGAATGGCTTGGTGCGACAGATGCAGCCCACAGGCCATATTTTGCCTGCTTCTGCTCTATACCTATACCTATATCTACATCTACACCTACATATATACAGAAGATATCAATAACAAGTCTTAAATATATTCTCTGGAAAATTCTATTCTTTGTCTGCAGGACACTCACCAAGGAGAGCTTGCTGTACAGGTAACCACAGAAAGATAATTACGTGTTGCTAACGCTTTTTGGACATATTTCTCAGACAAATGCATCTCATTTTTTCTTCCTGGAAGGTTTTCTACTTTTTTTTCTAGCTGTCATGCATCTAATTCACAGCAGTGGTCATCCAAATTACTCCAGTCAATATGAGAGCCAAATTACTTTGCCTACGAATATAGTGCTTTTGTCTTCATTTTAAATATCATTCAACCCTGAGAATATTGTCTCTGCAGGTGCAGAAGTGAGTGGGAATGCCAACAGAAATTATATGACATTTTATAGCTTTTGAGAGACGATGTCATTTGTTTTTAAGGGATGATTGCAATTCTGCACACATATTTCACTAACTGGCATCTCCGTTTCTTTCTGTTCTCCTGATCCAGCTTCCTTGAAGTCAATGCTGGTTTCTCATAGACTTCACAATACATTTAGCAAGTTCAGAGAGCTTCAAAGAATAAAAAAAAGTCTCAGATACTTAATAAAATAAACAGTAGCCAAATGGAAAAAAACACCGGACCCTTTGATCTGGTCTTCTATTTGTGGCACGTGCCTTTGGAAGGTTGAATTTTCAGTATTATGTTTAGTATGGGGGGAGAATGTAGAAGTTTTCTTACCAACTCCTTCAAGCCTTCAGGATCTGAAACATGGATTTTGACTATTTTTATCCTCATTTAAGCTGTCATATCTATCATTCTAACTAAAGGTCATAGAGAAAGTCTTCCTTTTATTAATTCAAGTGTACAGTTACTTCACGTAAGTGCTCCTTTCTTAAATACTTTTCCTTGATGACATATTAACATCCTGCTTTTATCCCACTGACAAAGATTCTCAAGGCATATGCCAAGAAATGAATCCAAGAACCTTCTTGAATGAAATGGTCACCAGAAGATTTACTTGGTCTTTCAGGGTGCTTCTATATGTGCTGATTTAAGGTGCTTTAACCATTTTAAAGGTGCATTAAGGGTATGGATCTATATGTGCACACCATTAATGTGCCTTAAAAATGGTGAGTTTAGGTTAATCATGCCTGGGTATCAAATTTAGGCACAAATAGTTAAGGCACCTTAAGGGACAGGTAGATGCCTTAAGGTATGTTGACTGAGTAGGCTGGAGCTGAACCTGTGGGACCCTGCACTGCTGCTGGGTGCCTCCAAGAAGAAGTGGTGGGTGCTGTTCTCCAAGGTACAGATGCTGGAGCTGGAGTGGTGGTTCCATCAGAAGCAGTACCTGTTGATGTGCCGACCGATGACTGTGCATGAGGCCACAAAAAACCCCAAAGCCCCAGCATATGTGTGCACAGACTGGGGAGGAAAGGCAGCTTCACATGCTCCCTGGATTGTGCAGTGTGCAGAGGAATCATACCATGCCATGCCAGCAGAAGCAGAGGCAGAGGCAGAGGCAGGGGCAGGCATTGTGCCCCTGCGCACAGTTGTCAGTCAGCATACTGACAGGTACTGCTGCTGCTGGAACTGCTGCCCCAGCATCTGCACCTTGGAAACGGCACCCACTGCTTTTTCATCTTACTGGTGCCCGGCAACAGTGCAGGGCTCTGTGGGTTCACCTCTGGCCTGCTCTCGACTGATACGGGGGAGGCAGGAACATGGGGAGAGGTTAGAGCTGGGGCCGAGGCTGGGGCTGAGGCCAGGGCCAGGCTGATTGTGTCCGGAGAAAGGACTGGAGGCTCCTATCCCCTCAGGTAGTGCTGGCCTGCACCACCTGGCTTCGCTGCTCCAGGCTTTGGGGAGCTGTCCAGGGTGCTTCCCGTGACAGGCTGCAAACGCGTTTGCCCAGGGACCCAAGTGTGATACCCTTACAGTTGAGTATAGTAGAAGGTTATAGTTCAAAATTCAGTTAAGAATCCTGTTAGTTGGAGGCTACAATGTGAAAGGCTGATATTGGAGGTTATGTTAATTTTGGCAGTTTTGTTTCTAATGATCTGATTAGTAATCTGGTTGTTGGAGAAAGGGGCAAGGCTTAATTATTCAGAAATGTTAAGGGCTAGGTTTTGCACCCTCATTCACAGTGGGATTTATTTACCTCTCAAACAGGTTCACTTATTTCAATAGGACTGCTCCAGAATTAAGGTGCCACTGAGCTTAAATAAG
Organism: Crocodylus porosus; assembly: GCF_001723895.1. Lineage (NCBI taxonomy): Eukaryota > Metazoa > Chordata > Crocodylia > Crocodylidae > Crocodylus > Crocodylus porosus. Next base: position 35,691,153 of record NW_017728947.1, read on the forward strand.
CATACCATTGCATAGTTCAAAAGTGATAACACCAAAGATTTCCTCACAATAATAAGACAAAAGGTAAAACAGAGTGGCCCAACCCCTGCTCAACCCTTGTTTCGATGCCCTGCACATGCCCAACCCCTGCTCTGATACATTCTAATTAGAATGCATTGAAGCAGACTCAATTAACCAATTAATTGATTAATTGTCTGCTAATTAGCATACATCAGCAGTCTCAGCGTTGTGTGTATTCAGTGTCCCCATGCTTCAAAATTGCAGCAGGGATACTTTAACTAAAACTTACCAAATGCACAAGATACTGCAGGCACTTTAATTAGAGCACGTGTAAAGACACCCTTAGAGACTAATGTTTCAGAGATGCATGAGCTTTCTTAGGCAACAGTCTATTTTCTGAAATTCAGGCAGAAGCATTGTTGCTGGTCATTGATAAGAGCTCTAAGTTAGTATGCTACTTGTAAGTGTGTCAGAATAACCAATCTCATCTCCTTTTATGATCAGGTATCTTGCCACCTGGATAAGGGAAAGGAGGTCATTGTCCTATGCTTGGATTTTAAAAAGGCCTTTGACTTGGTCTCCCACGATGTCCTCATGGTAAAATTGGCAAATTGCGGCATCAACAACTTAGTGGTCAGGTGGCCAGGAAACTGGCTTGAAGGTTGGACCTAGAGAGTGTAAATAGATGGAACTGAGTCAACATGGTATACAGTGACCAGTGGCATCCCCCAGGGTTCAGTACTTGGACCAGTGCTTTGCAATGTATTCATCAATGATTTGGATACGGGTGTGAAAAGCGTACCGGCAAAGTTCGCAGATGACACCAAGTTATGGTGGTGTGCGGTCACACAGGAGGACAGGCTGGGAATACAGGCTGACGTGGACAGGCTTGTAAGATGGGCAGATCAAAAACCCTTATGATGCACTGAGAAATGTGAAGTGCTTCATCTGGGGATAAATAATCTTCAACATACTTACAGGCTGTGCTACAACTGCACCACACTGAAAGAGACCTGGGGGTCATGATCAACCACAGAATCAGCATGAGCTACCAATGTGATGCTATAACCAGCAGAATGAACAATACACTGGCATGCATCATCCGATGCATCTCAAGCAAGACTAAGGATGTCATCCCCCCACTCTACTCAGCATTGGTAAGGCTGCAGCTGGAGTACTGCATCTAGTTCTGGGCACTACATTTCAAAAAGGATGTGGAGAAGCTTAAAAGAGTCCAAAGGAGGGCTACATGTATGATTAGAGATCTGGAGGATAGGCCATATGAGGAGAGGCTGAAGGGCATGGGACTGTTCAGCCTGGAGAAGAGAAGACTTAGGGGGGACTTGGTGGCAGCCTATAAGTATATAAGAGGCAAACATCAGAGGCTGGGAGAGCATCTGTTCACCAGGGTATCTTAGGGGAAGACAAGGAATAATGGACATAAACTACTAGAAGATCACTTCAGATTAGACATAAAGAGAAATGTTTTTATGGTTCATGTATCCCAAGTCTGGAACAAATTCCCTGCAGGGGTGGTACAGTCACTTACTCTGGAGAGTTTTAAAAGACAACTGAACGCACACCTTGCTGGGGTCATGTGACCCCAGCAGTCTTCTCTTTCTTGCCTAAGAGCAGGGGAGCTGGACTTGATAATCTTGTGAGGTCCCTTGCAGTCCCTAACATCTATGAATCTATGAATCTATGTATTATTCTCCTTTTCAGTGCTGTTATGAGCACCTGGATTTCAATTGTGAACAATGTCTATTCCTAATGAATAAAATGTGCATACTTTTTTGAGATACTATAGAAGAATTGTAGTAATTTTGCATATTCTATTAAGTTCATTGAGTTATCTGAGATAATAAAGACATAATTATTTAATCAAGTGTTTGAAAAGTGCCCATAGCACTCAGTCAAATAATATAATTACATATACTGTGTGCTCACATATAGGTCTGTACCTCTATGCCTTTTAGAAAATGTCACTACTAATACATCTAGGATAAATTTTTGTATTCTGGTGAGTGAGCTGGCTGTGTCTAAAGAGAAAAGAGGTACTTATCAGTAGAGTTCTATTGGAAGCAGAATTTCTGTTTTGCAGCTAATTCCACAAGTTTGATCTTTTTTTAAATTGTCCCATATTGAAACAAAATGAAAGATTCCAAACTTTCCCTTGAAACAAAAGTTAAAGAAAATTTTGGGAGTCAAGCAAAGTGTTTTATTTTTCCATTTTGACTTTTAATTGGAAATGTGCAAACAAGATTACCTCCCCATCCCTAAACTTTTCATTGCAAAATTGTTGGAAGGTTTCAACTTTATCAAATCCCCTTTGTTTTGGTTTGGTTTTGTTTGGAATTAAAATTGTATGCAGATCAAAACATTTCACAAAATGCCATTTTCCAAGAGGAGGGGAATAGATTGGACTTTTTTGTTTTTGTGACTGGTTTTGCTTTTCATCTACTTTCTTAAGAACAGTGAGAAAAAAGAGCAGGAGAGCAGAAAAAGAGTTCTGTCAAAATAAGAGAAATAGGAGAACGTACATACAATAACATGAAACAAGGAGGAACCACTAAGTCAGAGCTGTCACCAAAATTAAAGGCCAAGTCCTCCACTGGTGTAAATCAGCATAGGTCCCATTTCAGTCTACTAAGCTATGCTCATCTAAACCAGCAGATGCTTTGACCTTGTATTTTTTAAGTGGAATCCATGAAAGAAGTCCTTAAGAATTTTTAATCTTTGCCCATCTGCTACTTCAAACTTTGATGATACTACTTTTGTCTCCAGTTTAGCAGTATGTAATGGAGGCACTGTGATTTGATTTATATTTACTTGTTACAATGGACAGCAATCACACCATCACAACAGATGATCTGTTGAAGTCCCTTCTGACCCTAGCATCTATTAATCTATGAACAGTCCTTCTGCATTTATGTAAAAATAATATTAATCTTTGGAACTGTTTATACTTCTCCAACATTGGAAAGGGGTGAACATGTGTGGTGGTGCCTTTTCAGGTTTGAACAGTCAGAAAAAAAAATCACATTCAAGTTTATACTTCAGGCTTAGAGCATGTTCCCTGGATCATGACAGCATTTTTGTTTCAAACTCAAGGTACATATTTCCTCTCTGCTTTATTCATTACATTGTACAATCATACTTGTACAATATTGTATTGATTTTACAATTTTCACTTGGCTTTCCCCTTACCTTGGCTGAACTGTTTAAGCTGCTATGCATTGTCCCTGTCCTCCTCTTAGGTCATTCTATCAGGATTCATATGTGATTCTGTCTCTCATTTTAAGCATGCTTAAAGAGGCTTTCACAACTCTGCTGCTAAACCACCAAATATCCATATAAGGGTGATTAGACTGAAACACTCAACTGTAGTTGAAAAATCAAGGCCTCCCTGTTTGCTGTGCTGCTCTGGTTACTATGGATTTACTCAGCTTTACTATTGCTTTATTTGACAGATTTCAGTTTACATTGGGTAACATACTGTTCATAAACCAAGCTACATAAAATAAAAAAGGATAACGTTCATTATTATTGTATGAATACATACTCAGCTGTGAGGCCCTCTGGGAATCACTGTGGAATTTATTGTCTGTATTTTATAGAGAAGTTGTTATACAACATAATAAGAACAGCTTCTGCAATTACACAAGGTGGGAATCCATGTGCAAAAGCTATTGAGTTTCCAAATGTAAGCCAATCATCAACTGGAGTCAAGACTGAATAGCCCTTTCCCCTGGGACAATTAAGTAGATTATTTAGACCTAGTGGCAGGTCTCCTCTGTGGTATACTTTTTCAAGTCCTCACCACCATTGGGGAACCAGGAGTCACTCCAATGCTTACCCAATGCTTTTATCATGAATGAAATCCCCTTATCAATAAGAATTTGATGTGTGACACATCTCCTACAGATCATGCATCATGCTCCCCTCCACTCCCATCAGCGGTTGAGCTGACAACAAGAAATAGAAGTGGAATTTTCTGCTAGCTCATTAGTCGACCCATAATGGAGGACTGGAGAGACCAATTTCCCCTGCATGCTTCTTTTTAGTTTATCAGGGCTCCAGGAACAGTGCTGTAATTCGCAGCAGGGTTCCATAGTATGGCTGTTCCTTTCCCAGACAGAAGATGGACATAGCTTGGCTCCACTATGGTAATTCCTATTATTCCCACAAATGCTTTATTCTTTTATACTCGCTGTGTGCACTTTGTCCTTCAGCACACAAAACCAGAGTAAATACACGAATGCTGCCAGTCAGCAGTGTTTTGAATGGAACTGAATACACCTTTCATGTTTGTTGTAGGCCATGGAGATGAATTGCTGCCCTTCTTTATGCTTTGTGTAACTCTATGTAAATGGATGGATCCAGTTACCAACTCCACCCCCACCATCCTCCCTTCTGGTGCACAATTGCTACAGGACATACCTATGTATCTGCTACTTCTATGTAAGGTGTTGGCACTGGATTTATGACCCAGATACCTTATTTTGGGTGGACGCAAACCCTGAGACCAAACATGATCTCTCCATTCAATAATAGATTAACTTTATTGATACACAGTGATAGCAGATAAGAATAATGAAAAAATAATGAAAAATAATGAAAAAATCTGTATCTACCAGTCCCAGGGCTGTCACCAGAGGGAAAATATGTCTGTTAAGTACATGAGCTTCACTCTGAGGTTCTCTCTTGAATGTCAGATGCCAGCAGCATGGAGGTTGGAGGTCGAGTTGAAGCCCGTCCCCCTGCTTCCCCCAGTGGGGTGGGTGAGATGGGCTGGTGGTATGACTTCTGTCCATGGTGGCCTCATGTTCCCCTCTTGGGGACTCTCTGCTGCTCTGAAATCCCTCTTTTTGTATCCTTTCTCTCCTTTGATGACTCTTCATCTTTGGGCATTGCTGATTGGTCTCCTTGTGGTTGTCAGACTGTCCATGTTTTGTCCTGTTAGCATCACAAACTCATCACATGGCCACGTGACAACATCCTAATTTGGTTCTTTCTGGTTCTCTTCCTAATATGGTCTGTTTCCCAAAACTGGAAATCCCCAGGGCTCTGTAACTGGGTACTGTGACCTGGTGAACCTTGTCTCATGTTATGGATCAGTATGGAACATGTCTTCCATTTCCTAGCTTGTGTGTCTGCTTGCCTGTGTCAGACACAGCAGGCCTTGAAGATACTGTCAGAAACAGGGTTTTTAGAAATCAGTTAACCTTTGACACTGCCCTGGACCATTGTTCTAATACATATCTATTTTACCTACAAGCCAATTCCCAAAAGCAAACTTGTAAATACCATTTTCTAGCCATCATAAGGCAACTGCTTGCATAGAATGCCTTCTCATGTTCTCAGGGAAAGGCTGAATTATACTCCTTGCAGTTATGACTATAAATCTGCCAGGCCTGCCTATCTAAAGATATAATCATATATGTTTTTTAAAGGCTTTCTAGAAACTGGTTCAATAGCCGTACTCTCTGTTTATCATTTTCCTGTTCCTGCCAGGATTACTTTGACCATCCTAGAACACAACTTCTTGTCTAACTACTCTTTAGAGCCTAATAGCATGGCAATAATGCAAGAACCATTTCTTTTTGTTTGAAAAATGTGAGTTAGAGTGATCACCACAAGGTAACAATGATGGCTTGAAAGTAAAATGTTTCAAATCCTGGCAGGGAACAGAGGAGTCCATTCAGAAGAATCTGTAGTGCCGTGCACTGAACAATGTGATACTTTGGCTCAATGTGATATTTCGGTTGCACAAATCTATTTCAAAGAGCCATGTGCTGCTAGCACTAATAGAACTAATGATAGTGTAGCTAAGGATGCTGTTGACACCATCTCCATTACTGAATCCAAAGCATGGATTTAAACCAAAGGGGACAAAAAGACAATTATAGGATACTACAGAACTCAGCAGTATCAAGATTTTCAACTGTTTTTTCCCCTCTTTTAGGGAATTTACTGCCAGTGAAAGGCACCATGCTGATAGCCCTCAAGACTGAATGCATCTAGTCAGAAAACAAGTAGCAACAGTGCCAGCTTCCCCACACTGTTACGTTAATATGTCTCAAGTTCAACTCTGATCTAAAAGAACAACTTGCAGAGATAAGAGGCATGTTGCTCATTACCTCCATCTATGACTTCTCTCCTGAGACTAACTGAAATGCCAGTTAAGGTCAATGGATCTGTCTTTTTTTTTAGTTGAATACCTGTCCACTAGGAACAAAACTGAAAATATCAAGTACATCTCATGTACAACAGGCTGTTGAACAACTATCAGATCAGGACAATGTTTTTTCTGAACCTGGACTATAGTTTAACTGGTAACTTGGTCTGAAGACCCTAATACCTATATTTTATGGAAGATAGTTCTCCTTTAAAGTCATCTGTGCCCATTTAGGCTGCTAACTGTGACTTTGTTCTGTAAAGAAAATGCTACAAACTCACTTTGAAAGAAAAAAAAGACTGTTGTTTTTGGCACGAGATTTGTAGTAAGCATGGCTGGATTCAGGATTTACTAAAGAGGGCCCAGCACAGTGCCCCTAGACCATGGGAGGATGGGAGCAAGGCATGCCTGGATACTGGGGAACTAGGCAGAAGCAGGCACACAAAGAGTGAGTCCCATCACCTGCTGACACCATTGTCCCAGCTGACCTGTGGGTAGAGGGGGAGGGGAACAAATCTGCTCCTTCCTTACTTTAGCTGGGTGGCTGTGAGGAGTGGCTGTGTGGGGTGTTGGGCTTGGCCAGAAACAGTGGCGGTGGTGCATAATTTTTTCCTTCCAGTCCCTGCTCCCTGCCTATCTCTCCCTGGTGCCCCCCACTGGCTGGGAGCAGTTACTGGAAGGAGGAATATGCATTCTGCTACTACTGTCTCTGGTTGAGCCCAGCTCCCCCCACAGCCACTCCCAGCAGTGCATGGCAGGAATGGGTCAGGCTCAGCCTGGGGCTTCCCCCATGCCTGTGTCAGCCAGGAACACTGGTAGGAACATGCAGGTTTCTCCTTCTCTGAGGCTCCCCTGTGGCTGGATCAACCATGTACAGCAGCGGGGATGACGGAAAGAAGGTGCTACTGCTGTGGCATAGTCTCCTCTCCTCCCAGTTCTGCCCTTGTTAGGAAGGGCATTTATTAAATTCCATCAACACAGCATTTCCATTAGCAAGAATCTTAATGAGAAAAAAATGTCATTAGCATATTCCTGAAAGATTTGAAAACTATTGTTTGTATGGTATCTTCCATACGTATTCAGTTTTTATCATGTCCTTATTGTGTCATGGAACATACTGCATATTCTATGGGAAAAAAAATCATACATTCAGGGGAAGCACTGCCTAGATCTTTAGGTTAAAAAATAAATGAATAAATTGGCCTTCTCCAAAAAGTTATTGTCCAATGTCTCTCCTCAGAAACAAGCTAACCCCTGCTGTGATAAAATACATCTGGATGCCTTGAGATACTTTTACACTGACAGCACTAATAGTACCAAGGTTTCTCTTAAATCTGTTTTCCCCGTAAACTATCTAACTGCATAAATACTCACGATATAACAGACCATCTAGGTCACCTTTAAATATTTAAACAATGAGACTTTCTAAACAGAAAGTTACTAAGTGTTGAAACAAAAACATTGTTCTGTCTAATCTCATCAAAAGTAGTATTTGAAGTAATAGCTTCAGACTTCTTCCACCCAGCAGCGATTTCCAGGTAGTTAAGTTAGTGCCATTTTTATTTGGTTCCTGCACATGGTTAAGATTCTAGTAAAAGAGTGATCATGAATTCATAATTTTTGAGTTACCTGAGCATCTTCAAGGCAGGTCTCATGAAGCTTCCAACCAAACACTGTACCACATTTCACTCCCCTGTGTGATACTAAATCCTTTAGTAGTCACCCTAGGTTTGCCTGTCTTCATTTAAGCTAAAGATACCTGGGCCACAGTTTAGAATCCAGTTTTTCAATTTTCTATATTTTATTTGTGCAATTAAAAACTATAAAAAGCTTGTGATTTGATAAGGACATCTATACCCTGCTGATCCTCACTAAGAAACAACAGAGTTTTTTGCATTTCTTTTGTAATACAAAAGCAACAGTTCTGGATAACTCAGGTCATGGTAACTAGATTTTGGTACTGTACAATGGCAACCACATGGTGTCTGTTTTGGACAACCAGTTTTATACATCATTAAAATCATTAAAGGATTTTAGATGTTTTATAAAGGAAAATGCTTGCACTAATAAGAATGATTTATAATATAGCTGCCTTATTATATCAGAAATGAAGTGCAATTAGTTGAAACTGTGTGACGTGGTGCTAAATGGGGCATATCACAATGCACCCTATAAGAATTTAATGCAAGATGAAAATTTATAATGTTAGAAATTGTGGCTATTAAATGAGACTGCTGCACATAGCCTTTAATACCCCCCCAAATATCTCTGTGGATGCATCTATGCCAAGAACAGGGTTTTCAAAGGACAAAAAGGTGACTTTTTCTGTTATATAAAAAAATGCTCACTAAATAATATAAATGAGGTATCTGAGTATCTTCTAAAAGTGCTAGTTTCATCCAGTTTTGAGATTCTTGCTCATTTCCATTTATTATCATTTCTGTTTTAGTTTCTGTATACTTTCCTTAGGGTTTAATGGAATATTTACTTTCTAGATTCCAAGAATTAGGACTCTGTCTGGAATAGAACACAGAATGCCTTTTCGTGGGGGTCCATTATAAATCTTACTGAAGTGAATCGACTTCAGTTGGGATAGATTGAATTACAAAATACCTAGTGAAAATTACCTAACCCAAAGGTTGAACAATATAAAGCTGAAATGCATACTTATATATTGGTAGTAAAGCTTCGTCGGTAGATGCCCACAAGGTGTTGTGAAATTGCCGTTTAAAATAGATATATCATTTCAAGCTGTTCTTATTACTAATCAATCTAGTAATTCTTACTCTTATTCTTTCCAAAGGCTCTTTGCAAGAAAACTATTCCATGAGTAAAACAAAACTAAAATCACTTGAAGTGTCTTCAGTGGTAAAATTTCTCTATCAACATTTCTTGGAAAATTACTGGGTTTATTTCCCCTGCAAAATTCACTGACTGATATGAAAGATCATGAAGTTCCATATTAAGCTGTGCCATGATGCATTGCAATGTGCTTATATAACATGACTCAGACAACCCAAAACACTAAATCTTTCACATCTTAGGCCATAAAGCAGAAAATTCAAACTAATGGGATAAAAGAAGAATCCTTTGAGACATATTTGAATTTCACAAACTTTTCAAGAAAAAAAAATCCTGGTATATGTTAAAAATCTGAGGTCTGATTTCTGTTCCATAGGGCATGTCCAGACAGGCCCACAGATGCCTCTTGTGGCATCTAAGAGGAATTTGAGATGCTGCGAGATTCATGCCAGGAGCAAAAATAACATTCCCCAGGCTGCATATTTGTAGTGCAGGCTCAAAATTTGGTACCTGGAAATCCTGGTATGCTGGCAGCTCTGGCCGCTGTGGGTCCTGAGTGCCCGTGGCTGCTCCTGCTGGGTGAGTTGTGGCCCCTGTGTCAGGGTGGGGGGCTGGGACCCTGTGGAGAGGGGCTGGGGCCCTGTGAGGATGCATGAGGGCCCTGTGGGGGTGCATGTGTGCTGTGGGGGGCGCGTGTGCCTTGTGTGTCGGGGGGGACTTTGTGCCCTGTGGGGAGAAGCTATGGGCCCTGTGGAGGGAGCAGTCCATGCACTGTGCAGGGGGGCTGCACCCTGTGGGGGCGGGGCAGAGGACCAACCCTTCCTAAGCAGCCTTCCCCACATAGCTTCCCCACACTCACAGTCCCCCACAATCCACCCACAACATCCCACATCCTCAAGCCACCTCCACAAACCCCAAACCCCTGCACAAGCCTCCTAACCCCCCAAACCTCACCTCCATAATCCTACATACACCCATCCAACCACCTCTAAATTGCTTTACACTTGTAAATATATCAATAATATATTACCCAAGATTGCCCAAATATATCAATAAAAATTGTCCTCTCTACATACAACAGTGTTTCATTTTAATAGCAGAAGAACACTATTTTGAATATTTTAATGGGAGAATTTGGGTTTCTTATCAGAGAATTTGCAATTCACAAACAGGGTACACCAGAATCTCTGCTGATGAGAGAAGTGGTGAGACCCGGGTAGAGGAACCTGTCCAGGTCCAGTACTGGGGACCTAGCTGGAGGGCAGATGAGGTGGCTGACCTCTTGGCCATTTGGGGCCAAGACGACATGCTTTAACAGTTCAAAGTGGGCTACTGCAAGGAGCATACCTGAGTGACAGCTGCCCAAATGGCAGAGCAGGGTCACCCCATCTGGTCTGGCAGGGTGGCAGCTTGGGGGCTGAAGGTCCAAGGAGGCAGATGCTGTCACAGGTGACAGGAAGTCACAGCCAGGCAGAAGCCCCCACTGCCAGACTG
>NW_017728947.1:35701807-35728054 GCF_001723895.1 Crocodylus porosus
CACCCAGACTCTAACTCCCCCAGCTGTAGATCCAGGAGGAGCTGGGCAGAGTTAATTTTCCCTAAGTGGAACAACTTGCCCCACATCAAAGTTTATCATAGTATCATAGTGTTTAGTGTTGGAAGGGACCTAAACAGATCATCAGGTCCAACCCTCTGCCCCAGGAAGGAAAGCATGCTGGGGTCATATCACCCCAGCCAAATATCTGTCCAGCCTCCTCTTGAAGACCCCCAAAGTAAGAGAAAGTACCACCTCATTTGGGAGCCCATTCCAGAGCCTGGCAGCTCTAACTATAAAGTAATATTTCCTGATGTCCAGCCTGAACCTTCTCTCTAATAATCTGTGGTGGGGCCCGGGGGAACAGAGACACCCCCAATTCCCACTGGTCCCCCCCCGGTGAGTTTGTAAACAGCCACCAGTTGCTCTGTCAGCCTTCTTTTGTGGAGGCTGAATAGGTTCAGGCCCTTTAGCCTCTCCTCGTAGGGTCTGCCCTGCTGCCCTTTGACCATGCAAGTGGCTGTCCTCTGGACCCTCTCAATGCTAACCATATCTCTCTTGAAGTGTGGTGCCCAGAACTGGATGCAGTACTCCAAGTGTGGCCTGACAAATGCCGCATAGGAGGGTAGGATCACCGCCCTGAACCTGCTTGTGATGCCTCTATAGATGCACAACAAGGTGCATTTAGCCTTACTGACCGCTTCCTCGCATTGGCAGCTCATGTTCACCCTGGAATCAACAATGACTCCAAGATCCCTTTCTGCCACCATGTTGACAAGAAGGGTGTTCCCCAGCCTAAACGTGTGTTGCCGGTTCCTTCTCCCTAAATGCAGCACCTTGCACTTGTTTGCATTGAATTCCATCCTCTGCTCACCTCTATAATTTGTCTAGATCTAGCTGGATTCTGTCCCTCCCCTCCAGCGTGTCCACCTCACCCCACAACTTGGTGTTGTAAGTGAATTTGGACAGCGTGCATTCCACACCCAATTCCAGATCACTGATAAAGATGTTGAGCAGTACAGGCTCCAGGACCGAGCCCTGGGGGACTCCACTGCCTACACCACTCCAGGTCAAAAATGACCCATCTACCACCACTCTCTGGGTGTGACCATCTAGCCAATTCGTTACCCGTCTGACTTTGCAGGCATTGATAACGCAATCACCTAGTTTTTTTAAGAGACTGTGGTGGGAAACTGTCAAAGCCCTTCTTAAAGTCCAGGAAGACTTATGTCCAGACATGTGTGCTGAGACAAAAATCTGAGTTCAAATTTGTGCCACTTCTATTTGAGTTGCCTCGAGTACATGTGCCTGCATGTGTGGATGCACCCATACTCTTCAAATACTCTGGTGGTGCTGAGTAGTGACAAGATGACTTTGAAAATTTCCTTGGTGTAGCTGACGTTAACATGCTATGATCTGCTCTTCATATATTTCTGGAATAAGGGAAATACCAGAAACAGACCCATGAAAGGAGGTGTGGTCAGAAACTTAATGTGATCCCCTTAAGGTTCTTGCTAATGCAAATGCTGTGCTGATGGAATGTAATAAACGTCCTCACTACCAAGGGAAGAACTGGTGGGAGAGGGGACTGTGGCACTGCAATAGCACCCTCTTTCCATGCTTAGTGGATAGAACACTGCTGTGCTCTTCAAATTCCAGCTACCAAAATTATCCCATGGAGGACATTACCAGTTTACAAAAAAATCAGTGCACTTAAGGCTTCCAAATCAGTTTCTTCAAAGTATCTAAAAGTGCTGGTTTTATTTGTCTCCCTGTATCTTATGCATATACTGATACAGGCAGACATCTGGGTCAGCAAGAGGAAAAGATCTCCTTGATGTGGAGAGTATCTTGTGCAGACCTTTCTATAAGAAACATGGTTTCAGAAGCTTTGAGGATCTGGAATGGATACCACTCAATCAAACTAAATGTTAATCAGTTCTCCTGAAACATCTCATATTACAGGTTCTTTATATCTGACTGTTCAGATCAGTCTTCAGTCACTAAAGATCTGAATTCTTCATGATGTTGAACACTTATTGCTAGGTGCTGAGCTCCAATAGCTTCAACAACCACTGAAATCAGTGGAAGATGACATCATCCAGGGACTTAATGCAAACAGAACCTGAAATCTATAACTTAGGACCCTTAGAGCTGAAATCCCTCTAAATAGTACTTTTAAATGTTAGTAAAGACCACTTAAAAGAGCAGGAGTTTCTAAGTCCAAGTGAGAATTATTAAATTTGTATAGTGTTAATACAGTTAGGGCAACAAATGCTTGTCATGTGCATTGTAGATAACTGACTGTGAACAAACAGGATCAAACTCTCTTTAGTGTAAGGTAAAAACAGTCATTAGAGGAAGCTGGGTTTTTGATTGTAGCCATGTTGGTCTAAGGCAAGGGTGGACAATTATTTTGGGCAGAGGGCCACTTACTGAGTTTTGGCAAGCCATCGAGGGCTGCATGACAGGCACCCCAGGGCGGATAAATATTAATATTCTAAATATTTTAGGGGCCCTGCGGGCCATATAGAATGGCCTGGAGGGCTGCATCTGGCCCCCAGGCCACATTTTGTCCACCCCTGGTCTAAAAACATAGGCTGGGCAAGGTTCTTTGAGTAGATGTGATATCTTTTATTAGACCAAGTGAGTAGTTGGAAAAAAGTCTTAGCAAGCTTTCAGCAGAGACTTCCTATGCCTGAAGAAGGTTGACTGCACCCAAAAGCTTGCTAAAAACCTTTTTTCAACTATTCAGTTGGTTTAATAAAAGATATCACATCTACTCATTGGTGATGCATAGGGGGTGCATGCAAGAGCACATGCACCCCATGAGCTCAGGGTGGCCATGCCCACCCTGAGAGAAGCATCAGTGGCACTTCCATTGGCAGCGGGGATTGGCTGCTGGTGGCGGCAGAAGGGAGTGGGCTAATGGGGCTCAGCCTCCCCAAATGCCAGGGCAACCCAGATGCAGGCTTTATAGAAGGTGTATTTAATCTACTATGAATTGGGCTCAGAATATGAGAGGTATCAGGGATAGTGAAGTTGGTTAACAATGAGCAATATAATGTATATGTGTATATATTTTGATTTTTAACATTTTTCTTTGTAAGGTTTTCACTTGCAACTTGTTGTTACTGTATTTGTAATTATAGTAAAAGATGCACTGGAATTTTTTTAGTTTATTATTCACTGAGTAAAATTTGATGCCAAGTATCCCACATCAGGTACTGATGGTTTGGGGTTTTTTTTTGCATAAATGAAGTAAAATCAGAGTGGTTTTGTTTTTGATACTGCATAGCCCTTTCGTGTGCAGGTTCATGGCTGAGACCTCTTGGATATACCACAGAACAAGGCAGGAGATCAGTAAAGTTGGTCAGTCATTCCCAAGTGATGTTAACTCACTGAACACCTATAACCAGAGCAGAGTTTATTAAGTCAGTTAAGGTATAGTTGAATGGGGATTTCTAATTCTTTGTTCAAATACAATATTACTTTGCAAGTCTATATTCTGATTAAATCCTGTGGGATAACACTATTTATATAGGCCCTGCTTCTGCAGCCTACGTGAGCAGGGCTTTGAACCAGGGCAGTTTCATTAACTTCAGAGGGGCTTTACATTACCAGACTCTTATGTCCCAATGAAATTATTGTATGTCTTATTCATGGGAATGATATTGTATGAAAAACAGTTTGTCACCTTCACTCGACTCTGAATCCATATAAGTTTACATTATTCATATGCTAGCAAGGTATACAAAACATTTCCCATAACACAGAGTGTGTCTACATGAGAGGCTTACTGGACATTAGCCTAATAACACTGCTCAGTAGTGTGCCATGGCAAAAACCATGCTAATAGCCTACTACACAACATTATTAGGCTGTAACCGTCACTAAGTAACCATGCACCGGTGCTACTGCACAGTAACTCTAGGTATTGCACATTTGGTTAGTACTTTATCAAGGAAGTACTAAACTAAATGCTCAGTATTTAAGGTGCATTAATGAACATGTAGACATGCCCACAGAAAGGCCTGATAGTCAACCTACACTAGATGAAAAAAAATGTACGTTTTTTGATTTCCTTAAAGTTGCTTCTTTTTTACTTTTGTGTATTAGCTTGCCCAAGTAAGTTGCAGTCTACAACTGGATGGATGGGTCGGAAAAATACATAAAAGGAAAATACAGGTCTTAGACCATGATTAGAGTCAATTGGGGCCTGGAAGTCATTCAGTATATGCCACTGGTTTCAACAGAAGTAGGACTGAGCCTTTAGTGTAGAATAAAGCCGTAAATCTGTAAAGACTTTCATAACTTTATACATGATGTCCCATTGATTTCAATGACACTAATAAAGTCAAGCCCATAAATAAATCTTTTCAAGATCAGGGCTTAATTATGTAAAAATGGTCTTCAAAAGAGGTTTGAAAGTGGATATAGAGGATACAAGGTAAGAGATACTGTTTCCAGAGTAGGATTGTCTTTGTTGCATGGAGACAGTCTAGTGAGATCATGCAACATGGTTGTAGAAACTTTGAGGACCTGGAATGGATACCACTCAGCCAAACTAAATCTCATTTTACAGTTTCTTTGTATCTGACTGTGCAGGTAATTAGTCTTCAGGACTAAAGATCTGCATTCTGCAAGGTGCTAAAACCTTACTACTAGGTGATAAGCTGATGATTAGAGTAGGATAATAGGAGGACACAGTCAATGAAGAAATCCTCCAACAGTGCAACAACAGCTTGTGGTGCTTAATAGTCCTGCTGTTGCAGGACACTAGGGTGCCCTGATCCTCTAAAAAGCTGAAACTCCTAGAGGAAGAGACCTAGCAGTGAGTTGGAAGCCCCAGCTGTTGGTTATCAGGGGAGCCAGGATGAGCCAGTGACCCATACCTGTCAGCAGTCAGCTGACTGGAAGGGGCAGGCCCTGGCTAATATCTAAACCCCAGGGCTGAGGCCAGGAGAGCAGTTCCCTGCTGGCAGCCAGAGGGGAAGGAGCCTTCAGAAAGAAAGTGTCCAGTGACTCAGTAACCGCCTAACATGCTACATCCAGGGCTAATGGGGCTCCATGAGCTCCACAGGTACCTTGCTCACTAGAGACTTAGTATCAGGCATGCAGTTCAATGCTTTTAAAGGGGCAGAGCACACTCTTGTCTTTTGTTTTATGTTATAGCCCAGGGGCTTGTTGTTGTTCCACAACACCGGTGGTTTGGGTGAGGCTATTAGGGGAAGGAGAAGGCCTCATAGGGGACCCACGGCAGTGTGGGGGGACCCCAGCACCAGAGAGGGCACAGCATTTGGGGGTGCACTGACCCCAGCACCAGAGAGGGTGAAGCATTTGGGGAGCACTGACCCTGGCCCCAGGGAGGGTGCAGCACTTTGCAGGGCCGTGGAGACCCCAAGCACCAGTGAGGCGCGGAACGAGATGGGGCCGTGGAGAGCCCAAGTGCCAGTGAGGCGCAGAGTGAGACAGGGCCATGGAGAGCCTAAGTGCCAGTAAGGCACGGAGCAAGACAGGGCTGCAGAGGGCCCATGGAGGACAAGGGGGCCAAATTATAGACCAAACAATGTCAATACCATCTGCGAAGCTTGGGGCATGGTAAAGGGGTGGTTGGAGTCACGCATAGCCCATAAGGCTAGGGTGCCCTGAAACACCTGTTGTAACATCTGTTTTGGAGCGGGACTCACCAGGAGTCCAGGAGTCCACGGGGTCAGACAGTACAGCAAACCGTGTCCAAGAGGACGTAAAGGCAGTCTCCCTACTATATATTTTCCAGCAAAGACATGGCGGGAGAGAATCAAGGGTGTCCATTGGGTCAACTTGACATGGTAAGGGGGCCTTGGGGAGATCACGGCCATCCTGCAGGACCCCGTCCCGTGACACCTGAATACATATTTTGTGAGACTGGACCTCATGCTATTTGTGCACTCAGTAGCTAGCTATGCCCATACTCCTTCTTTGCTAAGTCTACAGACCCCCACTCAGTATCTGCATTTGTGGAAAAGTCTATATCAGAGTAGTGATTCAAGACAAGCAGAAGATGATAAGTTTAGTTCGTGTTTTTTTGGTAGACTAAACTTTCTCCACGTGCAATGGAACCACAGTACTTCTTTCAGGCCTGTGCAAGGCAGTGTAGGGGAGGGCAAAGGATTTTCCATCTTCATATGTAGTTAAGGTCCTTTGATCTCTACCTACCCATTAAAAGGAAAGCATCAGAACCAGAAAATAAATAACTCTTTGTGCTTTACATTTTCCTCACCTTAACATGGCCAAACAAATCTATACAAATTGTTTTGCCATTACAGAACGGATCCATCCAAGCCATACCCTACAAACATCAAATCTAGCTTTTATTTCATGCTTTTAAGGGGGTGGAAAAGTTCTTATTGCTTGAAAAAAGTCCAGAGGAAGTGTGTCTTTTAACTGTACAGTGATATACATGGGACATTGTCTTAACCAAAATGAACTGAGCTGTGTAGGCTACGAGAATTATCCCAGTCTTTCCAACAGGTCTACACAAGAAGTGAAAGGCTCTACCTGATCTGTCTTCCAAGTGGAATAATAGGTTGATTCTTTTTAAATACACAGTCTGAAAGTTAAAAAAGGAAATAAATAAACTTAAACCCAGAGAGAAAAGATTAAGGATGACATTTGGCTACCAGGGTTTCTTTTGGCAGTTATTATAGTCATATTTATTATATTATAAAATAGAAAAAAAAAACATATTTTTTTCCCTCAGTCCTTATGGGTCAAACATTGACTCTAATCCTAGTTTCTGTTTTGGTGAGTGTATTTTACTAACATTGGTTATGATTTATAATCAGGATTCTGGCTTCAGAGGGAGTTTCAGGTGAATTACTTTTAACAAAAAAATCATGGTACAATTTAATCTGATTGTCAAATAATTATTTTTGGTATTTAAAACACATACCACATAAGAGACAAAGTGGGTGAGCTGAAAAAGGCTAGTTCTGTTATACAGTTTAATTGAGGCAATAAAAAGCACTTAGTTGCTTTAATCCACAGTATTTATCTGTTCTTTAATAACGTTCTCCATTTATTGAATTAACTATCCTTCAGAATGAAGTGGCTATGGTTTGAAATGTGCTGGTATCTTTCTGGTAATTCCTGTCATTCTCATATTAATATTATTCACCACTTTCTGGCCTAAATATTCTTATTTAGCATCCTGAAATACACTCCCCTACAGTATTAATTCTGAGGACTGAAAACCTGACACCATTCCAGTTAGTGACAAAGCTCCTGGAGACTTCAATGGAGCCACAATTTCATCCTAGGGTGGGGTGGAAGCAGGGGCAATTGCTGAGAAAGCTGAAATTGTGTTGAAAAGATCAAAATGAATAAATAAAGCAATTAACCCACTGAGCAACAGAGAAGTTATAAAAGCTTGTCCAGGTTATAGGCTAAGAAGAAAGGGCAGGTGGCACCTTACAGACCAACTTTTTCAGAACTACATAAGCTTTTTTAAGTTTCTGAATGAGTTAGTTGCCCTATCTTTTTTGCCCAGCCTTCTGCCTGATTCCAGACTAGCATAGCTAACCACCCCTTTCTACTAATGGGATAAATATTCAGAGTTTCTGTTGAGATAATACTTAACACAATTCAGTCTGTGGATGATTTCTTGTTCTACAGTTTCATGGTCAAGTCAGTTTTTAAAGTTTTGTTGTTTAAGAAAAGCTACTTTGGAAATGTCCAGGGAGGTTAAAGTATTTTGCCAGAGGCTTTTGCATCTTTCAGGAAGCAGTGCCAAATCAGTGTCCATTCAGTCTTTCACATAGGGATTTTCCCATCTGTTCAATGTAGACAGCAGAGGGGCACTGTAAGCCAGTGTTGACATTGGTAGTGGAGGAGGTGACTGAATATCAGATGTTATAATCCATATTTTTGGTCCACTGATGATGTGATAAGGGAGCATAGCTTGCATTTAGGTCCATGGCAAGACCAGGTGGTTTGGTGAGCAAAGGAGTTAGGTGATCTGTTGCTGGAGAAACATCACCAATGAAGTGGGAAAGGGAAAAGAATAGAAAGGCTGTCAGAAATACTACTCCTAATTCTCTTCTAATTCCATCTGTCACATGTATTGTATTAGTAAATGATACCTGACTTCCGGCCATATGGTTGAGCAGGCTAAAGTGCTTGTTTAGGAAGCAGGAGATCCTGGGTTAGAGTCCCAGAGGGGCTCCCACTAAAGCCCCTCAGCTGTGCAGGACAGGGAGTCTGCAGCCCTCTCCATGCCCCGTGTCACAGTTCTGTGGGGCCTCCTCTCTTCTTTGATTCCTTCTGTGGCAAGGTGACAGGCTTTATGTTGCAGTGGAGGGAGTGGATATGATATACAATTTGTCCCTTCCAGTCCTAATTTCCTATGATCCTATAATTTTCAAGGGCAGATGGGACCGACACTTGGCTGGAATAGTTTAGTCAAGACAGGGATGAACCTCTCTTGAGCAGGGGGCTGGACTAGATGACCATATGGGCTCTCTTCCAGCTCTACTTTCCTATGATTTTGCAGTCTTTTGTAAGGTCAGTCTAGCTAAAAATGGTGAAGGAAAGCAGAAGATACCATGTACTAGATATGCACCTGCTGGCTTTAGTTGAATGATCCAAATTTACCCTGAATTTACCCTGGCTCTAAACTAATACGTAAAATAGCATTAGAATTAAAAATAAAAGATTTATGTTTTGCAAATATTGAGATATACGCTCAAAACATCAAACACTCAAAGTTAATTAAAATACATAAAAAAAATATCAGAAGTCTGTGGTATTATTTATTTGAATGAACTCTTCTTGTTTTAAATTGTGTCTGTAGTTAGTTTGTGGTACCTTCCAATGGACATGTCTCTTGGGAGGAATGTCTTTTGAAACAATAAGCTTTAAATGGATATTGAAGACAAAAACGTACTGAAAGTAAATTTTGGGTTTGTAATCATGAGCTTTTTTTACTAGAAGTCAAGCTGTACAGAAGGTAAATAAATAAGATGAAAACAGGAGCAAAGGACCAATCAGAAAATAGAAACCCAGTGCATGATTTTATGTCTGACAGAAAAGAGCTAAAAACTGTCATTCGTACATCTAACATTCACCTTGCAATTGCATTATAGATTGTGAACAATTAGCAGAGAGTACATATAAATAATAAATGAGTGAATGTATTATTTATGTTGAATTACAAAATAATATCAGCCACAACAAAAGGAGAGTGGTTTGCACTTAAAAAACATATTGCATTTATTTTATGTGAGGAAAAACAGTAACAGAAAAAAAGTATTTTTCATTTTTTTTCTCCACCCATTTTGAGAAGGCTGGTAGTACCAGCAGCACAAATGTAGTGCAATATCTATGTTCCTCATGGTTTTATAATATTATAATATAATAATGGTTTTATACTATAACCAGGGAGTCTATTATGGCCCTGTTTCTCTGTTTCTCCATACGAGTTATAGGATAAAGGGCACATCTACAGATCACCCTTGGCCCAAGTGAGCTACATCACTGTCCGGCATGCTGTGGTGATGTAGTGATCATGTGGGTCTACAAGTGATTGGCAGTTAGTCCCCTTAGTGGCACACTGTCTTGGTGTAGCAACATAGCAGTGAAATCTAATCATGTGCTGCGTGCATGGTACAGTAAACACCTGTACTGCACTGTGCTTTAGTACTTCAAATACGAAGTACTAAAGCACAGCGCTGTACCAGCGTCGCCACACAGAGACATATAAACCCGCCGAAAGTGTAGGAAAAAAATAGCATGACCATCCCCCCTTCACAGATCTGTAGGCCCAGATCAATTACATTATTTACAAAAAGGACTTTTCATCCAAAAAGTTTACAGCAGAGCCAAGTACAGAACACAGTTCTTCAGAGTCATAATATGGTATCTTAATCAACAAAAATAGCATCTTTTATCTATTGCCTAGAAAAGGGAACCAGGGGGAGAGGAGGAGAATGGCTTTTTGAGTCCTTTCTCCAACAGTATATATATCATGTACGGATGTCCACATCTTGGTCAAATCCAAATTACTAATGTAGCATGCTAACTGCCATGGTGGTCACTGTTCAAGTTACCAGACAGTATATTTCAGAATAACAGACAGAAATTATTTTCTTTAAAAATCTAAAATTTCTTATGTAAGATTGGCCAAAACCAAAATAACCTCTTCAATTTGCCAAAGAATAATGGAGAGCATATGTTTAAGACACCTAGGAATTTAAAATAAATTAAAATTAAATGGCGGAAAAAAGAGCTAAATTGCCTCCAGAGCTGGTTTGAAGAGGGAAAATGGACTCCTCAGTGAGCTTGTAGAAATCTAATTCATATTGGAGACTCAATCTCCTCTCTTTGCACTGTGCTGGTAGGGGGTGGAGTATTAACAGAGCCACAGTGCTGCTTGCATTTAACACACTCCATAATTGAGTCTTTATTCATTTCTTTGTAGGATTATTTATAATTGTAGTGGGGCTCTTGGTCATTTGGTGGCGGTCTGCAACAGAGAGATCATGCATCTAGCTGAATTAAGGCAAATGTGCCACAGCAGGGGAATTAAGCTGGAGAAATTGTACAGAAAATAGATGGAACATTGTATTAACGTGGGGTGTGCCCTTTCAGTGCAGGTCATTGTACGTAAGTCAGACCTACTGAATAATAACATACACACTGGGTTCTGTATGATAACAGGCTGCTGTGACACAGTAATTACAGACACAGAATAGCACACTGCCAAAGGGATCTTTCTGAGGCAGAGGATCAAGCAGAATTTAAGGTTAGGATTTATGAGTGGTTACCTAATCTGACCTTGGTGTCATATGCTGCAGTGAATGCAAAGCTAGGAGCCTGCGAGACTAGAAGTTGATTTCTGATGCCTAGAAAAGCTCCAGTCAATCAACCAGTCTTGAAAACAACATCAGAAATATTGCTTTCTAATTTGCTTTTTTTTTTTTGACAGACACGAATGCTTTAAAATTCTCCTTTGCGTATTGACTTACTAGGACTCAGATCCCCATGTAATGTAATGGCACAGTTGATATTGTCAGTGAACAATGATCACTGTTGTTATATATATTGGATACCTCTGGGTCAGTACTAGGTAATTCCTGGGAAATGTTGTGATCAATTAATTTCATTCTTCTTGCAGATTTAATGCTGAACCAATATGATATTTTAGGCATTGTGAAGATATTGTTTTTCAGCAGAGACAGAAAACCAAACTCAGAAGGCCCAAAGGCACTTTATATGAAAATAAAAGTGACAGCTTAAATATCTTGACCAAATTCCAACTGAATAACTCATTGTGCTGATCAAAACTTCTGCCTGTTAGTTATGGTATTCATCATCCACTGGATTCTTCTTTAAATGGTGTAGATTGGAGTAGCTCTGATGAAGTCAAAAGAACTAAGCATTTTGTGCACCTTCGGAGGATATGATTCATTGTTACCTTGATATAATATGACAAGATCATTAAAACATAACAACAAACAAAAAACTGCAAACAAACAGAGAAACCCCAAACTGATCGGGTGTCAAAAAGGTTCTCACTTTGATGATAGAAATATTCCATCTGGAAGGGGCTCAGAAATCTAGCAGACCTATTTCAATGTTTTGTTTATTTCCATTTCTTTCTCCAAGGGATTATACATATTCAGATGCCAGCAATTCAGAACAAGAGCCCTGGCATCATCATTCAGAATGAATGTCTAATTTGCAGCCACAGACAGATTATGTAGGTATCGAAGATATCTCTGAAGTCATTAATTAATAATCATCATCTTATTTCATTTGGAAATTTTTTAAAATCAGAGGTGCATCAGAAACCAAATACATCTTCCTTTTGTGGTTTGTGTATCTTCGTGATGACATAGAACACACACCACCTATTTGAATCTTATCGTTTACATATATAATCCCAAAACGTCTAATAGGATTTTTAAATAAATAAAGCAAATCAAAACATTAAGCCAAAATACAATATGTCCATATGTTTCATAACTCTTTTGGGAACAGGAGTGTTGGAATGCAGTGGGCAATTAGCATGGATTAGGAGTAGGATAATTTGAAAATGGAAATGGGTATTTTAGAAAGTATATCATACAGTATCCCAAAATATAAATCATGAATTATATTATTGTAAGTTTAATCTTTTTGTTCGTTATCTGAGCCAAAACGCATAAGCATCTTGGCAAGCTGTACTGTACGGAGTTTCAGCTTTTTAATGTACTTGCATTTACTATGGACTGTAAACAAAACATATTCCACATGAGAAAAAAGAAACACATTGAGTCAATATTGGAATGGGCTACATTTTGGTGTAGAGAGGGACTATACTTCTGGAGCAAAACCAGGGCTCTGACCACTTGTAGTTATTTCAGTTATCTAAAGCATTTTGGTGAATAGCAGGGAGACCAAAACTGATGACCAAATTCCTATTTGGCTAAACTGAAATTGCTGTTTTTTAATTGCTTAAATAAATATTATCCACTAGCCTTGAATAAAATATGATAAATAATAGTTTAAGTGACCTTCTAGCTTCACTGTAAGAGAGTTTAAGTTTTCCATTAAGTCAGATATTGATTAGGATAGATGAAGGAATGAACAAGCATAAAGATATAGACATGAATCTGGATGCCCAGAGGTGTTACAAGCAATTTTTGCACTCCAGGCAGTGCTGGCAGCCAGGGCAGCATCCATGGCCAGGCTGGCAGTGGTTGCCACCACCATTTTTATGCCTTCTAAATTGACACCCTATGCTGGTGCCTTGCTTGCCTACCTCTAGTTACATCACTGTGGATACTAGTACTGTGGCTGGCATGCATTTGCAGTGTGATAAGTCAAGGAATTGACTAATATCGTTTGGGGCTGAATTTGCATTCCTCTGCCCCATGTGACAACTAGTGAACTAGTGTGTTCATTTTCCACAGACATCAGAAGATATGTATGGACAAAACCTCCCGAGTCATTAACTTCTAGAATAGTTTCTTGCTTGGAAAGAATGGAAACCCCAGAGGTTTGCAGGTTTAAAACTGTACAGGTCAAAACATTATTAAGCATAGAAAAGGGAACAATCCTGCAATGAAAGACAAATGTGTCAAATGTCCTACTTATTGCAGTTACTCTAGTTTCTATGAGCTAAGCTTCTCAGAGATAGATTAAAATGTCTCTAAAATGCAGGAGAAAATGGAACTCAAATAATTTAACTCAAATATTTGCTATCATTTCTCCCATTCTTCCATAACTGCATTTCTGAATAAATATAACACAGGATAATTAAAGCCAGTTCTTTATACTGAGGACTAATATCACCAGACTGAATAGTTTTTACTTACAGTAATATTAAACTGAGCATTAGGACAAGGACATTTTCATTTTGACCAGTCCTTTAGACACCAGAGGAATGTCTCTATAAGCATGCATGTGTAATTTGTGGTACCTCAAAGCAGTTTGAGGTGCCACAAACCACATGTGGTGCATGTGCACCCATTTGCCATGCTGCT
Source organism: Crocodylus porosus (assembly GCF_001723895.1). Taxonomy (NCBI): domain Eukaryota; kingdom Metazoa; phylum Chordata; order Crocodylia; family Crocodylidae; genus Crocodylus; species Crocodylus porosus. The sequence goes on from NW_017728947.1 coordinate 35,715,313, forward strand.
AATTTTCCGCTACTCTTTCTGGTGGCTCTCACTGTTGCCCTTGGAGCAGGACTGTAGGTAAGGCTGTTGGTGCCTACCCCACCTGGGTCACTTTGTTTTGTGCCAGAGTATGCATGCAGGGGCATGCTTGGGGGCAAATAGCAATGTCATAAATATGTGACCTAGGTGAGGTAGGGGAGGCTGAAACCAACACCTGTGCTGGCTCCAACAGCCTTACCTGGAGCCCTGGGGGCCTCCTGAGGCAGCAATGGCAGTGAGCCAGCTGCTTAGAGCCTGGCTGGCAGCCAGAGTGTGGCTCTGGCTAGCCAGGTTCCCTTTCTGGTGGCTTACACTGATGCAGCTGCATGTGCCATGTCAGTTTTTTTTCAGTAGTGGATGTTTTTGACACCGGGAGATCCCAGTATTAAAAAAACTCCACCACGCTGCAAATTAGCGGCATGTGAGTGGGTGCATATGTGCACAACTGCTTTGACTCTCCACAAATTATGTATGTGTACTTGTGGGGATTCTCCCCATGGGTACAAAAGACAGGGTGCAAATAAACTTCCTTCTCAATGCTGTACTTCTTAGCATACAAGGTCCTTCAGGGAAATCTGATATCCTTTATTAGACCAACTCAAATAGCTGGAAAAAATTGGTATAACACCTAAACTGAAGGAGGAGAGGTGAGACACTACTATTGACATCTTTTTGATCTCTACATGTTTGGACGTATCCCCAGCAGATACTCTTGAGGGAATTAATATGTATGGGAATTTAGTTTCATAAGAACATTTTACTACTGGGATTATTCCCAATCTACTTCATAAGGAGTAATCTGCTTTACCAGTATTTTGAGAAAATGAACGTTACAACTTCTTATACATTAACTCTACTAGATGCATTGGTAGACTGACCCAAATTGAGCTTGAAGCTTTCTGTTGGTGGATACTATAAAGCTGGTTTCAGTTTGCCTGTGATCATGGCTCAAACACAGGAACACCACGATATCTCCATTCATTACTTGCTTCATCTCTGTCATTGACTTGTGTGCAGCCAGGACTGCCCCTAGGAAATGAAGTGTGGATTTTTCATGCTATCTATTACCCAGCTGGAATAGGTCTGCACTAGCTGAGTTCCCATTAAGAAACTATAATTGTTCAACACTAAAACAAGGTTGGTGGTATTTTTAATGACCAAAAGTTTACTGAGTAAATGTGAATAGAATAATAGTGTGACAAAAAGTAGTGGAAGGAATTATGTAGCTGGCAGGTGTGGTCTGGCCTAATTTGATGGTTGCATGACTGAAAGGGGGCCAGAGGGAGATTAGAGGAGGGCTGAGCAGCCTCAGTATAAGCCCAGGCCATAGGACCATAGCTGGCAATTACATCTAGGGAGCCAGAGTAACAACATCACTTAGCTTGCAGACTGAATCTCCCTGCACACTTGGAGGACAGAGTGGGAACTATGGGGATGGAGGAGGTTCTTGGTCCTGGGGCATGACCTGAAACTACACCCTGCTGGGGTTGGATGGTGTTGTGGGGCTGCCTGTGGCAGGGCAGTGTCTAGGAAATGCCACACCTGTGACTCCTCAGTGAAAGGAGAGTTTGGGGCTCCAGAAAGCCGCAGGCACCACTGTCCTATAGGTACCCCATGGAGGAGAAAGCCTAAGGGAGCACACCCTCACAGAAAAGCAACAGGCTTGGGCAACAGCACAGGGGCCAGGAGGGCCTGATGCCCAGTGCAGGGTCTAGTGAGAGGCTGCGGAACTTTGACAGACACCTGTGGCCTGAGTGGGCTGTAGGTTGGGTTTGGATGCCTGAGGCCAGAGAGGGCCAGGGGCTGGGGTCAGCCCAGAGTGTGGGGTGATAGGCCTGATACCCGGCATAGAGTAGGGCCTGAATTGGGTGGCCTGAAGGTCTATGGTGGGTCAGAACCATGCATGAGAGAGAGGAAGCCTGAAGGACTGTATGAAATAGGGCTAAGGGGCCCTAAGGGGCCATACAGAGTAGGGTAGAGTGCATATTGCCCTAGTGAGTGGGGTGGGGAGGCTCAGACACATCTGAGGACACCTGTGGCCAAGTTTGAGGCTGAGGCTGAGTGCAGCTCAGCTAATGGGTTGGAGAAGTTGGAAGTGATCTGGATGCCATCTGTGAGGCATGGGACACGGTGTAGGGTTGTTCTGGAGCCTTGTATTACACCTTTGGCATCAGGGCATTAAATGGGCAGCCTCCCACCTATGACAAAACTTTTAGTTACAACAAAGGCGTGGCAGATGAGTCAGGTGGGTAGACTGCACTAGACAGGTTGATAGGTTATGGTTGTGACCAGCCTCATGACAGCCTCCTGTCAGACCATCATCTTCATCATCATTGCTGTCCTTGTTCCAGAAACACAAATATTAATTGACTGCCAAATTTTAGCTGTAAGCTCACAAAAGGAGGTGTTATAAACATCCACATCATTCCAAGTCCTCTCTTAGCTCTCATTATGAGTCTGACATGGCTGTTCCTTACATCCTAGCATATTTCTCAATGGAGAAGTAATCTTTTGCAAAGTACATTAGCAAAATCTTTTGAAGGTGAATAAGCAGTGTGACACACTCAACCCTGTATCTCCAACAGATGAAATAAGGCAGTTTAAAACGCAACTGGAAACCAGAAAGCCTGCTACTTTGTAGTTTGTCTTAAAGTTTAATGAAACCTCAACATTTGAAGTTAATACCTTTCTAGATAGAATGCTTTGCCACAACTTCTTCAAAAAGAATATCAGTATTTCAAAGTAGATATTACCTGGTTCAGTCCAATCCTTATGCACACCAACCCCCATTTAAGAAAGTGGTCATTGTAGCCTGCTGCCTTATGCCAAAACAAAATCAGTTTAGAAAACAACTTCCTGTATGGTATTTAAAATGATGATGTTTGACATAAGATATGCAGATAGGGATCATGAGAGTCTGTTTGTACAGAAAAACTCTTTCCTCCTGCTTTCCTATTAGGTGGGCAATTATTTTGAAACTCCAAATTAATAGCTGACATTTCTCATTCTTAACATTTCTTAAGCTTCTTAATTTTGAGAACTAATTCCAGTAAAGGTATCAAACTGGGCTATATTAAGTGATAAGGATTACATTAATTCCTTTGTAGCACCTAGATAAATAGTCTTTCAGTGATGGATGAAAGGAACTTAATTTCTGCCAACTATGGCCTGAATTCCTTGAGCGCTCTACTAACTACTGAAAGGAAGATGGAAAAGTTAGGTGTAAACCGACTTAAAGTATTGAAGTAGGATCAGAAGATCATAGGAAAACAAGGGCTGACTGGGACTTCATTTGGTCATTTAGTCCAGTCCCCGCTGGAGATTCCACACTTTTTCTAGATAGCTGATTCCACCGCTTGATCACCTTCATAATCAGAAAGTTCCTTCTAAACTTCAACACCTAAATCCCCGCTGCTTCAGCTTGAGGTCATTGCTCCCAGTCCTGTCACCTACATACATGGAGAAAAGCCCATCTCTATCCTCTCTATAGCTGTCCTTCAGGTATTTCAAGACTGTATAAAAAAACCCTTGTTCTTCTCTTCTCCAGCCTAAAGAACCTTAGTTCTTTCAAATTTTCCTCCTAAGTCTTGGCCCTGAGTCCCCTAATCATTTTTGTTGCCTGCCCTGCACTCTTTCCAAACTGTCCACACTCTTCTTGAAGTGTGGGGTCCAAAACTGGACACAGTACTCCAGGTCAGGCCTCTCCAGTGCTGAATAGAGTGGAAGACTCACTTCCCTTGATTTGTAAGTGACACTCTTGTTAATATAATCCAATATGTTGTTGGCCTTTATTTGCAACAAGAGCACACTGTTGGGACATATTCAGCTTATGGTCTACTGTAACCCCAAGTTCCTTCTCAGTAGTATTGCAGCATATCCAGGTTATTTTAAATCCTAGCCCTACTCTCAGGAGTACTTGCAACTACAGCTAAATTTGTTAAGCATGCACTTTATCCCACTGTCCAAAGCATTAATGAAGATATTAAATAATAGCAGGCCTAGGACTGATGTCACTGAAAGTCTACTTGATACCTCCTTTCACCTAGACACTGAGCCATTGATGACTACTTGTTGAGTATGATGATCCAACTAATTCAATTATATATATATATATATATAGAGAGAGAGAGAGAGAGAGAGTATACTTTATTTTAGTTTGTATTTCCTTAGCTTGGTAATAAGAATATTTTGGGAGACAGTTTCAAAAGTCTTGCTAAGGTCAAGGCATATCGCATCTACTGCTCTCCCCCCCATCCACAGAACCTGCCACCTTATCATAGAAGGAAATCAGGTTGGTCAGGCATGACTTGCTTTTGGTCAGTCCATGCTGGCTGTTTCTGAATACCTTGTTCTCCACAAGGTGCCCCCAATGGATTCCTGGAGGACCTGCTCCATGATCTTTCCAGGTATAGGTGTCAGGCTGACTTGTCTGTAGTTCCTGGAATGCTCCTTCTTCAGGATGGGCACTATATTTGGCCTTTCCCCATCATGCAAGACCTCATTGAAAATTAGCTTTGGTCTGAGTTCAGACTCAAAGGCCTAGGGACAGACATTCAAAAAGGCTGAACCTGAACTGGTTCAATCTACACAGGTTAGTCTAAGCTGTGCAGGTTGAGCTGATTAACAAACTGACAGACATTCACTTTTGAATCAGGACATATAACCACATGCCTGCAGTGGCTCAAACCAGGGGGTGCTAGAAGCTGGGGGGTGCTAGAGCATCCCTGCTAGCTACTGCTAAAGGGGATGGGGAGGCATGCCCTCCAAAAGGCTCTCACCTCTCCCTGCTGTAGCAAAAGGGGCATGGCCAGGCACCAGCCTGGGGCTAGCACACTGGAGGGTTGGGGTTTAAATCCACACAGGCACCAGCCAGGGTCTGGGAGTGGGGGTACTGCCAGACTGAGGAGTGGGGGTGGGGAAAAAGTCCTTTCTCTAAAGCAAGTATGTATTGAACACAGCAATCTGCAACCTCAAACACACAACAAAGAACAACAAAAAATCTCTGTCTAAGTTAAGATACAGCACAATAAAACAGCAAGAGCACACACAACTTCATCTAACTAAAAATGGAATGTAATAAACCAAAAAGACAAGGCAAAACCTTGCATAAATATTACATAATCCTGAAGGCAAAATCCCTACAGGAAGGCATAATCCCTACAGCCAGGTATTCAGCAAGGCTTTGTTTAGGTATTCCCACCTTTTACAGGTTCTGCTTTATAATATAGTAGTATTATAGTCATTCTCTTCATTCTTTGGTCAAGCTGTTTGCGACCCTCCAGCTGTCTGGGACCCACTCCTGTTCCCTTAGCTCCATCTTCAGCAGATACATGTGATGATTGTGCCAGATCTTTGCCAGCACCTCCCACCTCTCAGTCTGGTTCTGCAGGGCTTGATGCCAGCACACTGAGCCTGGGAAGGGGGAAGGGTTTAAAGCTCCTTCCAGACCTCAGCAGGGGTTTGCCTGGTGGGTGGAATCCCCCTTAGGCTGTTGCCACACCCTGCCCAAAGCCCCCACCTGCTCTGCTCCAGTGGGGAAAGGTCTGGCAGGGGGTGCCCAACCCCACTTAGGCAGACCTCGCTGTGGTCCCCAGCCAGGCTTCCCACCCTCACTCCTACCCCCTTTTCTAGCCTGAGCAGTGAGGGCTGGCTGACGAGCACAGGCATAGAGCCAGCCCTGCTCTCTGGAGCAGATAGCACAGCCCAGCCCAGCCCTGGAAAACAAGCTGGGATGGTGGGGGACTGTGTTTTAACTTAAACCAGGAAGAAGTCTGGGACAGAAGTTCCATCAGTGGGTTTGACCTAAATCAGTGAAGTCTGACACTAAATTCAACCAGGTTTATCTTAACTCAGTTTTGGCAATTTTGAAACTGGTTTATGTGCACTGAACTTTTGTTCTGTTACAGGTTTAAACCAGTTTCGAATCACTTAAACCAGTTTATGTGTAACTTTTGTCCTTAGCCAAAGTGCACATATTATATATGTCTGTATCATTCTCATTCATGATTGATCGCTAGTAATTTTTGGAAATATTTTAGCCCTATCTCGATATCCATGAATTTTAGGTATTATCTTATGTAGTTATTTGAGCACTGAATACCTAACAGGAGGTGTCTTACAGAATCTTACGGGATCTGGAACTTCAGTAGGATATGATTCATGTTGAAGCCCAGCTAACTGGGAGAAATGACAAAGAACATCTCATGAAAGAACAAAAATGATATTTCTCTTGTGTCTCTCATTGGTCAATGCATTTTCCTAAAAGGAACACTACCCCAGCTCATCTTAACTTGGCTTCTGAGAGATACTGGATTTTAGTTGAGATATATTATCAAATGAAAAAAAAAATCACCAGGGTGGTATTAAGCAGCCATATAATACCAGATAAGCTGGCTCCCATAAATTTCAGTACACTGAAATGTATGATATAATATTATATAATATAAATGTTTTTTCTGGAACAAAGAAAAAATATCTGCAGTTGAATTTCATAGATTTCATAGACATTAGGGCTGGAAGGGACCTCAGAAGATCATCGAGTCCAGCCCCCCACTCAAAGGGCAGGAAGTCAGCTGGGGTCATAGGATCCCAGCAAATTAAGCATCCAATTTACTCTCGAAGGTGTTCAATGTACGTGCTTGAACCATCTCTGATGGCAGGCTGTTCCAGACCTTGGGGGCTCAGACAGTAAGGAAATTCTTCCTTATGTCCAGCCTGAAATGGTCTTGCAGTAGTTATAACTGTTCAACCTCATCATCCCTTGGGGCGCTCTGGTGAACAAACATTCCCCCAGATCCTGGTGGTCAACCCTGATAAACTTATAGGTGGCCATCAGATCACCCCTGAGTTTGCACTTTTCCAGGCTAAAGAGCCCCATGGCTCTTAGCCTGTTGTCATAAGGTCTGTTTTCCTGACCTATGATCATGTGTGTGGCTCTTCTCTGGCCTCTCAAGCTCCTCCACATATTTTTTGAACTGTGGAGCCCAAACCTGGACACAGTATTCCAGCTGCGGCCTCACCAAGGCTGAGTACAAGGGGAGAATGACGTCCCGGGTTTTGCTTGAGAAGCATCTATGGATGCAAGCAAGTGTTTTGGTCACTTTACTAGCTGCAGAATCACATTGCAGATTCATGTTCATCTTGTGGTCAATGATGACCCCCGAGTCTCTTTCTTCCATAGTGCTAGCCAGCGTAGCACTGCTGAGCCTATAAGGACACTGCAGATTTTTCCTTCCAATGTGGAGAACCTTGCATTTTTCAGTGTTAAACACCATCAGGTTCTCGTGCGCCCATTTACTGAGACTTTCCAGGTCAGCCTGGATCACCCTCCTGTCTTCTGATGTGGATGCTTTGCCCCAAAGTTTGGTGTCAGCAGCGAACTTGGCCAGTCCGTTTCTGACTCCAATGTCCACATCATTAATGAAGATGTTGAAGAATATGGGTCCAAGGACAGAGCCTTGGGGAACCCCACTGGTCACAGAGCACTGTGACAATTGACTTGCACTGATTTATCTTTACATATTTCTTTGCCAATAAGCAGTGCAATTTGTTCTCATAGAACTTATATTTAATAATATGATTCACATGGGATATGCAGATTTAACTTCTGCAGTCCATCACTTTAAAATACATTTTTATCCATGACTGACACCAACATAATGCATTTTAGGCTAACCTTGCTAATCTACTTATCCATTGTTATTCCTAAAAGGCACAACTTCAAATAATACTATTTTTTGTCTGAAACCAAATAATTTTGGAAAAATTCCACTTTTTATGTATGGTGTGGCTAATTTTATAGTTTTGTATGAGGAATAATGTAATGTAAAGTATATGAGAAAGATATTACAAAATGAGTTCTCGCATCCTATAATAAAATGTATCTCTTACATTGTTACACGGTGTAAAGTTATTTACAGTGTCCACTGCCTTGTCCACTCAGAACAAATTACTATTACTTTCAGATGTCTCTATTACCTTAGTTTGTCAAGGTTTTTATACCTAGTTTTCAGCCCACCAATATGAAATTTTTCTAGTTGTCTGGAGCATCTTTCAAAAGGATAATATTGTATTACATAGACTTTTGTAGTACAAATGTATGAATGAAGTGTCTGTTGCATATAAATTAAAACATATAGGATGAAATACTGGTTCAGTTCTGTCAAAGGCAAAATGCTCATTGACATCAGGAGAACCAGGATTCCACAAAGCTGGTTTCAGATCAATCTTTTAGAAATTAATTATTTAAATGTATAAATGAATGCCATCACCTAAAAATGCTTGCAAAAGAAACCAGAATTATATATTTTATGCATGCTAAAATAATTTTCATATTCTTGTACATTAAAATGAGTACTACTCTGCATTTAAGGGTGGTTTCTGATGCTTCTCATATATTACTGTGAAAAGAATTTTGTACTGGAACTGGCACCTAGTATAAATAAAGGCAAACATGCCAGTGTTAAAATACCAAATCCTAAGCTAAGACTGCATGAAATCTCAGCTATGACACAGCACAAAAGTCAATGACATTAAAGCAAGGCGGAAGACTCATCTCCTTGGTGTGTTTCAAATATTGCTGAAACAGCAGATTTGCAGAATGGACATTATCTAAATTAACATTGTTTCACACTCAATTTGTTGTGCATAGTTTGCTCTGCCTTTCATGCCAATTACATTCCAAAAATGCTTGGTGTGCAAAATGAGGGAGATCTAAATGAATTAAATAGGAACCTAATTGTACTATATGGTAATTGTAGCTTTGCAGTCTACATAGTGGTCCCCATTAATAAATATGTGTTTTAATAACTTGCATTTTTAATGCAGTCACTTGCAAACCATTTGAGGAAGTCAGACTAGGTAGCTGCTTCAGGATCCTGAAAACTCATATATAAGGGAAGAAAAGAAAAAATAATCTACTGGATCAGTGGTTGCCAGCCTATAGGCTGTGAGGAGCTTTGGAAGCATTTGGCAGTGAATAGCTATTCGGAAGTAGAACAGGGAGACTTCACTCTCATCATAGTGTACCACAGCTGGATGTCACCTTCCAAATCAATCCCCTTACAACTCTTGTTCCACCATGCAGGGAATGTGTAGGTTGTTGTATTGGTTGCTAGGGATTTTTGCTCATGCTGCACTGCAGATGGATGGTGGGGAGAAGTGGCAGCAGCTGGGTCCAAGCACCAGCCTATCTCAGAACTGAGCTGTGTGATCCTGGCCCACTGCCAGAAAATATTGTTAACCATTTGTACTAGATTATATAGTCCCAGTATAAAGTTTGGTATTTTATACTGTGGAAAGTGTTTTCATTAGAGGTGCACCAATACATCCATCTGATATCGGATCGGTACCAATATAAAGAAAATTGGCTGTATTGGGAATTGGCCCGATGTAGCTGATAATTTGGCTGATAAATGCTTCTGCATGTGTGCAGCTGCAGCACAACATGCAGGCAGGAAGGAGCAGAGCCTGGCAGCTTGGAGAGCTGTGTGCAGCTGGGAAGTCTGTTGTGGTGGAAGGAGAGTGGGGAGGAAAGTTGTGGGGAAGGAGATCAATGCCCCCCGTGGTGAGGGAGGGAGACGGCAGGGGCAGGTGCTGCCCAGCTGAGGTGACACAGGGTATGGGATAGAGGTTAGGGTGTGTGCCTCCAGATCTGCATGGTGCAGGATGGGTGGGCTGCAGCTATGGGCTGGACCCGGAGCTGTGCTGGCTCCTCTTGGTGGAGGCTGGGCTCAGGGCAGGGGCTAGAGAGGGATCTTTGTCAACCCCAGATTTCACCATAGCCCCACTCCCAGCGCCACCACCTCCACCCACATAGTGCAACCCTCGCTCTTCCCAACACATGGGTGGCAGTTAAGAAGGTTAGTAGGAGAAGCATTGGGGTCTTGGAGTTTCAATGAGATGGGAGTCAAAGACGTGTGGCTGTTCCTCAAGAAGACGATCCTCTGAGCTCAAAGGGAGATTCAGGCCCAATGTGCACCAAGGGAGGCAGGAATGCTAAGAAGTCCCTATGGCTTGGCAAAGGGATTCAGGGATACCTAAGGGTAAAAAAGGAGCTATCACCAAGGAGGATTATACCTCCGTTGCTCAGGACTGCAGGGGGGCTGTTAGGAAGGCCAAGGCAGAGATGGAGCTAGGGTTAGTGACCAGAATGAAGGATAATAAAAAGTCCTTTTTCAAATGCATAGGAAGTAAGAAGGCGGCACCGGGTAACATGGGGCCCCTCCAGGATAGGCTTGGCAATCTAGTGATTGCGGCAAACAAAAAAAGCTGACCTCTTTAATGAATTCTTTGCCTCTATATTCCTGAACAGGGACCAGGATATCTCCCCCACTAGAATTGTGAACAAACCCAGGGGAGGCATCACCATGCCTAGGGTCAGGGACAACCTAGTTAGGGAACTTTTGGAGGGGGCTGGATATATGTAAATCAGTAGGTCCAGATGCTCTTCACCTGAGGGTGCTGAGGGAATTGGCGGGGGTCATAGTGGGGTCCCTGGCACAGCTCTATGAGCACTTGTGGGGCACTGGCCAGGTACCAGAGGATTGGAAAAGGGCCAATGTGGTCCCCATTTACAAGAAAGGAAGAAAGGAGGACCCCCAGCAATTATAGAACAGTCAGTCTTACCTTGGTCCTTGGGAAGACCTTTGAGAAAATGATCAAGGAGCACATCAGCAAAGGTGCAGCAGGGGAGGTAATACTCAGGGGCAACCAACATAGGTTCACTGAGGGCAGGTCTTGCCTGACTAACTTGGTTTCTTTTTATGATCAGGTCACATAGTTCCTGGATGAGGGTGTCAGGGTGGATGTCATCTTCCTGGACTTTAAAAAGGCCTTTGACATGGTTTCCCACCACATTCTCTTAAAAAAAAACTTGGCAACTGCGGCACTGATGCCTCCACAGTCAGATGGGTGGCAAATTGGCTAGATGGTTGCACTCAGAGAGTGGTGGTGGATGACTTGTTTTTGACCTGGAGAGATGGGGGAAGTGGAGTCCCCCAGGGCTTGGTCCTGGGGCCTGTACTACTCAACATCTTTATCAGTGATCTGAATGTGGGTGTGGAATGCACACTGTCCAAATTCACTGATGACACCAAGTTGTGGAATGAGGTGGGCATGCTGGAGGGGAGGGACAGAATCCAGGTAGACCTAGACAAATTGCAGAGGTGGGAAGATGAGGATAGGATGGAATTCAATGTAAACAAGTGCAAGGTACTGCATCTAGGGAGAAGGAACCAGCAACACACCTATAGGCTGGGGAACACCCTTCTTGTCAACATGGTGGCAGAAAGGGATCTTGGAGTCATTGTTGATTCCAGGGTGAACATGAGCCGCCAATGCGAGGAAGTGGTCAGTAAGGCTTAGCGCACCTTGTCGTGCATTTACAGGTGCATCACAAGCAGGTTCAGGGAGGTGATGCTTTCCCTTTATGCGGCATTGGTCAGTCCACAGTTGGAGTACTGCATCCAGTTCTGATAGAACACTTTAGCTTCTCTGGACATCTCATCACTGAACTCAGAGTGGCTTTCTCAGACAAGACTTTAAAAATGAATTTGAGTGGGAAATTTATGAACAATAAATTATCCATGTACTGGATTGTGTTAAGTATGGTCAAAACCAGGGTTTTCAGAGAGATAGCCCATAAGGCTAGGTTTGTCCCATAGAACCACATCACTTGGCTCCCAGTGCTGGCACTGTGTGGGGTCAATCAGGGACTTCTCCCTGCATGTCAAATCCAGAGCCTGTGATGCCTGCTCTGTCCAGTCTGGAACACAAGCCACATACAATGCCTGCTCCAGCTGGTTCATGAAAGGTACCAAGTGTAGTTCAGGTTCTGCACCTCTTTAACCAATTCTTCACCTCTGTTTTCTTGGGCAGGGACCGGGACTTCCCCACCATGATGCAAGACGGACTCGAGGGGAAGGCCTCCAGCCCTCAGGTTGAGCAGGACCGGGTTAGAGAGCTTCTGGAGGGGCTGGACATGTTCAGATCAGTGGGTCCAGATGCTCTCCACCCCAGGGTGTTGAGGGAGCTAGCAGGGGTTATTGCAAGGCTCTTGGCACGGGTTTATGAGCACTCATGGTGTTTGGGCCAGGTGCCAGATGGTTGGAAGATAGCCAACGTGGTCCCCATCTTTAAAAAAGGGAGGATCTGGGCAACTATAGGCCCATCAGCCTTACCTCAATCCTAGGGAAACTCTTTGAGAAGATCATCATGGAGCACATCTGCAATGGGATAGCCTCAGAGATGATGCTCAAGGGCAACCAGAATGGTTTCATTAGGGGCAGGTCATGTCAGACCAACCTGATTGCCTTTTATGATCAAGTCACAAAAGCCTTGGATGCAGGTTTTGCCATGGATGTAGTCTTTCTGGACTTCAGCAAGGCCTTTGACACCGTCTCCCGCCCCATACTCATTAAAAAATTGGGTGACTGTGGCACTGATGCCTACACAGCCAGATGGATTGCAGATTGGCTCGAGGGTTTCACTCAGAGGGTGGTGGTGGATGGGTCATATTTGACTTGGGGAGAAGTGGGCAGCGGAGTCCCCCAGAGCTCGGTCCTTGGGCCCGCGCTGTCCAATTTCTTTATCAGCGATTTGGACAATGGGGTGAAAAGCACCCTTTTAAAATTCACTGATGATACTAAAATTAGGGGTGAGGTGAGCATGCTAGTAGGGAGGGAAAGCCTGCAGCAAGATTTGGATAGGTTACAGGGGTGGGCTA
>NW_017728947.1:35728504-35754081 GCF_001723895.1 Crocodylus porosus
CTTCACAGTTAGGGCGGCTAGGATCTGGAACCAACTTCCAAGGGAAGTGGTGCTGGCTCCTACCCTGGGGGTCTTTAAGAGGAGGCTTGACGCCTACGTAGCTGGGATCATTTGAGCCCAGTTTTTTCTCCTGCCCAGGCAGGGGATTGGACTTGAAGATCTACAAGGTTCCTTCTGATCCTGCTTCTGTGATTCTATGATTTTATGATTCTACGGAGTAGGTGCCATATGTGGCATAGCCCTGGACTGGCCAGAGTGAGTGCTGGATCTGGCATGCAGGAAGGGTGAGGGAGTCTCTAGCCCTGTGCAAATAGGGAACTATTTGATTCCGATTTGGCTGATTCCGATGCCAGAGATTCAATTTGGAGATCTGAATCATTTTCCCAATTTGATTCCGCCGAATCACTTTGAAAGATTCAGAGCTGATTCGGAGATTCGACCATAGAGTATAATGGGGAATCAATGAAATATCTGTAACTTTGTTGTCTGATTAAGATTAAACTTCTGGGTATGGTAGCCTCTGCTGAAGGCATAACACATGCCAAGTTTCAAGGATATAGGTGCAGGGGTTTCTGGGAAACTGCATCTCAAAATTCTGAAAGCAAAATGCATGTCACGTGTGTGTGTTAGGCCACAGTGGGGTGGAAACTGCAGGGGTGATAGCTCAGTCCACAAATCCTGCCATGTTTCAAGGAGATAGGTGCAGCGGGTTTGGGGGAACAGTACCCCAAATTCTTGAAAGCAAAATTCATGTTGTGTTTTTGTTAAGCTACAGTGGGGTTAAAACTGCAGGGGTAGTAGCCCCTGGTGAGGCTACAAAGCCTGCCAAGTTTCAAGGAGACAGGTGCAGGGGTTTGGGGAAACTGTACCTCAAGTTGCGGACAAGCAAAACTCATGACATGGGTGACCCTGTGTGTGTTAAGGTGCAGCATGGTGAAAGCTACAGGCCTGCTAGCCCCTGCTGAGGCCATGAAGTCTGCCAACTGTCAAGGAGTAGGTGCAGGGGCTTGTGGGTTCTGGGGCCTTGCACCCCTAGCTGCTGACAGACAAACCTTGTGATGTGGGTGCTTGTGCAACTGACTGTCTCTGTCTTGGAGCAAAAGCAGTTCCCGGCTCTGTATTGATTCTTTCCTCTCCTGAGTCTGTGGTTTTATAGGTGATAATCCTTGCTCATTGACTTGTTATCTAGTAGCTAGCTACTGTGTATTGAGCTGGTCCTTGAGTTAATCATGATTGATTGGTAATACAGTAGCTTAGCAGCCAGGCCTGTGCCACAAGACAGACACAGTTGCTCAGGCACCCATGACATGAGTTTTGCCTGTCAGCAGCTAGAGATGCAGGGCCCAAGAACCCAGAACACCTACCTCTTTAAAAGCTGGCTGGCATCGTGGCCTCAGCAGGGGCTAGCAGGCCTTCAGCTTTCACCCTGCTGCACCTTAACACACAGTGTCACCCACATTACAAGTTTTGCTTGTCTGCAGTTTTCCTCAAACCCCTGCACCTATCTCCTTGAAACTTGGCAGGATTTGTGGCCTCACCAGGGGCTACCACCCCTGCAGTTTTGACCCCACCATGCTTAACACACACACGTGACATGAATTTTGCTTTCAGAACTTTGAGGTGCAGTTTTCCAGAACCCCTACACCTTGAAACTTGACACACGTCATACTCTCAGCAGAAGCTACCATTCCTGAAAGTTTCATCTGAATCAGCCAAAAGACAACAAAGTTATAGATATTTAATTTATTCCCCATTATACCCTATGGCCAAATCTCTGAATCTTTTTCCAAATTTTTTCCAAATTCATTTGGAAGCTCCAAATTGATTCAGAAAGCCTAAAGCTTCCAGTGATTCAATTCAGATTTGTAGATCCAGCCTCTGAACCATCTGAATCTCCAAATCTGAATTGTGATCTGAAGCTTTGCACAGCCCTAAGAGTCTTTATGGGTTCTCTGCATGCCAGACCCATGAAACCAGATGAGTTTGAAATCAGTGATCAGTTGCCTCAGATTCCCCCGTCCGCAGTCACAGACTGGTCGCTAGTGGGGCACAAGACCAGGATTATATGGATTCTTATCCCATCACCTGGATAAGACCCATATCCCATTACCTGGATAAGCCGCATATCCTTCACTAGGTTAGCTGCTTTGTTTTTCTCTCTCTTATCCATCTTGCCTCTCTGAGCAGTGCCCCTACTGTTTTCCTTCTTCCCTTTCCCTACCCTTTGTATTCTAATCACTGCTTTCTATATAGCTGCTCTGCTTTCTGCAATCCCTTCATACCATCTGATTAAGTAAACCCTTTGCTTATGAAAGTTCATGTTATATGTCTCTGATTTTCTTAATCTAAGATGCAAATCTCCCCTGTCTTCTGACTAAATACAGTAGTATTATTGAAATATGTGTGTATATTTTATAGGTAGCTATAAATACTGCACTGGAGACAGGTGTCAGTGTGGTTAATCATTGGGGAACTTACTGTTAAACATTTAATTTCTTTATGCCTTCTTCTGGTATTATAAGTCCACTGACCATCTTTGTATCTGCAGTTAGAAATACAGATTATTGACTGGGTAACCAGAAGGCTTTCTTCAGGGAAACTACCCATTGGCTGAGAACTGACTTGGAGCAGAACAGATCTGCCTCCTACTTGTCCTTTCTTCTGCCCTAGGAGTTGGGGATAATCTGCAAGAGCTGTCAATTCCCCTCCTCTCAAAGGATCATGTACTCACATGGCACAGAGTGTCTGAAAAATCTGGTCCTTCAGGCACAGAGCTTTCATGGCTGGTTATAACCCAACTTGCAGGTGTTTTATTGTAGCAAAGTTATTCATCACTGTTTTGCATATCTTTAAGTAATAGCAAACCTTATGCTTATATGTTTTATGTTACTGAATGTGTGGTGCCAAATTACAAGAGCATGGCCTCTAATGCTGAATTGGCACATTCTGAAGGATGAGATGCTACATCAGTTTCTGAGCCTTGGGAATGCAGGTAGATGTGCCTTATAACGGTCATGAACACAGAATATACTTTCAGAGATAAAATCAGATAGATGGATACCACTCTATGTTGTGATCAGTCTTGAATACTGTGAAGCAGTATAACAATCTGCCAGAAATTGTCAGACTGGGAATGAGATACAGATGTTGTTTTTTTCTCTCTTTTTAAAAACCGGATATAGCACTAAGACTATTCATATTCTGAAGCTTAAAGTAGTGACATTTATGAATTTGTTACCTGCCAAGAGATCTCAACTCTGTGATGAATAAAACCATGTATGATAAAACAGCAATGAATAGTCAAGAACATCCAGGGAAGTAAAATGGACCACTTCCTCACCCTAGTGCTTTCCACATCTTGCCTTGACACCATAGGAGTGGCTTTGGCACAACTCAAGAATTCTTTGAATGATTATCCTCTCTTCCCTAATGCAGCCATTCAGGAACTCTTCCATCAGCTGCCTGTTGCAACACAAGGGAGGAAGGACAGAGTAGTTTTTGCCAATGTTGTGCTTCCTTATTGAAGGCAAAAACATGAGAGAAGTTTAGCTGACTCCCTGAGTTGAGATCACACCTAACACCACTTGGCACATAGGTGCCTATGACTGCCTATGAGCAGTCTCTTCCAGAAAACGGAAGAGGAGGTAAGTATATAGTTTACAGCAGTGCTGACATGTAGAGGGTGCATGGGGGTGCATGTGCACCCCCTGAGAGCACCGGTGGACCCCTGACTGGCTGTGCTTGCCACTTAGGTGATGGGTGGAGGGGAGCAGGCGGGAGCGCTGGTGCCCCCCCAGCAAGTGCCAGATGGAGAGTGTAGTGTCATTGCGCTCCCAGAAGCGGCCACAACCGCTCCTGGAAGCAGCAGCAGTGATCGGTTGCCTCAGGTTCCCCCATCCCCAGTCACTGACTGGTCACTAGTGGGGCACATGCCCCCCATGACTAGGGCAGCACCACTTGCCCATGGTTTACAGTGTAGTTGAACTGAAACATCTGTCTATGAAAAGAACCAAAGTAATTGAATTGTGTAAAATTAATTGTATTTTGCCTTACCCTTGTCTCCATAGCAAGCCAGTGTCAGAAGTTTGACCATCTGAAAATCATACCCTTCCAAATGACAAAGAACAACTTAGGAAGAAAGGATTTATTTTTTACTCCATCAAGCCTAAATCTATGAGGCAGTCCTCCTCCTGTCTGCCTTCCAGAGGTTGAGAACACATGGGGCCAAATTCAATTTGTTACATCAGTGCAGAACTGGAACTGAACAAATGAAATTCAGACACTTTAGATTTATCCTTCTGTAACTGACAATGGAAACGTCATTCTTCATTGCCTCTGAGTTACCCGCTGACCTTTCTATTTTTGGAAGAAAGAGATTTGGTCTAGGACAAAGCAAGCCAGCAAGCCAATCTGCATGACAGTGTGCAAGGACTGCAAAGCTAATGGTGTCTCTAATTGCCTTCAGGGACAGTCAGTTCAATAGGACACTGTCAAGAACATTTTGATGGAGAATATCTTTTCCCCTCCATTGTTTGCTACACCCGATTAAGACATTTGAAAGTAGCATTTCTTTCCCAACTTGTTTGTCCTTTGCAATTTTTGCAAACATTGATTTACTGCTGCCCCTTCATTTATGGGAGTGATGTCAACTGGCAAAGGATTGTTCAGTGTCTTGAATTAGGAATTTTTAAGGAATGTGGTTTCAGCTTAGACCATGCTTAACATAAGAGGCTCCTCTCTTTTGTTTTCTTTAAAGAAATAGTAAAGTTGCAAAATATAGACAGAAAATATAGATTTCCATAACCATTAAAACATGTCAAGAGTTTTAACTTTTGATGTAAAGACTCTTTGTACCAAGCCTAAATTGAAGGACACTGTCTTACTAATAGTTACATCTGATTTGAAATTATGCAACAGTACAAAATGCTGGATCGTTAAAACCCACATGTTGCATGGAAAAATTGTTCTTTGAAGAAATTGCACAGTGATCGAAACTTGGTTTCTTCCCAGCTTGCCTGCTCAGATGCTGAGGAACCTGACTACCAATTTTAATTTCTCTGGAGTACTCCCCACCACTTCAGAGTTCCCTAAGAAACCCTAAAAACCCGATGTCTATTGTGGCTTTGGTCTTCTTGGTGTCTCTGCTATGGCTCACAGGGATTGTAAATTCCCAGACCCTGGGAAACTTTGCTGAGCCAGGAAACCATAGAGCTGTGATTCCCAAACTCAATTTCAGTCTGATTTTTTAATAGTGAAACATTCCCCCAGTTTAAAGATATAATTATTATTTTTTAATTTTACCTTTGGGGCAAAAATTTTATAAATAAGCTTTCCCTATATGTAATTTTTTTCTTTTTTTACTTTGTGTCCCATGCAGCAATTTGAGAAATAAAAGTTCATAAAATGCAATGAAAATATATATGAGGGTGCTATTTTTATTGGACCAACTATATAGTAGGAATAGAGTTAGATAAGCTTTTGAATGCAAAGTACTCTTTGTCAGGTCTTGCATTCAAAAGCTTGTTTAACTCTATCCCGACTATATAATCCGTCCAATAAAAATAATCACCCTAAGAAATCCTTGCCTCTCATGTAATTTCTGGACTGTCATGACTACAACATCACTCTTATCTGATGAAAATATATGTGAGGGTGAGCAAACTGTCATGGTGACATTCTCTAGCCCCTGAAAAAGTCTGTTTTTCTAACCATACAGAAAACATAGCAAACAACCTTGTGAAACTTCACAAAACTGAAACAGGCTGTGCCCTAATGAAATTCAGAGAAACCAAATTAGAAATCTTTGTACAATTTTACAGAACTCAGAGGGGTGCCCAGCATGATACATCCACTTAAATATCTATACTCTTTTGAAGAATAGTTGATAGAGTGTAATATGTTTGCCTGGAGGCATGACCCATATCAGTGTTAATTTTGCAGACTGGGGAACCAAGGAGTAATTAGACAAGCAGGGGCATCATTAGAAGGTGGCACATTTCCTTTTGTTCTCATACATTTCAGATGCAATCGGGTTGTTTATTGAAGAGAAAGAAGTCAGAGCTTCCTGCATTATTAAATTCTGAATTGTTTTGAATCTCAGCACAAACTATCTTTTTCAAGACAAATGACTGCATCCAAGAACCAGCTTCTACCACTCTGAGGGGTAAACAAGATATTTTGTTACCTCCCCTTCCAGCATAGGCACAAGTTTATCTGTACTCCTTTAAAAATTCAGTGAAACAAAAAGTATATCTCATTTGCAGTAACAGTAATCAGCTTAGCTAAATCTGTTGTTTTCTTTATTAGTGGTGAAGATTTATTTTTTTGTGCTGTCTAAAACTAAGGTAAAGATCATCAGAAAAGCATTCATCTTTGTTCTTTCTACCTTCATTTCCGAAAACTAGAGGAAAGGTAAGTGCTTAGAAAAAGCCAAATAAATGGAATGCTTTTTTTCCTTCTTGTCCTCTCCCTCTCCCCAGGTTATGAGGCTGTTGTCACTGAATTACAGCATAAGCAAAAGCATTTCTCTCCCAGCAAGCTGCAGTATTTCAGTTCAAGTGTGTTTGAAAAAAAACTCCTTGTTGATTCAGTTTTTTTGAAAATCCATTTCCACAGACCTGTTGGCGAGTTGCCATCTTTTATTAAAACATCTCCTCCCAGAATACTAAATACCAAGCAAGAATTAGCACAGCCAATCAGTGAAGTAATTTATCATGCTGATGACTGTCAGAATTTGGCAAGGCTGGTAGAACTGATGCTTCAGCTCCAGACTGAACCAAACCAGATATTAACGACACAGTCGATATGTTACAAACCTTAATTAATCTTATTAATTTCTTGCTTGCTCTAGTTGGAATGATAATTAATATAGATATGATTAATAATTGGATTGCTAATTGATATTTTCCCCACTCCTCTAAAAATGTGTATTCCCTTTTTTTTAGCCATAGATGATATTTTGAGGAAATTGCCTTATGCAATTTATGAAGCACGATTTTACCCCAAAGCCTATTAAAATGTGTGACAGGGCAGAAATCAATGTCAGGGTTGGTCAAAGCATGCCGAAAGGGTGTGCTAAAGATATTACCATCTAAGGCAACTCCGTTTATGCTAATGGACAATGCAGAGAGAGAGAAAAAGTGATGCCAGTCCAAATGTCAAAAATAGCATAACAATAACTAGTGGACTTAATGGAAATAGGCTGTAAACCCTGTCATGTGACAAGGCTGTTAACCTTTTCCACTGTAACCCTTGTCAGGGACCAGGAGTTACAAATTAACATTCATTTGTCTCTTACCAGCATCTTTTTGCATCACGAATGTATTACAATGGTAAATCAGGGGGCCAGTTTTTGCAGACTTTTCTTAATAATATCTTCCACTGACATCCATGGGAGGCTTTACCTTTCAACAGTGCAAGACTCTTAGCCTTGCCCTTTGTAAGGATACTGCCCCTTTGAGAAGCTTGTGCAAAAGTGATGTATTGGTTGCAGAGAAGTGGCTGTGGGTGGTTGCTTAGGAGCAGGGGAGCTAGGCAGTCATATGAGAAAGTTGGCTCCTAGTTATCTCCCTTTCCTTTTGTTTATGTATTAATAAAGTCGACTTGTTCTTGAAAGCTGAGTGTGGCTTCTCTACTGAACTGATAAACCACACAACCTCTCTCTGAAACTTGGAGGTATATCCCAACCTCAGTGGGATCATCTTGACTCCTGTTAGTTTAGTTAAAGCTCATCAAAGTTTTCCAAACTTGAATGTTCCAGTGAATTTTATAAAAAAAAATTGAATGTTGCCAAAGGACAACCAGCTCTCAGAATTTCAAAATTTTGGAGAAAAATAAAAACAGTATTTTAGATCTGTCTATCTAGGTTATATTTTCCTCCCTCTATTTTTTTTCAGTTGACCTTTTTAGTGTGTTCTGCAGACAGTCAAAGTGTTCCAAAATTATTTAAGGTTTGTACAGTATTCCACAAAATGATACAACAGGAAAGAATTGCCATCACTTTAGTATCCTATCCTACCCATGCCACGTAGTGCCATGTTCGTATGTCTAGCCTGAACATGATAGTATAAATAAGCCCCTCATGGCAAAAACAGATAACAGATATTTATCACTCCTTGCTGATACACATTTGGGTATTTGGACAGCTATTGTTCTTGCTCCTTCACCCTGGGCAATGAGAAGTGACGGATAACTTAGGAATTGTGGCGAATTGGTACAAACTCTTCTACTGGTTTTTGTGTGTTAGACTTGTAGTGCAATTCTGTTTACTGACTGTGCCTTTAAACCTGAGTATTTAGAACATACATATATTGCTGCATATTTCTAAATTGTTGTTCTACTCTCTCAGGTATGTGTTATGCATTTCCTGACAATTTGAAGGTACTTTTATGACAATTATTCTTCAGGAAGCTACTGTATTTCAGGCCATTGTGTAAATACGCACTTAACATTACTTACAAGATCATAAATATTTCTTTGATAAGAGCTTACTCTAAAGAAACTTTTCCTACCTTAGCAAACTCCAAGTTCTAAATTTCTTAATGGCTCTAACATAAGTGACATGCTGGGACTGTGATACCCAATTTGAAAAGGTAAGCAGAGCTGGGCTTTTTCTCCTTGGTGACAAAATCACTAGTGAAAACTTCAGTACTTTGTTGGTGACTTATTAAGGGAACCTCCATATTTTGGCTCAGATTAGAGTCAATCCCTCAATATGGAACTAAAATAGGCATTATGTGGTTGGAGTTGCTATGCTTAGATGATACTTAAAAATCCTAGACACCCTCCACTATTACAGATGTGCTACCACTTGCTTTATATTCTTTTTACATAAAATTCACCCTGCAGTTTTAAATGGATGTAGAGGTAATATTTTTCATTTCCTCTTCTCAGCTGCAATGTAGTTTTCCTGTGTTCTGTTAAACAAATGACATGTTCTACCCTACAGGTGGCTACAATTCAGTGGTGGAAGAACTGATTCATATTAAACACACAGAAAAAGGCTATTATTAAAAACTCACTATTCTGTCCTATAGGTATCTTCAGTAACCATGGTATTATTGTATACTTAGCAATGGAGGTATAGTATTATAATCCCCGTGAAATGCCACATGTTGAATTTTAATGACTCCTGCTTTATTTAGGTTATAAAGTGCTTTGGGATAGGTATCCTTCAAGAAGAAAGGTGATACAGAATTGTAAGATATTCTTATATTTTTTCATTATTGCTTGCCTTTTTCTCCATAGCTCTGCAGAAAAACATCTAACCACTTATTTTTTTTACGTGTAGGCTGATAACTTAAGAAAGAAAAAAGAAGATTTCTTAAATTAAAGAAAAAAGAAATTTGTTTCTTGATTCTAATTTGAGGCCTGATTCTGCATTCCTTGACTATTCAGGGGATATTAATTTATTCTGTATCAAATCCAATATTCAGTCCTAATAGCTACAGAATGAGCTAGAAAACTCAGGATCATGTCCGCTGGTTCATAGGGTACCAGCAAAAGTACACTCTGATTGGACAGTGACTGTAAACCCCTTAAAATAGGGAAAGTGCGGTTAAAAAAATCCATAACTAAAGTTTAGTTCTGTTGGTACAAACATACTACTATCATAATGCAGAGGAACTGGTGTAATCAAGATGCAGCCTCTCTCCTAATTAAACTTCAGACAACTGTGTGAGGAGTAATAAATTTATACGGAATAAAAGTGGAAGGGATTTAGCACTAGATTAGATTAAACATTGATTCAAATGATAGTAAAATTTATATATATGGACACATTGATAATTAACTGTTGTAAATTATGGAAAAGGGCTCAATTTTAAATGTGTATAGGCACATACACAAGCTTTACATGTATGTCAGTGAAATGTGGGTTTAAGGCAGTATTTTATTAATTTCACTTTAGGCTCAGAACAAGGAGCTGCACTCACAGAATGGGAGATAGGTTATATTCTCCTTATTACCTATTACAGTAGTGAACAGGGCTCCATTGTGCTAAGTACTTTACAGGTACATAACAATAAGATGGCCTTTACCTGACAAAACTTCTAATCTAAAAATAAGACAAGAAAATAGATGGAAAAGTGGATGTAGACAGGAAGATGGACAAGTACAAGAAAGCAATGAAGCAGTACAGAGTTTTACCTATATTAGAAAAAAACTTAATGATGATGATGGGCGATCACTAGCAAATGAGTAAGATTATCTTCCAAGGATCTCAGTAGTGAGTCTGTAGGTGGATCCATAGCCCAATTCTAGATCCACATGTCTTGTTGCAGTGAGGACAGGTGTTTCCAGGAGGGCTGGACACTGTGTTGCTGCGTTGGATGTTCTGATGTTCTTTTTGCCTGTTCCTCTTTTCCTCTTCTGCCTGTTGATGAGCTGTTTCAAAGTACTGAGGTCCCTCCCAAAGAGCCTTCTTCCATTTTGGTTGGTCCTGAGCAAGGGTCTCCCAAGTGTTGATGTTGATGTTACACCTCTTCATGTTTGCCTTCAGGGTGTCTTTGAAGTGCTTTCTTTGTCCTTCATTACCTTGCTGACCTTCTTTCAGCTGTGAGAAAAAGATTCTCTTTGCAAGGCGGAAGTCAGACATGTGAACAACATGACCTGTCCAGCAATATTGGTTTTGGATGATCATGGCCTCAATGCTGTTGGAGTTTGCTTTGGTCAAAATGCTGGTCTTTGTGCATCTGGCCTCCCACCAATCTGAAGGATCTTGTGAAGGCACCATTGGTGGTACTTTTCCAAGCTCTTGAGATGTCTTCTGTGTGTGGCCCAAGTTTCTGAGCCATACAGCAGAGTTGGAATGACAATGGCTCAATAAATCAAGAACTTTGTTTCAGCAAGGATGTCATGATTTAAGAAGACTCTCTTACTCAGACGTCCAAAGGCTGCACTTGCACATTTCAAGCAGTGTTGTATTTCTGTGTCACTCTCTGCCTTTGATGAAAGATGGATTCCAAGATAGGCGAAGTGATCCACATTTTCCAGCAATTCTCCATTGATTTGAATGGAGGGGGAGAGAGGGTTGTTTCTCCATTTGGAGCAGGTTGGTAAAGGACTTGCCTTTTCCTGATGTTTAGAGTTAGGTCAATACTCTTGTACACTTCCAAGAATACATTAAAAATGGTTTGGAGATCCATTTCTGTGATTGAGCATTGTCATCCACATACTGGAGCTCCATTATGGATGTTGTTGTGTTCTTTATTTTGGATTTGAGTCTGTTGAGGTTGAAGATTGGGAATGGACCAATGAGGAAGCCTGAGAAGTTAGTTTCGCCTCAGGTCCTCTTATTTACCTCACCTGTATATCAAGGTGGAGCAAGCTTTTCTTCTGCCTTCTCCTGATTGGTGTGGAATCATCCAATCTGCCTGAGACACGCAGCTCAAGCCATCAAGCCAGGCTGCCACTGGCCAGCGTGCCACAGCAGTTTATGTGTAATATCTATCCCTAGCCAGCATGTCCAGTGACCAACTGGCTCTGCACAGTTTATGCTGTAATTCATGTCTCTGATTCATACTGGGAACAATCAAGAAAACAAGGAGAGATTAAATTAGTATTAAGGAAATTGTTCTATGTAGTCTGGTATGTTTTTATAATACATAGTATATACTGGTATATTTTTTGTAGTAAGTAGAGAGCCTGAAATTAGCAACTTTGTTTTTCTGCACACTAAATCTGACAGACCTTCTTGCTATCAAACCTTAAAGTAGGACAAGCAGGCCATGGCATGGTTAAGAAGCATGTGCATTGTTCTCTGGATTGGCTCAACTGATGGGGGAAATATGAAGGCAGTTATTCCAGGCTGCCTTTGTATCTCTTTTACATCATCTGATTCAACACTAGTTGTTTGTCCTGGCGTAGATGATAACTGCTCCAAACTACACCATCTACAATTACCTCTCCAAATCATTCTGACAGGTGTGACTCACTTGGGCATAGGAGCATAGCAGATGTTTCTCCCTTACATTGGATGCCAGGAGGTGGGTGGTGTAAGAACATCTCTGAAAGATCTAAATCACCATCCCAGGAAGATTCCTTTGCTAGCTGAACCTTTCTAGCTTCAGTGCTAACATAGACCAAGAATCCTAAAATCTAGTCTAACAGAGAGAAGAGACAGGCTTTGATTTGAAATACGTTTGCTATGGGCTCTTAAAGAAGGAGGATTTCCTATGATCTTTCATATAGCTTTCATAAAATGCATGATAAAAGGCAGATATGGGGATCATGCCTTTTATGCATGATAAAAGGCAGATATGTAAGTGGGTACAGACATGCCAAGGTACAACATCAGACATTTCAGTCTTGCTAAACATGTAAATATTTATCGTCATCCCAGTGTGGCAGATTCTTCTTGGCTTTTTAAATGTAGTCTAATGATGACTCCTCTACTTGACTCCATTTATGTAGCACTCACTGTGCTAGCCTTGAGTCCTCAGCTCCATGTAAGTGAATATAGCCGAAGCATACATGAAAATAATCCACTCAGCATTCACCACCAGCCCACTATAATTATTCCACTGCCTTGCCAGTTATGCTGGCGGTGCTTACTAATGTCTCCTGCATCCCTACGTTAGTGTTTAAACATTTTAATGAATATGTTATTTACTATAATAAAGCCAGAGCCTGCTATTAAATTAATAGAGCGGCACAACCAAGAATCCCATAAAAGCAATTTATCCCTGCTCTCCATGCAACCAACCTCCAAGTACTGCCAGTTTGGCCATTTGAATTCTACACTGTCCCATGGACACTGCATAAATAATATTCAATTACAAATGGTTATCATATTAAAGTTAATTTGATCCCCCCCCCCCGGCCAATTGCTTCAAACAGCAGTTGGTAATTGGATCTCTGTGCTGATTTCATTCCTGGACTTGTTTTTTCTCTAGGTTATCACTTTTCATTTTTTAGTACAGGTATAAAATGTGTCAGTGTGCCCTCGGTGCTAGATAAAGAATCTTATCAGGGACTCAAGTGACCCCCATCCACCTGCCCATTTCGCTAAGCTTGAGTATTCCTGGCATTGTACAAAGGGGAAAAATTCTTTCCCACCGGGGGTGTAGGTTTTCATTGCTCCTTCAATAGCTACTGCAGTAGCTTCTCCGGCAGCACTTCAAGTGTCACCATTCTTGCTGCATAATACAGGCTAATACAAATGTATTCTTGGGGACAGAGCCAGCAGAGTGCAGAGCATCTCAGTGAAGTCAGGGGTAAAGGTGAAGGAGTACTTATCTCACCCCAGGATATGCTGCACGTTTTGCAGGACTAAGTACCCTGCAGAAAACAACATGTGCAGACTCCTTACATGACTGCTGCATGTTCAGCCCAAAACACTAGTATTGCTTGTCTGGCATTCTCCCTAGAGAAAGAGCAGAGAAGACTTGTCACAACAGAAAAGGAAATATGAAAAAGCCCCAACATATCAAAAAGAATTGTGACAGAAAGTAATTTTCAATGGAGGGTTAAACTTCCTTATTCAGTTGGGGCTACCAGCTTCACTTGCTGTTTCCCCAGATTCAATTGTAGGTTGCTGTTGTACTGAAGGTAGACACTCCTGGTGTCTTTCTTCCCTGACTGCATTCTCTCTTGAAGAACTGAAGAAACTAGATACCTCTGTCCTTTCCTTTCCTTCACATGCCAACAGTTTTTGTTCTTTTTGTTTCTGCTTCTAAGGAAAGGAGGAAAAGGAAGACATCCACCATGTGGAAGCTTTGCTTGTTTAGGAAAGTAAGAAAAATAAGCATTGGTAGATATCACTTAGTCCATTAGACTCTATTTACTAATTGCTACTGCCTACTCACTAAAGATGAACCCTTCAGACACTGGCATCTAAAGATATCACTATATTAAGTTCATAAGAAGGAACCAATGGGCAAAATAGCTGAGTGCCTATAGGTCCTATTGGTTTCAGTACAAATATTCATGCTATTAAGAATTTTGAGCCTAATCCTGTACATAAATTGGTAGTGTCATTGACTCCAAGGGAGCTGCATTGATATGCACAGGCTAAGGATCTGTCCAGATGTCAAGATCAGATCTTTAGCTTGTTCTGAAGATTGTTTTTTAAGACTTTATTTCCCCCCCCAAAAGATGTCATATCAAACAGGAGATCTGAATCTATGTCAGGAGACTTTGTAAGTGTTTTTCAGATATTCTCTATATTGCTGGCTTGACAGTTGCTTTGTTAAACAGTGCATGAAACTAGCTGGACATGGGAACACAGTGAGCAACATGGAGAATTCTCATTTGGCAGCTGGTCACAACTTGTCTACCTTCTAACGTGATAAACTCCATATCTTTTAGAATAATTTCCTCTAAGCATAAAACATACTGGCCTGTTATGTGGCAACTTAGAATATGTGGCAACTTAGAAAACATTATGCACTCTTTAGAAATCAGGAAGATAAGGGAAGGCAAACAAAATATGCACTCTTCTGATGGGCTAATAGAGTTATAAAGGGGGATGAATTTGGATCAGTATCAAATGGAAATGTTAAGACAACAATATCAGGGCCTCTGTTTGTAGCTTGTCTCAGTTGCCAGTACAGTTATGTGACTATTGTATTAAGGCCTTTTTGAAGAAATATGTCAATCTCTGTTGAATGTGAGCTTGTAAGCTCCATGGCTGAGTGGCCTAGCCATGACCACTAAGCTTGGGGAATGGATGAAGGAAGAATAATAAAAAACAGAAGTCCATAGCAGGGAATTTGATTTGTACCAGATATTGGCTAGTGTGGTCTTAAAGCTGTTTCTTGAATGACACTGTTATCAGCTCTAATTATTTAATGACAAGCCTTCTGATAGTTAATGCTTCTAGCTGTCATGGTTACAGACTACAACTGAAAACATGTTTTAAATGCACTGTGAAGTCTCGGAAACCAGAAACGTAAACAAACAAAACAAAATGAATTATTTTAAAAGTCACTTCTGTGATTTTTGAGGCTTAATTAATATTTTGGATGCTTGGATTTGCCAATACTACATAGCAATGCAGTGCCATGTGGTTGTACGCATAGCTACTGTGAATGAGCTGTGATACAGTCTGATCACTTTAGTGTGGTGCTAATGAGGCCTGCTGAGAATACATTAACCCAAGTGGAGTGTTACACTATCGGGATTCCACTACCTTTAGTACTCTGAATGTGATGTGGCAGGCACATCTCTGGAACTGCATAAGGTTCCTTATACTGTTCAATTCCCCAGTTACTTAGCAGGGAAAAATGGGTTGGGGTGGACAGAAACTGTGAGTAGCCAGAATCTATGCCACTCCTTTGGTTATCTCTTTAATTTCTTGCCACCTTTTTTGGGTAGTATAATTTGTTTATTTCAACATAACCAGATTTTGCACATGCAGCCTTTAATATGTGCTCCATATTCCAGAATCTGCTCCATAAGTTTTCCTTGGATTTATAATGCTGGTAGAAGCTATTGGTTGTGCTTTCCATATCCATTTTTTAATCTGCTTAATATGGAAAGTGGTAGCCATTTTAATAATAATTAAAAAACCACCTCAGAAATCTATCAGGTTTGCAGTTCACTCAGGGATCTCATTTCTCTCTGACAGCTGAGTCTGGTCCAAGCAGAGCTTTTGATGTGCTTACCTGTCATTTATAGGAAGCAAGTCTCTATTGATTTCCTCAGCAGATGTCAGTCACACAGTCCATCAATCACGGGCTGGGAAAACTACTTGCCCAAGTAGAAAAAGAAGAGAAAAAGAAAACACAGAAAAACATTTTTAATTTGCCAGCAAGCAGCTCTACCTTATGAGAACTCTGAAAACTGTGACACTTAGAATATGTCTCCAGCCATGTTTCAGAGTAATTCACTTGAAAAGCTATATAGTGCATAGACAAATTTTAAATGGACTAATTTTGAAGAATTAGCTATATTAGTCCTATATGATTGATCAGGATGGACAAGTAAATTGCCTAAGACTGCAGGCAGGTAGGAATGCAGTATTCTCTTTGTCCAGAGTAGACAGTGTAAAACTCAAACATACTACCCCTATAAATCAAACATACTACCCCTACAACTCTTATAGGATATGTATCATTGTCCTATTTTAAAATCTGCAAGTTGGTAATTGTTTGGGAATGTAAAGCTGATCACCGTGACCCTTGAGGTAGGACAACTAAAGCTAGGCTTAGTGAATAATAAATGACTAACATCAGCTTACTATTTTGTGTTAATGGACATGCAGTTTGGTACCAACATATTGTAACAATGTGGGAATGTCATTTCATTTTTCATGCTATACTGCCCCTTATTGTTACTCAGAGCTTTGTGGCAATGTCAGAGATGGGACTGATATGTTATTGCAGTGTAGGAGTGGGAGATTATTGTTTTTATGCTAAAGGAGAATCTTTGTCAGTGGTTAGGAGTATTTGGTCTATGAAATACAACCAAGAAGTCCTTATTTTCTCCAGCAGAGGACAGGACAAAAACCTGTTACTCAAATTAGTAACTAATGTTAACATTAGGAACTATAACTTATAAAAGATAGGTTCTTGAGGTGGCAAGCCCAAACCAGCTAAAGTAGCAATATCTTCCATTAGAATAGGGATTCATGTTTCTTTATTTTATGTTTAAACCTTTATGGTAAGAACTTTAATTAGTTTGAACTGAAATTGTGGATGTTTCCTGCTGCAATGGAGTGAAATGTGAAGTGGCAACATATGACAGTTAGCTGCTACTGGATTGCTCATGGGGATGTGCTTTAGGCAGAGAAGTCTCTCCGAACCAGTAACATTTTAAGTAAATCTAAGAGGGCAAATTTCTAAAAGGTTATTCACTCAAGAACAGAAGTATTT
Organism: Crocodylus porosus; assembly: GCF_001723895.1. NCBI lineage: Eukaryota > Metazoa > Chordata > Crocodylia > Crocodylidae > Crocodylus > Crocodylus porosus. The sequence goes on from NW_017728947.1 coordinate 35,745,319, forward strand.
GCATACCATTATTCATTATCTATTACCTGTCATTACTTATTCCTCATCCTTCTTATAGGACTCACAATACTGAATTAGGTGACCAATCAGACAGCAAAAACACCAAATAGTGAGCAGCCAAACAATTTGTGAATACCTTATGCATCCAACCCTATGCCCTCTTCCCTGCCCTGCCCTGCCCCCTCCCTGAAAAAAAACCTTCCCTCCTGCAGAAATCTGTCTCATTTTATGAACAGAAAAAAGGACTAAAGTTTATGGATAATTTATATAGTGAGTGCATCCACAATGGTGGGGTTTTTTGGTGGGGGACTAAAGAGTTCTTACTGGGTTTGGGGTTTTTTTGGTGGGGGATTCAAGAGTTATTACTGATTCTGGTGATGAACTTATCAGTCGGTGATTGCCATTTGAAATATCAGTGTCTGAGGTCTGATCTGGAATAATTTTTAAATTGCACTCAGTACATTTTCAATGAGTACCTTGGCCTGCTATAATCTGATCATATTGGCTAGTCACTGGGCACATCTAAACATACTATTTACTGTGAGAGTTGCCTAATTAGCTCCACAGTAAAGTCTCAACATCTATACATGTGGCTCTATTAGGCTGCAGTAAACTAATAAATAGTGTCATAGGTTAGTAATTATAAATACAAGGACTGTCCTGCAGCAGCATTCTTTAATGCACCACGATGCATGTATAGACACTGACAGGGCTGGTTAGGGTGCTTCAATGAGGGGGCTTCAGCATGGGGGTGTGTGCCCGCTAGTGCCTCCACCAGCCCCTCTGCAGCTCACTGAGCCAGGTCAGAGCAGCCCTGGGCTGTCAGGCTGACCCCTCGGCCTCCTGCCAACCAGGGCTGCTCTGCCTTGGCTCAGTATGCTGCAGTCCTGGGTGCACGTGTAAAGCAGCACCTGGGAGCAATGAGCGTTGGTGTGAACTGCACTGGAGTTTATTCAATCATATTAATAGCACATGTAGATGTGCCACTGAGTACAGAGCCAACTTTAGACAGGATGTCATAAAAATACATGATTTATTCTCGCTATAATCTGAAAATGTAAAAATTTTACAAGTTCTGCAGAACAAGAAAGTTTTTGTTAATGGAACTGAATGCAATTCAATAACATTCACCTTGTACAGCTGCAAATTTTTAAGCTAGAGGAGTCTTAAATTGTAAAAACATGTAATTACTAGAACAACTGCCCAATGAGATCTCTGGCCTAATCCACTTGTGCTTTAAAAGGCAAACATATGGAATATGAAAAGCTAAACTGTGACTCTGCGAGTATTAATAGTTCTTAAGAACAGATGTATAATATTTCATGGAGCAACTATTTTTGCTCATCTTCTCTGTCATAGATTCATGTCAAATTAACTTTTGCTAGAAACATCATTTATAAATGAAAAAGTATGTTTCCTAATATCTTTTTGGGATCATATTTTAATAATAAGCTTCTGTCTAGGAAGAAGTACAGTGCATGAGCTTTACACTTTAATATTATAAAATAGCACATTGGGAAAAAAGCCAGATACATTATGTATATGATTCAACTTGAGCTTGAAGAATACTGTCAACACTAGGGGTGGACTAGTTGACCTTGTGAGGCCCCTTCCAGCCCTACTTTCCTGTGAGCATCATTTAATGACTGGCCTGCTAATCAAAGAGCCACAAAGACTTAGGTTCTTTTGCTAGGTGTTGGTGATCATGAGTATAATTAGTTAGATGATGAGTATAATTTAGTTTTACTGGTAGCATCAGACCATATGGGCTCAGATGCAGGGAAGATGCAAGAGATGCTTTGAAGTACAACCCCAAATTATGGGTTTGATCCCAAACCCAATGAAATCATTCCATTGATCTCCATGTCCTACAAATGGGGCATGATTTTGCATTATTCTTTACAAAAGTGAGCCACATTTTCCTTTCTTATGCCCAATCAACTCCACTGGCTGGGGCACAATTATACAGTCATTTTTGGTACATATATTGACAAAGACATTGTCTTTGGCTTGCAGTGCACATGAAACAGGAGAAAATAGGTGGGGATTTATTTTCACAGTGGTGCTTCCAGCCACAGTCTAATGGGATGTAGACATGTTCTAACTTACTTGAAGGCAGGGCTCAGTATCTGTTTTGTTCTGCATAGCACTTACTATGCTGGTGGCACATTTCATATAATGAGATGTGAAAAGCAGAGTGTTCCAGAACACACTTGGTGTAGGTAATATTTTTAACTCTAGGGAATAAGGTCAAATGAGCTTATTTACTCAAAACACAACATCACCCTAGATGAATTATGCTACTACTACTATGCAATGGCATTTTCCACATCAAATAGTAATATTGGACTCTCAGAATCAACAACGTGGAAACAGCACCTATGTTTGAAGTAGACAAGTGACAATTTGTATAAAAAAACTGTAAAAAACCTATCCTAATGTTTGAATATTTTTGCTTAAGTGTATCTGATTTGATAGTTTTATACAGATCTGTAGATTTTAAGAGAGGCTATCATAATGTTTAGGACCTGACAGAAAACAGAAAGCCCCTGAAATGTTCAGGATATCATTTTATAAGATTCCAGCTCTGTCTTTCATGCTATAAATGACTCCATTTTATACTGAGTCCTCTGTACCAAAAGGATTGTCATCAGAACACTTTAATAAGCGCCATCCTAATTAACAAACAGACTCTGTTCACATACTTTAAAAATCCAATAAGCTGATTACTAGTCAATTAATTTAACCTATTAATTAAAATGAGCCCAATTGAAGCAGCACATGAGTAAGACTCAAGCATATTTTGTTTTGCATTGTTGTTGTTTTTTTTCCTCAGTAGGACACAGGTCATGACAGTAAATGGGAGCATGCCTTCAATTATATTCGGATAATCTAATTTACCTTACAAGTTATCATCAACCAGTTAATGGAACTTGAATTAGGAAATGAAGTCAAGAAGGCTAAGTTCATATTCATAGAAAGTAATTTGTCCTGACTTTTTCTTCTTAATGAAAACCAACTTCAATATTAAGTATTTAGCATCATCTCAAACATGAACATGTCCATATATGAATGACAAGCTACTCCAGTAGCAATATTTACCACAGTCATGCAGTCTCTAGGTCCAAAGTCTAGATAGGTAAGCAGAAAAACAGACAAATAATGGATGGTAGTAGAGGCAATATAGAAAAGTTTTCTTGTAAATCTTCTCAGATAGTTACACACAGAACTGAAAATTACAGTAGGTGCATCTGCAGGTAAAAATGCTCCAGGATGGGTTTATTCTAGATTAAATCTATATTAAATAATAGACCTTCTCAGCCTCTTCCCTGTGATTGTGGAGCTGGGCCTGGGAGCAATCATCTTCCAGCACACACTCTACAATCGTGTAACAGGGGTGGGGAGCTCCTTGCTGCCAGAGAAGGGGGACCTTGTCCCCACCTGGGCTCTAGGGGTGGAGACCATCCTGCAAGCAAGCAGCTCCTGGGGCCAAAAAGCAATTTAGCGCCCCCTGCTGCTTGGCTGACTAGTAGCAAGTTTGCTCCTGGTTGGCTGTCCACACACGCCATACTGTGCAGTAATTACCCCTGAGTAAATTTGTTACTTGTATTTACAGGTAGCAAATTTACTCGCGATTAGAGCAAATTACTGCACAGTAAGTGTCTGCATGTGTAGATGATGGTTATTGCACAGTAATTTGCTCTAATTTTCAGTAAAGCAGCTCGTGTGGACACGCCCAGTGGTTCCTAAATGCTGCCTAAGGTTCACTTGCAGGCAGTCTAGAAAGAATTTGGTAGTCATGATATTTGTTCTCTTCTTGCTTCTAGATCTGGAAGAACATTAAAGGGTATCTGATACATATTAAATGCTTTCCTAATGTTACTTTTCCACATAAGCAATCATGCTATTTGATTGCCAGTAGGAAAGAGATAGTCACAGTAACTGCCAAAGGGAAGGGAGATACGCACAAGAAAACTTGTTTGAGATGAGGTGCACATTATGAGAATGGCTGAGAGCCCCTGGATGACTAGAACTCTATGCTGTAATGGTTGTCAGCAGGGAGGGATTATTAAGTTTTATTATTTAAGTGACAACATGTTCTTTGTCCAGTACAAGCCTGAGAATAAGGGAGCTGCTAGCTTAAAGAGCTTACTGTCTAAAAGACAGATTCAGAAAAGAGAAGACACAGTGGGAAACTGGTGAGTAGTAACTTGCATTTAAAAAAAAGAATATTATCTCACTCGTGAGCATCATGAAAGGAGTGAGAATTTAGGAAATGATTGAGTGTAGAAAAGAAAGATGGACTTGGAGAGTGGGGATTAAGTATGTAAGGGTTTGGGGGGTCTTCAATGTACAATGTATAAATATATTATACAAGGCAAACATAAGACCTCATCTCCCAATTCACTCCTGAATCTATCTATGGCTTGTAGTAAAGACAGAATGCCAAATTATATAGAGGTTATAACACAGCTCTTCATGTTCTTTCCTTAGCCCTTCTCTAGCACACCATAACAATGTCATAACATTACAGATTGCTTATTGATCATGGTCATAATTTGGGTGTTATCTTCAATTTAAGCCCCAATCTAGGTCTTCAAATCCAGGCTTTGTCTCTGTCTTCCAGATCCCTGCTGTATAACCTCTCTCAAAACTGGCCTTTTCACTGACCCACACAGGTAAGTTTCTTGTCCATAATCTCCTCATCTAGTGTCACCATTGCTTTTTCTGGCCTTGACAAATGCAGTTGTGTCCAGCAGAATGCTGCTTATTTTCTTAAACTGCTGTTTTGATAGTGTTATCCGTTCCTTTGTATCAGTCCACTGGCTGCTCTTTTCTTTCACAGCAAACATAACTAGATGTCTTCACTTTCACAGTTCTATTTCTCAGCCTATCTCCAATCTGACCTTACATCTTTCATGTAGTGCTGAAGGGTCAGCTCCTGCATCCAAACAGATCATAATGCTTGATTCCCTGGCCCAGTTGTTAAAATTTTAAAGCAAGCACCTTTCTGCTCTCTCCTTTGCTACTGCCTACTCTTGGGAAGAACTTTTCCCAAACTTCCTCATTAGTGTCCTTCAAAAGGTACACTCAGGCCTGTCAGTAGCCTTCCATTTTCTACTAAGATTGTAAAATCTTTAGGGAAAGGGCCATTTTCTCTTGTGCTTGTACAGTGCCTAGGTTCCACAGTCTATGGCTAGCACTCTTAAGCACTAAAACTAATACAGATACCAACAATAGGAACACTGTATCAACCTTCCCTCTCTATGATCCTGTAGTTCCATAGCTGACCTCCTTTCCCTAACCTTGATTATCTTGAACTATAAATCTCTTTATTTTTGTGTGTTTGTATTAGGCCTCATTAAAATGCAGGTTCTGTGATTTAATTCTAAATGAAGGAGAATGTTAGTTTAAACAGAGTGGCTGATCAATAGTTTAATCAGTCATTTTGTTTCTAATTCTTTCTGTGCTGCCTCTTCTTGTTGTTATGTATCTCTTACTTTTTTGCCTGCTGTAGTTCCAAAGTCAAACTCAGGTCAAGCTGAGACATATGGGCCTGTGAGAAAAGAAAGACAACATGTCTGTCTGCTGAATTTCTTTGGAGTTGCTGGATCAAAGCAAGTAGAAATATGTAAATCCACACAGCTATCTTGACTGTCTGCCTCTGCCTCAGGAGCAGTGTACTCTTATATAAAAAGCAGCAAGTTATTCTCAGTAGGAGCCTTTCAGAAGATGAAACTATAATATAGACAATATTATGGGTGATTAGAAATGTCGTTGTCCTTAAAATCCTTATATTGAAAAACTTGAAAGACCTAGAAGCTTATTTCATATTTCTGAGCTCCCATTTATGAAAACTACTTTTATAGCTGATCAAATTATTTATGTTATTGATTATGCAGTCCTTTAAAAATATTTCAGAATCAGTTTTATTTATGCAAATATATTTTTTAATATTATCTGGGCAATTTATTGAAACAGTGTCAGCACTGAAGAGCTTCACAAATTGTTCAGTTAACTGATTTGCACTTTGCTAATCCTAGCTTTGGATTGGCCACCAATTACAGGGTGCTGCTTTTGCTATCTGATTGGGATGGGTGAGTAAAACCTTGTCGAACAAGAAAACCAAAATCCCCAAACAAATGACGCATGATAAAAACATAGGACATTAGCCATGCTCTTCCATGATACCATTTCATTGTACCTCAGTTCCCTTGGCCCCACAGACACCAAGTTTCTTAACTCTGCACTGGTATGTATTCTGTGCCATGCAGTGAGCATGTTGATTCTCAGCCTAGTACCCTGGCTATTTCTCCCCTTCCTCAATCCTCTGGGCCAAGACAGCTTCCTCATCCAAGTCACCATGAGCCCTGCTTCCCCTAACCCAACTTTCCTACCTCCAACTGGATCCCAGCTCACTATATCCTTTTTCTTTACCCCCGCACCTCACCTCAATTCAAACAGTTTTTCAAAATATCTCCCTTCCCAGACTCTGCTCTGGCTGGGCTCCTGCTGGGGAAGTGGGGGAAGCCACAGACCACATGCTGGGTTTTCATCCTGAGCTACATGACATCCTTCCCACTCCTCTCCTACCACAGGGGAGCAATAGAGTCCTGGCTCCTGTCCATACCCCTGCTCAACAGCTCTTTAGTGGCATGTCATTGTCTTGCAGGTCTTAATATGAAGACTTCACCTGAAACTGCTCTAAAAATACCATAATTTTAGGACATCATACAATTTCACAGATTTCTGACATTATACAGGTAACTTGTGCCAAAGCCCTTAGGGAGTAACTCATTAGTCTGTAACCAACTTAGTGTAGAGCAATGTTTTTACATGTGCTCTGGAGATGAAGTAGAGGACTTTAATTAGAGTGGCTCCAAAAGCCTCTCTAATTCAAGAGCCCATGGTGTCTTGTGTATCAGCAACCCTGCTCTTCAAAATGGCTGCAAGAACACTTTAACTAAAGCTTGTCAAATGAGCTTTATTTAAAGCACTCCTCCCCTGCCATTTTGAAGCGTGTGGACACTGATGCACAAGATGTGGAGGCTGGCTGGAGTGTGCTAATTAGCAACTACTAAATAATTGTTGCTTTATGCTAGAACTTAATATTTGCTTTCTAGTAAACCAGTGAAGATATCAGAACTGAAATTTTTTACATAATTTGAAAATCTTAATGTTCTTACAACCACTACATTCTTAAGCACTGGACAGTTTGTAATTTACTGAAACTTATTGCACGAGTATTGTTTCAGTAGAAAAATTATACATACTTTCAACATTCAGGGATGTCACCTCATATTAACTTGGTTGGAGTATCTCATTCGTCCTGCAAATACATGTGTTATTTTGAATGCCGATAGTTACTCCTTGGATTAATGTAGATTAAGCATAGGTGAAGAAAACAAAAAAATAACCTGCCCTTCACTTGATGTTTCCCCATTGCTTAGAAGCTTTTAACTTTCTGAATAGCCAACATCCTGACAGACTACACAGATATCATTTTGCCTTTACTTTCCATGTATTACTACAACTGATTTTACTAACTCTAAACATTCATCATGGGAACATTGTTATAATCTAAAAAGAGAAGGTAGAAAACCATTCTCAAACAGAGGAATGGACTAAAGACAAGATGAGAGTAAATGCTGCAGAGAATTTCAATGTGTGCATGACATAAAACCACTGAAATTATTCACAGAATAGCAGGATTTGCCATGTCAAAAATATATGATTTTGATGTCTATAAAAATAAAAATGGTTGTGAGTAAGAGAACATAGGACATAATAAGAAAACCATATTCCTTCTACAAAGGCCAGAACTCTAGTAATAAAAAACACTTCCTGGAGATCATCTGAGTGATTATAAGGACAAAGACATAGGATGAAATCCTAGATCCATCGAGTCAGTGGGAATTTTGCTGTTGACTTTAGCAAAGCCAGGAATTCACCTGCAGGCTTCAGACTTCAAAATGAATAAGCTTTATTATTTAAGATAGTTAAATGCTGCTTTGGAACTTAAGGCCATAACCAGATTGACTCCATAAGTGCATAAATCATCTTAGGGACCCAGATCCATAGAATCATAGGAAAGAATCATAGAAAGAAGGCCTGAAAAGGACCTCAGGAGGTCATCTAATCTGGCTGCTTGCTCAAGGCAGGCTCATCCATGCCTAAAACATTCAAGACAATTCTAAGGAACAATAAAAAGGCCCTGATCCAGCCTCCATAAAATGCATTTGGCACCTAGATTAAGTCCAACCACCATTTTGGAGGGCAGAATTCCCTAGACACCTACACTTGGGCTTCTGAGTACATTAAAAAATTATATCTGTTAATACTTTAGATGCCTAACTTCTGCCAAAACTCCAGTACAACACACTTTAGTACTAGGGAAGGGTCTAAAGTCCTCTTCAGTTCCTAGATGGTAGGGCTGGTGAAACAGCACTGTTTCATTTCGACTTCCATTTCACTGGGACAGGGTTTTCATTTAGTTTTGAAAGCACCGTTCCATTTTGTTCCATCAAAACTGTTTTGCTGTTTCGACACTTTCGATATTTCACTCAAAGGCTATAATGGGAAAGCACAAAACTGCCTATAACATTGTCATTTATGGCCTTATTCAGACAAAACCTGCAGGATAGTAGCCGCCTCTGGGGCCATGAGACCTGCCAAGTTTCAAGGAGATAGGTACAGGGGTTTATGGTAAACTGCACCTGAAATTCTTGAAAGCAAATTTCATGTTGTGTGTGTGTTAAGGCA
>NW_017728947.1:35754956-35756092 GCF_001723895.1 Crocodylus porosus
GTCTATATTGAGTTCATCAGTTTCTGTACCTACTACCTAGGAGGTTGATGAAGTGCAGTTCATAGGCTGATCCATGAAAAGTGGTTTGTAAATTCAAACAAGCACTGAACCTCACTAACCTCATCACCAGAAGCCAACTTCCTAGAGCCCAAAACACAACTGAATGGATCCAGGCCATGCCATAACAAGACAGGAAAAACCTGCCAGCAATATCTCCAGTATGGAGATATCTTTACAGTACAATACGTATCTCCATCCTAGCACCAAGTGCCCTGATGGAAAATATGTGGAGATACCAAGCAACAACTGTGCACCAGAATGAGCGCACATCAAAAATCTATTAAAGACAACAACAGAGCACCACCACCTGTCTCCAAGCTCTCAGGCCTGATCCTCAAAGGGAATTTACAAACCACTTTTCAAAACATCAAGAAAAATAATTCAATGCTTCTGCTGCTGACACCCACAAGTGTGGGTCCTTTAAGCCACAATTCTTCTTTGGCTGGCTAGACTTCACACCTGGGCTCCATTAATTGCCCTCATTAGCATGAGACAATGCTCTTCTGGGGCTCCATAGTCTCTTGATCTACATTGCCAGTGAAACTCAAAAGAAGAAAGAAACTCTCCTGTATATTCAGGTTTCTCTCCTCAGTCCACAAGCTTTCAGCTTTTAACCCTTGCCACTGCTGTGACTGACAGACAACAGTACTCATATTGCTCCTCTGAGCTCACAGACTGTCTTGGTCTCAATTCCCATTCCTAGAGAACAGCCTCTTCACTCTCAACCAGATCTTTCATCCTGCTGGTGTTCTCACTTCTCCCTGCTCTCCGTCCCCAGGGAGAACTTCCTGCCTGAAGTATCCCCACAGCACCAAAAGGAGCCAATGCAATGCATCTGATGCCCTGGTAAATTCAGTCTCAGGCACATTGGGAGTTCCCTCCTCAGCGTCATCACTGCCCTCTCAGGTAAACCCTGGCTGGGATCATTTTTCTCCTCTGAAGAGGCGCCACCAGCCTCTTCACACCCCCCTGATCTCTGTTGCCATGTGTGACTCATCCATCATCTTGGCTTGAAGGAGAGCCTACTGATGGCCTGACTGGTCGCACCAGTGCCCTGTGAGGGAGAGTTTTATAGT
>NW_017728947.1:35756192-35761296 GCF_001723895.1 Crocodylus porosus
CAGTGGCACTGGCACTGCTCCCTGCTCCTTGGAAGCTTCATCTGTGCTAGTTGTAGGAAAGAGGCTGAGTCTCAGGTTTTTTTGGGGGAGGAGTTACAGCTCTCCCTCTACCCTCTCTTCTGCCCCTCCCTGAAGGTTTGACAGCTGCCTTTCTACCATACTTCATGGCGTGTTTCATAGTGTCTTGTCTTTATTAAAATATATAAATATATATGTGCCTTCCTATATAAATTCTATAGTATAATAGCCAATATAATTATTAAATCAAAGAATGAATCAATGAATATAATAATAAAATAAAAGGGTATAGACAGAAAGAAAAAGTTATTACAGAATCCCACTTGGTAGTAGTAGCCTTTCTTGTCTAACACTCCTGAGCTTCTTGAAGATAGCTCAGTAACTGTCAGATGCCAAGGCAGAAAGCAGGCCAGGTCAAAGAATGCTGCTTTTTATGCTGTTTTTCCATCCCTCCTCCAGAGATCTGGGATTGGAAGGGACCTCAGGGATGGATCACAGTCACTGGCCAGCTACACAGTCAATGTCAGAGCTGTCCTTCCTCCCTCTTCCCTCTCCCTACTTTCTGTTTCCCTGCAGGCAAGCCCAGCTTCAGCTTTGAAACACGAAACATTTCAAAACTTTTGAAACATTTTGACTGCCCCCATTTCATTTTGAGACTGTTTCAAAGCCATTCATTTCATTTTGATTTCGTTTTGAGCTCAAAACTGTGAATCAAAATAGTATCGAAATGAAACAGCTGGTGAAATTTTGCACAGCCCTACTAGATGGACCAAACTATAACTTGCCCTTGGAGAATGCTTAAGGGTATGTACAAATGTTTACCATGCCTGATACATACAGAAGTTTACCACATCAAGTCTATTTTTAAGTGGATTATTTAAAAATGCCTAAACATAACCTAGGAGCTACACATACAGCCATGTGCTTCCACTGGGAGTCATGTGGGAAGCCTGATGTAACTAACCTGGGGTGTAAGAGGGCCTGGCAGGTCTGCAGGGAGAGCTGGTAATTCTGGGCTGGGGTTAGCAAATGTTGGGGGAGCTGGTGAGTTCAGGGGACAGTCAGTGGGTCCACAGGGGAGTGAGGGGAGGGTTGTCTGGTCAGGTGGGAGGAAATCAGAGGGCTAAAAATAGCCCGGTTAGGGTCAGGGTCATGGGAATAGCACAGCCCTGGGGCTGGGGTTGGAGGTAGGACAAGTGGTTGGCTTTTCCCAGCCCCCAGGGCTGTGCTGTGAATGCATGCAGGCTTTTGGGAGATAGGGTTAACTGTTTCCTAAATTCACCCTTTCTTGATCTAAGTTAGTGCACCTCCTGAGGTTCATAAACTTAGATTTGGTGGACCAGTTTTTGGCTGAATGAACCCCTTGTGAATGTTTGTACAATTGGGCATTTAAATTGACCTAACCTTGGTTGAGTTGATCTAAATGTAAGGCCTGTAGTTACCCCTAGTCACACCATTAGCACTGAGGTCAGCAGACTGTAGAATATATGGGACAGAAGCCAAAGATGTTGAGAGCAGCTGCTTAGAACCTTTTTATATCTCACCTGGTTCTTAGTACTACAAAATGGTGATCTCAGGGGCAGCCTAGCAAGCTAAGTGAGGTCTGAATAACAAGCAGGCATTTCTTTCCCCCTTTCTCTTTGCCAGCTAAGGTTATCAGCAGACTGGAACTTTTAAACTCTAGCAGGGATGATCTCAGGAACCAGGTGTAGGCACCTTGTGACCAAACATTGCTGATATCATCCTGTTCTGCACAGCTGAAAGTACCTGGAACTTCCCTTTTTCACAGAAAGAACCAAATCATGGCCCCAAATGCCAGGCAAAAGGACTCCAAGCTGCAAAAATGGTTCAAAGTGAACTCTCAGGTTAGAGACCCTGTACCCCTTTCCAAGGTGCTCCTTAAGAGAAGTCACTTGTGGGACTGGAGCCTGTCTTTGGAGTGAGCACATGCTCCATTTGCCTGGAAGAGCTCCATTCTCAAAGCCTATCCTGCTGGATGATCAGGGGAGGTTCCTGGATGGAGAAACTAAGGAGGCACCCAGTACTGGTATCTCAGCCCAGCCCCCAGCATGCTGCTCCTGCCATGACCTCACCAATGTTATATCCCTAGACCTACCACTCTCTGCCCCCAGCAGCAGTCTTCAGTTGGTAGGGCTCCCTAAGCATCAGCTGTGTCCAGGGTCTCTAGCTGACTTTGTCCTCTTTCTATGCCTGGAGTTGTTGTGGGGGTGCGGCACTCATTTGCCTTTATCTACCCACACATGTGGCTGGGAGACCTCACACATCCCATCCATATGAAGTGGGCTGGGTCCTGCAGCCTGGGCTCTCTCCCAGAAGCCCAGCTTTTCTCTGCCCAGTGGGCAGCTGCAGTGTCCCAGGTAGTCCAATATATAAAAGGGGATGAGGATGGGACTAATAGAGCCAATTACTTACTCCCGGAGATGAGGGCCAGTGAAAAATTATGGGAAGAAAAGGGCCAGTTGGGGGTGAAGAGTTCAGATTGTGGGAGAAGAGTTCAGATTGTGGGAGTGGGCCTGGTTCAGCTGGAGTGGGGGCTGGTCAGGTTTCCTTGCCACCTGTGGGTATGGGCAAGAGTGAAAGAGTCCTTGCATCCTCCCTGGAGCTCTGGGGTAGGAGGGCATTGAGCATGGGGATAGGATGGAGTCTATACAGCTTGTACCAAGACCTGCCCACTGAGGCAAATTTGGCCAGTGTTAATTTTTAATAGGTAGTATACAAGAATAGCTAAATTTTACTTCCATTTGATTTGAAGACTTCCATGCAAGGGCGCTATGTGCCAGTGGTCTGCTGGCATCACCCTTGCTATGGTACCAGACTGTAACCTGGTGATGAAGGCAGCCCATTGGCAGAAGAGAGTCCTGGGGTCTGATATCTGATTCCAGGACTGTGCAGGAAATTATACTAGACAGAAAAAGCAGAAATAACCCTGGAAGCAAGAACCAGAGTTTCCTCCTTCCTAAGCACTGATTTCTTGGTTGCACTCTCTGGCTCTATGACTCTTGCATTCTTGAGCACACAATAGCCCAGTTTATTCAACAGGAAGGGGAGCTAGGTGCCCTAATCACCCAAATTATTCTATAACTTAGATGTCAGGGCACTCTCATGGAAAGTGGCTAATGTGGGTTTGAAAGTCCTCATGGTGAGGCGGGTATAGAGTTCAGATTTTAGAATTCTAGAACTACACCCCAAACTACAGAGGGGGATGGGACTTCAAGATACACCTTGGTTGTTAGCATCTCTTGCTGCCTATCAGTAGGCCCCTCTGAACTGTTTCAATCACAACAGGGCACACCTAGACTTTAAAATTCCTGTGACTGTCACTAGCATCATTAGCCTAAAGCATGCCATGCTCCTATATGTACACTACCTTTCAAATGGATGTGGAATAACTACCCAGAGGTGGCACTGGGGAAGGCTAATTAGTGTGCCCCTGTACTACATGAAAACAACAATGCTGCTTTCAACTGGGAGAGTGGAGGGTATGTAGACCAGTGAGGTGTGTTTCAGGATGCCAGTGCAGGTAAGGTATAAGTGCCTCTGGTCCAGTTATAATGTAGCTCTCTCCATTGACTGCATAGGTAGTCTAGGAACCTTATCCTGCTATTTGATTTGCACCTTGCCCCCTGCAGACTGTGGCCTAATTTTTAGTCATTGTAATGTCTACAAGGACTAAGTTGGATCTGGCCCTTAAACTTTGGGTTGTTCAAGCAAAATTTTAAAGAGTCTGATTTGACAGGTATTTTACATATACACATTTTCCCCTTGTAAAACCTAGCATATCCATCCAAGATCAGACCAATGGTCCAATATCCTCTATTCAAGACAAGCCCATGATAGATAATTTAAAATAAGAAGAGATAGGGTAGATTTTCCATAACTGGTTAGAAGACCTGCTTAGTTAGTTTTCCTTCACCCCTGAATTATAGTATATTATTTTCCTTCGTATTCTGAAAGCCTGATAATAAAATCTGTTTTGCTTCCAGGTAAAATAAAGGTGGCATTAGATTTGAAAATTAGGTTTAGACTAAGTACTTACATTTTTTCAAACTCTGCAATACTTCAGATTCACATTTTACATTTTTTTAATATCTGGAAGAAGCATCCCCTTTATTTTTCATGTAGCAAGAACTATATTAACATCTGCTGTATCCAGCCCATTTCATTTACCATTATTATTTGCATGTATTTTATGGAGGATATCCCTGCTGGACATAAGCACTTTGTAAAGATTAATGAATTAAGCCTCAAAATGACTTTGCTGAATAAGGGAATACTGTTCTCATTTTAAAAATAAAGAACATGAGACAATATTATTTTAAATAACTTGAGCAAAATCACTCAGGTAGTGTCTGGAAAAGCTGAAAACAAAATCTAAATACCCTGTGTCTCAGTTTTACAGTCAAAACTTACATGTTGCTGTACCTCTGTATTTATGTTGCTTTTATCACTGCATAGATTATGGTATGATTTTACGTATATCTTTATAATTTTTATGGTTTAGCCAAGAAAGACAATTGCATATTTAAAAAACATTTCCATTCCCAGACACAGGCAAAAGACACGATTGGGTTGGCCACCTAAGCCATTGTCTGCCTGTAATAAGGAAATCAACTCCTTTATAGGAAAGACATCTGAGAGAAATGGCCCTTCGACTGGAGGAATTGCAGGTACCTCAGGGACAGCAGAAATTTTGGTGACTCATGAAGAATTAGAATAATGCTGATGAGGCTTTTTAGGGTGGAGCTATGAGAGAATCAGGGTCTGGAGGTTAAAGGTCTCCAGCAGCCAGGGCTGATGGAATCAGCAGGAAGGCTGAATTCTGGACCTACTGGCTGAATTCTCAGGAAGGGAAGGGTGCAGCAGACTGTTTTTCTGCCTTTAAACTTACTTTTTTTCTCCTACTTAATACATCCTTTAGTTATTTTGTCTCCTTACTGATTACCTGTGGAAACTATCCTGTAGCAAAACCCTCAATTTTTCTTCTTTTTTCTTTTGAAATACATTCCTTCCCCTTCCCCTAACCATTTTGGACTTTCTCTCTGCCCTTTCTATCCCTTATAAGTAA
>NW_017728947.1:35761596-35764254 GCF_001723895.1 Crocodylus porosus
TTTGTATGTCAAGCCTCCACATTGTGTCCCCTGCCCTTTACAATATGTTGCAACTATGACTCATACCTACCCCTCCTATGTAAATTGGTTTTCCTTGAATTCCTGAAACAAAAAAGTGAATGGATGAGTGAAACACAATGACAGCAGGGCCCCCTACTAAATCACCCCACCATCAAGACCAATACCTGGACCAACAACCCAGCCTTTGGAACCACCTCCTCATTCAAGAACAAAAGATAAGGCAACCCACCATTGTGCCAAGGCTGCACATGCTCAGTATGAACACCTGGAACTCTCTGGAACAGGACTGACCTTGCCTGGACAGGCCCTCCCATAGGAGATCAGAGGTAGTCTGCCCCATAAAAAGAGGTAGTGAAGACTGACTCCTTGGGATGCCATCTTCATCTGGACCAGACCTGCTCCACATCATACTGCCTATCAACCCAGAGGCCCTGCCAGTGACCCCCTCTGGACAACTTCTGCAAGAGAAAGACCCCAACTGGCCTGGATAGGTAGCTATAACCCCCATCCTCTCTTCAGTCAAGGACTTGGACTCTGTTTCTCTTCCCTACCTCGACTTCAGCCCTTCCACTGAGTCTCTTTCTCCTGCTACCATTGTGTGAGTGTGTGTGGGAGTGCTTTTGTAAGTGTGTGTAGAAACCAAGCTGTACAGTACAGTGTTCATTTAATAAACCTGTTATTTGGACCCCTGAGTTGGGTTTTGCTTTACTACGGTTCAGCCCTGCTCCAATCTCTGTTCCTCGCCCCTCTAACTTCTGTCTCATTTCTCTCTCTCCTGTGGCTCCAGCTGTCCTGAGCTCCTCTCTGCCTGCAAACCCCAGTTTCTTTGCTATTGCCTCATCTCCACTGCCTTTTCCCCCAGTCTCTGCCACTGCTATTGCCTCCTCCCTGCTGCCTTTTTCCCTGATCTCTGCAGCTTGCTCTTTAGTTACCAAGCACCCCAAGCACACACATATACACTATACCACCCAAGTTAGGAACTCACCTGTGTGTATGTGTAGGTGTGTGTGTGTGAACTGGCAAATATATAATTGTGTGTGTGCTATATGAATTAGTGATCTGTGTATGTGTATTGAGTGTGTGGGTATTGACAACTGATTTTTGTCTAATTTTCAGTGTGTATAGTGTGTATGTGCCTGAACTGGTGATAGGTGTGCATGTACTTAGACTGGTAATCTTGGATGTGTATGTGCCTGAGTTGGTAGTGTGTGTGTATGTGCCCAATTGATTTTTGTGTATGTATATGCGCAATTGTGTCACACACCTCGTCTAACAGCGCAATTTTGAGATCCTGAGAGTTGGTGTGGCCCCACGGGACAATAATTCCAGGACAACCTCAGTCTGTTCCTTGGAATAAGTGGTGGATCAGTGGGGAGAAACTTGAGGCTGGGTTCCCCCACAGACATGTTTGTGAAATCATGAGTATCTGATCCAAAGCATATCTAGAAGAGGCAGGTGCCTCTATCTAAACCAGATAAATGAGAAGCACCTGGGCTGAAAATTCTCATGGTTTCTAAGAACAAATCAGGCTCTGAGAATATAAATTCTTTCTTTGCAAGCTTTTGGGGACACACACCCTTCTTAAGGCTAAGGAGAATTCAAAGACTGAAGCCAGCCTAGTCTGCACATCACAGATTAACAGTCTCACAAATGGATTCTGAGTTACCTAGAGGAATAAACTTCCACCCTCTACCTCCCCTGTGCAAAATGAAGTTTCTTTTCTACCTAGGAGAATTTTTACAATCTTTAAATTCTCCTCAGCCTGAAGAGGGTTGGATTTACCCAAAAGCTTGCAAAGAAATACATTTCTTTTTGCTACTATACAGTTGGTTTAATAAAAGATAATGCCTCTGAACCAAGATATTGAGTTTATTTATGCACTTATGCTATAACTGCCTTTCTTTACTTTGAGGTCGATAAAGATAGGGAAATATAATAGAAATGTTGACTTGCACTAGCATAACAATTGTGTAAGGGGCATTTAATATAAAACTTAATTGGTTATCTTGTTTTTCTAAGAGTTTTCTTAAAGAGAAAATAAGAAAATGTGACTCAGTTACTCTGTACTTTACCTTGTCCACCCTAATACTTACTACCACATGTATTCTATACCACATGCCCTTCTCATCATGTTCTTTGCTATTTTAAACTCTTGTGAGCGTTATTTATGTTGAACATGAAGCATTTTTTTCTTGGGCTTTCATAAAAGATGGATAAGTGTTCATGCTGTATGAAGTTGCATTCACTATGCTTTTGAATAGCATGAATTATCAGAGCAAAATTATGTGCCACTGCTTGTTATATAAGATTCAACTTCAACGTTGCATCCTATTTTGTATGGTTTATTCACAGCTGATTCATGATTTGCAAATTAAACCTAGTAATTAGAATATAATAAAAATAATACCTTTTCAACTATCCATCCATTCACCCAAACTGCCAAAGCACATAACATGTAGTAATTTTATTTCACAATATCCCGAGGTAGGTCTCCCTCTGGTTTGAAACAAAAAAAATCCATCCTAGAGTGGGAAAACTTTTTTAATGAAAGTTTCATCAGCACAGGATTTTTATATAGGAAAAGCACTTGTTAAAAAATAGTGGCTCTAAACATAATAGTTGAAACAGAGACGTAGA
>NW_017728947.1:35764354-35766779 GCF_001723895.1 Crocodylus porosus
CTGAGTTGGTAGTGTGTGTGTATGTGCCCAATTGATTTTTGTGTATGTATATGCGCAATTGTGTCACACACCTCGTCTAACAGCGCAATTTTGAGATCCTGAGAGTTGGTGTGGCCCCACGGGACAACAATTCCAGGACAACCTCAGTCTGTTCCTTGGAATAAGTGGTGGATCAGTGGGGAGAAACTTGAGGCTGGGTTCCCCCACAGACATGTTTGTGAAATCATGAGTATCTGATCCAAAGCATATCTAGAAGAGGCAGGTGCCTCTATCTAAACCAGATAAATGAGAAGCACCTGGGCTGAAAATTCTCATGGTTTCTAAGAACAAATCAGGCTCTGAGAATATAAATTCTTTCTTTGCAAGCTTTTGGGGACACACACCCTTCTTAAGGCTAAGGAGAATTCAAAGACTGAAGCCAGCCTAGTCTGCACATCACAGATTAACAGTCTCACAAATGGATTCTGAGTTACCTAGAGGAATAAACTTCCACCCTCTACCTCCCCTGTGCAAAATGAAGTTTCTTTTCTACCTAGGAGAATTTTTACAATCTTTAAATTCTCCTCAGCCTGAAGAGGGTTGGATTTACCCAAAAGCTTGCAAAGAAATACATTTCTTTTTGCTACTATACAGTTGGTTTAATAAAAGATAATGCCTCTGAACCAAGATATTGAGTTTATTTATGCACTTATGCTATAACTGCCTTTCTTTACTTTGAGGTCGATAAAGATAGGGAAATATAATAGAAATGTTGACTTGCACTAGCATAACAATTGTGTAAGGGGCATTTAATATAAAACTTAATTGGTTATCTTGTTTTTCTAAGAGTTTTCTTAAAGAGAAAATAAGAAAATGTGACTCAGTTACTCTGTACTTTACCTTGTCCACCCTAATACTTACTACCACATGTATTCTATACCACATGCCCTTCTCATCATGTTCTTTGCTATTTTAAACTCTTGTGAGCGTTATTTATGTTGAACATGAAGCATTTTTTTCTTGGGCTTTCATAAAAGATGGATAAGTGTTCATGCTGTATGAAGTTGCATTCACTATGCTTTTGAATAGCATGAATTATCAGAGCAAAATTATGTGCCACTGCTTGTTATATAAGATTCAACTTCAACGTTGCATCCTATTTTGTATGGTTTATTCACAGCTGATTCATGATTTGCAAATTAAACCTAGTAATTAGAATATAATAAAAATAATACCTTTTCAACTATCCATCCATTCACCCAAACTGCCAAAGCACATAACATGTAGTAATTTTATTTCACAATATCCCGAGGTAGGTCTCCCTCTGGTTTGAAACAAAAAAAATCCATCCTAGAGTGGGAAAACTTTTTTAATGAAAGTTTCATCAGCACAGGATTTTTATATAGGAAAAGCACTTGTTAAAAAATAGTGGCTCTAAACATAATAGTTGAAACAGAGACGTAGATTTCATAAGGGTCGACATTTTCTTTTTATTTTAGCTAGCACACAAGGTGTAAAGATCTAGACAAAGTAAGAAATGCATGTTCACAGTCCCAAGTCTCATTACCCTCAACATTCTTTAGCTAGCACATGCTTAAGTTTCATTTGAGCTTAGGTCCAAGTCCTCTTAGGAATTCTGAATTTCTCTTCCAGGACATGGCTTTCCTCTGAATTACAAATATTCTCTCTGAATCACAGAGATTTTTCTCTGAATGTCTTATGTGGAGCCATTTCCCTTCTCCTTTGGTTAGCCCTACCATTAAATCAAACCTTTCAGATATGAAAACATGCTGTTTGAACATCCTTCCCCTTCCCAAAGTCTTCTGTCCTGTGTCTCTAGGAGTTCCTGTGAGTCCCTTTCCTGAGATTTTTCATGCTTTTATTAAAATTTATACATCTTTTCTATGTTCTCCTGTTCAGAGATTTTCCTCTGTCCAGATCTGTGCCCCCAGCAGATGGTTTGGAGAAAATTGATTTTGCCTTGGATGGGATACCTCATTCTTAATCTGTTCCCATTTGAATGGAACCCATCACAGTGTGTGTTTGATCTAGATGTGACATAACCCTAAGACCTAATTGGCAGATTTCATGGAGATGGTGACATGAAATGATACAGTGATTGCATAGCCTCAAAGAGCCTTCTCTGAGTTATTAGAACTCCAAATTCACAGAAAAAGCAAAACAAGAGTAAGACCTACATTTTCACTAGTGAATACATGTTTACTTGTTTTGGATTCCCTAGTGTGGGGTTTCCAACACCAGATACCTCATGCCCAATTTGCAATGCTAATGAGCCTTCTGCAACTCTCAGTGAAGGAAGCTGGGGTTTGTGGAAAAATTGTTTTTTGAATATGGATGCTGCCAATGCTGGAAGTTGGTTTGACTATGAGCAGAAAATTCCACAGCAGAACCAGAGCTGCCCCTTGTGTGACCTTTAAGGCTGTCA
>NW_017728947.1:35767359-35779112 GCF_001723895.1 Crocodylus porosus
CCTCATCACCTACGCCTAAAAAGCATAAGTTAATAAACCCTTTGCTATTTTGATAAAAGAATGATTCATGAGTCTCAGTTCTCCTCGCCAGAAAACCCGGCCTGTTCCTGTATTCAATTGCCACCCCAGCCCACCGTGACACTGGGGCTTGGTTCATTCCCCTGGGACAGGGTTGTGATTACCAAGGACTTTTGATAAATCAGGCCCAGTCAGGATATTCAAAAAGAAGCTGATATGGTCAGATCAACACAGGTAATTGTTTAGCTATTGCAATATAAGTGGATTAAAGGCAGCCAGGCAATAAATACATCCAGAGAGGAGAAAGCCACAATAATCCAGATGGAACATAATCAGGGATGGGCAAAACTATTATCTAGAAAGCACCATACATAGAGTTACACCAGTATAGACTAAATCACAGATGCATAAAGTGAAGCCACAAGTGCTCAGGCTTTTTCTCCCAGAGTAAAAAATGGCTGCTCCAAGAGAAAAATAACATGGGAACAACCAGAATTTAATCACTTTTCTTTGAGTTTCTCCTGGGAGAGCACATGTCTGTGCATGGTATGGTTTCTCTCAGAAGAGAACACAGTTCTCCAGAATCTTCTTCTCCCCACCCCCCACTCTCAAGGGAGACAGTAAGTCATTCATCGGATTCTGCTGCAGAGAACAGAACATGCCCCCTTCACGATCTCCAAATTGTGTTGCAGAACATACAGGTTGACCATGAGCAATCTGAGATGCCCTGTGCACTGCTGCCATCTGTCACCAGGAAGAGTAAGTGAGCCTGAAGAGCATAATGAGATGTGTATGCTCAGCATACATCTGAGCCCTGTCGCCAGTTGCACAGTGTCTGTATTATAAACTCTCCACTCTTCAGGGCCATAACATTTGAATGTCTCTACACATGGGCCTGGGTAAGTTTTCCTACCACGAGTACAAACTTGGGAGATTTCTCTCATATTATTTGAATGTGTGTATGCAGCCTAAGCTTTCATGAGCAGCAGTTTACTTCATCAGATGCTATGTAGAGATTGCAGGAAGTAGAGCTTCTAAATAGAAAGAATGAGTAGGGAAGTATGGGGGGAAAAAAAGGAGAGGCAAGGTGTGCAGGAAAGGAGGAGAAAAAAATCCATTAAAACAATGAAGGATATAGGGGCTATGAAATAAGAAACCATAATCTTGGTGTACAGCATAATTAACACAATCCAGTCTGTGAGTTATTACAATTTCCCATTCAAGTTGGCTTTTCATGTTTGGTTGTTTAAGATTACTAGTTATCAGATAAAAGGGAAGAATTTTTTTAACATTTTGGAAAATAGAATGTAGAATATATTTTCTGCCATTTAAGTATAAACGGTCACTGTGAAAAGAAGTTGAACAAAGTTTCCATGGTACACATTGTTCCCTTTGATTTGGATATCAAAAAAATAGTGCATATACTACAATTGAATGCAGTTTTTTATGTATGGCACACAGTTGTAAATGCTTAACTGCAGAAGAGAACTCTTTGCATAGTGCTTAGAAGACTTTGCTTCCATGAATAAGTGCTTTACATATTTTCTATGTCAGAAACTCCATTTTGCAATCTATGGAAAAATAAGAAAAAATTCTGAAATTATGAGAAGGAAATGAGAAATTATTTGATTTATAATCTAAGACGTACATCTTTACAGTAGGAAAAAAATCCCTTCTCTTAGCAAGGAATAATCTGCAACCAATCATAACCCTTGCATGTGCACTGGCTGCATTGTTACGATAAATGAAGCAAAAAGTGTAAGGAAAGTCTGTAGGTATCCACAGTATTTCTCAACTGATTAACCTAGGTAGAAAAATATAACTAAACATAATTGATATGAGGCATACAGTTTCTGATGGAAAAATAATTGAGACCTTAATTATCACATGATAAGTTATACTAATGATACAAACCTTATGGTCACATTTTCTGCTGATATGTATTGTCATTCCATTGACTGCAGTCCTATGTTTTTAATAAAGTGAAAAGATGCTGGCGCAGATCTGTAAGGGTACTTAGGAGCTTAACTTCCATTACAATCAGAAGTTTCAGTTAAGTACCTTGGATGATCTGGGCCTCAGACTTTGAGACTGAACTTTCTTAGTTTAATAAAATAAAAAACTGAAGAATGATTTAAGTAATGAGTTTATCTGTATTATTTAGAGTATATTCTGTTCTCTATGCAGACAGATAATGAAAGTCCCTGACACTGTAAATGCTGAGGTTTACTGCTCTATCACTATACGCTGCAGTTACAGACAGAAATGCAGCTTCTCGCTATAACTGCAAATACTTTGCAGGAAGTGTTTTGAGTTACAACAGCTCAAACAGAAGGTCCAGGGGGGTGGAGGGATGGAGGGTGAGGTGGAATGTAGCTGCTGGCTGGGAGCCTGCAGCTGGTTTCCTTTAGCAATGACCCCTCCTCCCTGCCAGGCTACATAGTTTTCAGAATGGGAAGATGGAAAGGGAGCAGAGGGACCTCATTCTAGGAGTTCCTCAGCTAGTGCTGGAGGGTGAGATGGGTGAATTTGGAGTCCCCCCACATGGGGTAGGACTCCAATACATCTGTCCCACCCTCCTGAAGGGGCCAGAAAGCACTGACCATACTCCCTGTGATTCCTTTCCCCCTCTCATAGTGGCAATGCATAGTGGGTAAATGCTAAAAGCCAGCATTCCTTGCTTAGGTGATGGGCAGGGGAGGCAGGCAGGAGCACTGGTGCCTCCTGAGAACCCTGGCCAGAGAGTAGGGGTGCCAGAAGAAGCACTGCTGGCACTTCTGGGTCAGTGCAATCAGCTGCAGGGGGATCTCTGCCCCCAGTTGCTGACTGGCCACTGGGGGGGGCAAGTGCCCCCCCCCCCCGACTCAGGAGGCACCAATCACCCATGGGGAGGAGGGTGGGAATGGGTCCCTGGAAGGGAAAGGGCAAGGTTGGCAGTGGAAGGGGTGGGGTGAAACCAGTGGGGACAAGTCCAGGCTGGAAAGCTTTTCTTCATGGGAGCTTTTCTTCATGGGAGAAGTCCAGGGCCACAAAGCCTTCCCATGGGGCATCAGGGACATTGAGAGCATTTAAATGTGGACATTTAAATGTGTCTACTGTAGCTCTCAGTTTGGTACAGTTAATGTTGGGAAAATGTCAACTTATTTGGGGTGCTTTAATGTCCTCTTAGAAGAATACTGAATTATCTCCTTCCACATTAATACTTGTACTTCTAAAGTGCCTTTGATCTGTTGTTCTCAGTACACTTTACAAAAACCTCACCTTTTTATTGGTAAGTATTATATACCAGTATTTTTTGAAGACTGGGGAGTTGAGACAGAAGAGATTACGTGATAAGTCCAAGGCCTTGGAATGAGTCAATAGAAGAGTTTTGGTAAAAAAAACAAAACAAAACAAAGCTAAGAATTATAAAACCTCTGCAAAGACAGAAAAGACAGAGGGATTAATTCATATTGCTAAATATAGGAATCTCAAACAATCCATTGCATTGAGTTTTGTAATTTAATTATTATGCATCTGAATTGTATGATATTTTAAAATATTATATCTAAAACTAAGAAGCAAATGAATTAATTTAACAATTTTCTACCTTGTCTAATCAGCAAAGATTTTCTCTTATCCTATTTTGAAGCTACTACATCTGCAGTATTGTGTTTATCACTTTTTCTTTCTTGTATTTACTCATTTTGCACACAGTTTCTCAATCTATTATCAAAAAATTGATGCAGGAATGTCAATCCATTTTTGCATCCCTAATGAGTTCTGGTAGAACACAACGGACTCTATTGAATTTTGAATCATTAGCCAATAACAACACATCTCTGTATTCTGCAGCTCTTCTTTGCTTTTCTGCAAAGGAAGAGTAGTAGGGGATAACTATGTGTAGTGTCAGTACAGATAAATGACATCTGTTGAAGAATTACATGTTCACCCAGACATCCTTTAAATGACACCTACATATCTGAACTTCAGAAAGTCAGTATATTGTAAAGAAGCAGAACTTACAGGCCATAGCATAATCAATAACAGTTAAAATCAGTACCAGCATTGGATAAGTAATACCCACTTTTTAAGAGTTTGAAAACATGGTATAGGCTGCTAGAAATCAAGGCAATTTTGTTCACATCCCAATGGATATTCAAAAACATTTCCTTGACTTGACTCTTGCCATACATTCCTCTGACCGTTATCTTCTTCAAAATGCATTAATGAATTACTTAAGTGTCAATACTTTTTAATGCCTATTAATCAAACTGATGTGGTTAAATGGGCTACTCCCTGTTCAGTCTCAAAAATCTACACAAATCTGTCCTTCTAGAAAATGTCACTGAACAATTTTTATGTAAAAGAAACATGGCTCTGCAAAAAGCTGTGAACCAAACTATTAAGGAGGCTTGATGAAAAAACTCCCTTAGAGCCTCAATTTGGCAATGAAAACTATTTTCACATCATGTATTTGGTAAATGAATGCTGTGGTCAAATACTCTTCAAAGGTAGTTCACCAAGCACTGATACTACTCAAGAGTTTCAATACAATTACAATGGTGCTATTCAGAGGAAATATCATGCTTTAACTTACTTTCCTCTGAATACTATTATGCGTATAACATTGCAGATATAATATTTATAGGTTTCCAAATATAATAATGATGTGTGTCCTCCTATAGAGCCTTTCATCGGTGGGTTTCAAAGAACTTTACATTGTATTCTCATACTGGTTTTATACTTCTGAGAGCAGCATCAGATGAATTTATGCATTTGTATCATTGCATACTTTAATGGGAAATTGAAACACAGAAAAATAAAAGTTGAAAAAGCACAGAAACTCTCACTCACATTTCCTTAATTTAACTCCTGCACCTTAGATCTTTTTAACTTTTGTTTTTTGGCATTCTTAAGCTAACCAAACATAAGAAACTTCTTGAGTTTGCACTGTCAATTCACTCATTTATTCCCCAATTTAAGAAATTAAGAGCTGGAAGAAAGAAAGTTTGGCTACTATAGATGTTAGCCTCTAATCAAAATGGCTATTAGCAATGGATTTCTCACCTTATGACTGCAAGCATCTAAGACTTTGGCTTGCTCATTATGAACCTCCAAAACAGATGCTAAAACCATCTTCCTCTTGATGCACTGTATCTTGTGTGCTGAATCCCTTTATATAGCTCTGGGAACTCTTTCCATACCTTGAGGTCTCCCTTATGTTTTCCTAGCAGTATCAGAAAAATAAAAGATACAATGTTCCAGCTCTCACCAGCTGTTTCCATCTGCCTCAAGAAATAACCTTGGAAGCTGAATTGAAAAGATTGAATGCAAATGGCCTCAGTTGGCAGAAGGTGGCCTATTTAAGTGCCAGCACCTCATCCTGAAATACCTTCAAAAGCTTTTCCCATATCAGACATTCTTCTTTACCCATTCATCTATACAAGTTCTGCTCTCAGTGACCCTGAACAAAAGCAGAAATAGACCTATGACCTACTGGTACCCAAAGTCTAAGGATATTATTCTAAACTCGTGCAGCATTGTTGGATGAGAATCAGGTGTGGAAGAAAAACTCAGCTATCCATTGGAGAGTTTGACAGATATATAAGGTCTAAGACCAAAAGGAAATACTGTTATTAAGTGGTCTGATGTCCAACATTAGGCCTCAGAATTTAGTTGAGTGACTTCTGCAAGAAACCCAACAGCTTGTTGCTGAACACGACAACATTTTTTTAAAAAAAGAGAAGTCCTTTCTTTCACTTTACCTTTTTTGAAACACAAACCTAATGTGGTGTTAGGAGGAGTTGCAAAGTACCCAGACCCATTATCATATGAACATAGAACTATATTTAGCAGCAGCAGCAGCGGTGGCATCATTACAATGATTAGGCCAAATGACTCGGAGAAAACTGCTGAGGATTGAAGTGTTTGAAAACAGTTGATTAAGCATTAGGGCTACGCGAAGCTTCGGTCCCTGATTCAATTTGGCAGAGATTCGGCCCAATTTGGTGGCTGAATCTCCAAATCCAAATCGAATCAGAGGGCCCTTTAATCTTTCTGAATTGAATCGGAACCCTCTGAATCAATTCAGAGAGATTCAGAAAGATTCGGAGATTCAGGTATAGACAGTTTTAAATGTTTTTTCTACATGCCTCTTGCTAGCAAGCAGCTTGTGAATGCTGCAATGCTGGGGTGCATGAAGCATCCCACAGGAGTCACTGACTCTCCAAATCAGCATCAAATCTTCAGATTTGGATTTGCAATTTGGCTGAATCAAATCAGGGGTAGTGATCTGAATCAATGGATTGAATCACTGTCCCCGATTTGGGCCAAATCTGAATTGAACGGGGCCCATTTTGCACAGCCCTACTATGTAGCAGTAATAATCAATAGCTTCTAAAGGGACTTCATAGTGCTTCAGTATGTTTATATGGATTCCCCATGTTCAGTGTGAATGGAGATTAACATTTAAGTCTTTTCTAGATTAAGACAAAAACAGATTCCCCTCTCCAATTCAGGAGAAAATACTAACACAAAAAAGATAACCACTGACAGTAGCATTGAAATTTCCATGTCACTAATCAGGGTCACGTTTAGCTGCCTTGACACATTTAGTGTGGCAAGTTGCAGAACTTGGAATAGCAACAAAAACTGAAAAATGAGGGATGTGATTCACACAGAACAGAGGTGAAGAAGTATGCTCCCAAGGCTGCCACTAGTTAGAGATACTTGGAGTGAACGATTTTCACTTGCAGTGAAATGATGTGCTATCATATTTTAGTATCCTAAAGATCCAGACAGTATAATTGGAAGCCCTGCTAATGCAGGTAGAATTCTCCAATTTCTTCTAGTCTTCATTCTACAGTCTGTCAAATAAGAAAAACACCAGTGAATTACCAATATAAAACTTCCTGTACTTAAAGAGAAAATTTATTTTAAAAACCCCCCCAGTAAAATAGTCTTATACTCCACTTCAAAGAAGATTGGAATATGGAATATTTAAAACACAAGCATATAAGGTCTTTTTATCATTAATGTTACTTAGCCTCTTTGTTTTACATTAAGCCAAATCTAAGAATATAATTAAGGGTTATCTGGATTTGCAATATAATATATTAAATGAAATTTATAAGAGCTTGTTAGTCACAAAGCCAGCCCAAACTTGAGTAGTTATTATTAGATTTTTTAGCGTATTTAAGTTCATTAGCTTAAAATGAAAATCATAATATGAAGGTATACTTAGCAACTTTTAATGCACATGCTCTACTGTAAAAGCCATGACAACTTAAAAAATGAGTTAAATCAATTTCATATTCCATTTTTTAATATAAAATATTTAAAACATTAGAGACACATGGCCCTGAAACACCACAGTTTTAAACAGATGATTAAGCCCTTTAGTAGTCCACTGAAGTCTGTGGGACAATTCACTTGCTTAAAGTTAAAGAAATGTTTCTGTTTGTTAATCTTTATTGAACCAATATAGATTTCTGTGATGATATTTGTTAGTAACAAATGTTTGATGAAAAAAAATAATTTCAGTGGTTTGTTTCAACTATTTCCTGTTTTTAATGTCTTTCTGGTTACAAAATTAATGTGGTAATATAATATCTGCATATTAATTCAAATACTTGAGGTTTAAATAGAGAAATGAACAATGAACAAGGGGTAGCAACATCTTTCTTTCAATGTATGTATTTTCATCATGAAATATTGGCCCCGTTTTCCTTGATATGAGTTTTGCCATTGGTTCTAGGATTATATTTCTGTCTCACTTAATGTAATTTGGGATTACAATTGTATCATGCAAGTTGATAGCATGGTAACACAGGGAAACCAATTACAGTAAAGGAATCCTATATCTCTGTCCTAGTCAACCTCACAATAGATGCTGGCAGAGAAAAAAATAAACAAAAACAAAAAACCTCCAAACTTTCATTGTCATCCTATTATCTATATCATTTGTCTTAAGTGGGGCGCAATAGTAACTAGTATAATTCAAAGTTAAGTATTGAAGCTCTTTGGTTTTGTTTCTCTCTTCTTCAGTCTTTCAGTAAAAGAGAGAACTGCTGGAGATTCTTTGGATAGTAACATCTGAGGAGGACCCCAAGGAGACATTTTTCAGTTTGTAACTGGAAGAGGTTACATGTTTACTGCACTGTTTCTCATTCTTGCTGTGACTGTTGCCAAGGAATAGATTAATATTGTTCCATTTTCACTACAGCAATGCTGCTGTAATTCATAAGGTATGAAATGCATTACCTTTGAGGTGACTGCCTTCAACTTGTTAAAGGGAAAGACGAGTTAGGTTAGCAGAAATTGCAAAAACCAAAAACCCCTAAAAAACACCCCAAAACAAAACAGAATAAAAGAAAAAACCCCAAAAAAGAAAAAAAAAAAGGAAAAAAAAGAAGAAAAGAAAAAGCGTCTATGGAGTTGATATTTCACTACCTTGCAGTTTATTCACAGGCAGGGCAAAACATCAACCATATTTTACACTCATTTTGCACAGCTTTAAGTGATAAGCAAGATCAGTGCAGGGTCAGGAAGACTGACTGGATAAAAAATTAGAATCTGCTTCTCCGCCCAGTTTTATATCACTGCATCTAAAATAACTGGACTTATGTTGGCTAAAATAGCCTGTTCCCAAAAGATAGTTTATTATGGGAGAATAAGACTTTTAAAATACTAATTCTTCCAATGTCTGTATTCAGATATTTCTTTGACTCCTTTACATTTTCTGCCTGTGTCCTACATAAAACCCATCTTAATCTTCTGTATACAGGAATTGATCTACTTATAATCAACTAGTTTTACATTATGGAAACAATGGGAAACCAAAGTGGTAATTTTTTTTTTTGTAGAATCCCAGACTTCTGTAGATCATTTTGTTTGCATTAACTATAGGGCATAAATCAACCATGGAGATGATCCTGTTTCTTGGAATCATGAGCTGTTGAACTAAGTCAGAGCTACAGGACAAGTTCTTATAAAATAAACACTTTTGCCCCAAACACAAATTAATTTTTATTTGTTAGAAAAATGTTTTGGTACTAGTGTATATAAACACACTGATTTTATTTTCTCTGTTGCTTTCACTCCTGTATTTGTATTATTAGCAGATTCACAATCCAAGCATGTATCCCCAAGTCATTTGGATAGTTTAGATTAGCAATGAAATGCTTGGGCATCTGTCTCAACTGAAAGGAGTTTGTATCACCATTAACATTTAGACAGACAATTCTTTCAGTCCTACTAGCGCTAAAAACAAATTAGAAACACTCCTCAACTTAAATGGAATCAGCATCAAGCTGCCTTTGTCTCCCAGTGTCACTTTATAGGTTGACTGGTGACCTGACTGATAACCTTCTGAAGCCAATGGGAAGACTTCCACTGACTTAAGGTGGGATTGAACCAGGCCTTTATCAAGGATCAGATCATGACTCATTGATCTGTAGATCTACTCCTGCTACTAAATACAAGGAGAATTATGTGTGAGGAAGGATGAGTCAATGATAAGAAGGACTGACCTCGATCTGGAGCCAGCGTGCATCAGCCATTTTCATAGCGTTTTCAGATTCCTTTCCAGCATCTTCCCTCCATAGGATTTCACGTAGTAAACTGAATGGATCTGGGAATACATACACTTTTACATACATCCCGAGGATCCATTTTATATATATCCTCAGGATACATACATACATACATTCTGAGATCCATTTTAAATATTAATTAATATTACATCCACCTGCTACCTGTTTTCCTTATCATTACCTGGCTTTGTATATCACAGTAACCATGCCTATTCTGCCCCTAAAATGGATTGCGATTATTCTATAAATTTTGAAAACAGATTTAGGCGGTAAAAGATCATACAGTGATTCTTGCAATTTACTATAGATAATCATGCAGTGAGAGAAATTAGGACACAGCTTTACGAAGCTTAGCAGTGTCAATGGTTATGTTATTAGGAGACTCTGTGAAATAAAAAAATATTTCACAGAAGGGGTTTACAGCAAGCTGTAATTTGGATTTTCTTTTCTCTGTCCATAATTACTATAGTCCTTTAACCTCTGTTATTTCTTAAAAATCCAAGGATATATTTTTCTAGCTGTTGTTAACATTTAATACTAGTCTGATAATAACTAAAGCAAAGCAACAGTGAAAGAAGTGGGCGTTTATATGTGAAGTGTTTGTTATTAGAGCAATAGGTAGAAATAGCTGGTTAGGCAGCTGGAATTGATTTTTATCTTACATGTATGAGAAGAGGGGGATACAGAGAGTGCACGTGACCAGGTGGTAAAATCAGAAAGCTATCTTGTGCCTTTTGTGCTGTGGAGGTATGTTGCTGAATTACACTACTTCAGATGTAGAAGAAATTAAAGATATTTATCACTGACCTTTGGGCTCTTTAAGCCCCCTACACAGGGGCCAGACTAGGGCATCGTAGGCTTGCAAAGGGCTCCTCGAAAAATCTGCAGTGATGCATCTGCCCACATATATTTTAACATGTAGGGCAACAGAGCAGCTCTTAATGCTAGTTTAATCTATGCTGGCACCTAGAATTGATCCGGATGCGGGAAGGTGCACAGTCTTCTCTCAGTGCCTGCGCTGGAGTCAATACCAGCACAAAGATGAACCCGGTATCCTGCCCTGGTCAGGCATAATAGGCCTAATTCTGATCTCCCATCATTTTTTCATCAGTGTAACTTACTGACTTTAGAGCAATGAGAGTTGGACGAGGTCCAGTAATTTAAGAATGAAAGGCTGACCATGGCCACATAGTTCCTCACCAATTTGTCTAAGTGTATGGTTTCCCACAACCCAGGAAATCTAACACAAGGAGTGGTACCAGACTAAGAGAGCCATGGTACTCCCTGAGTTCAAGGGGCCAGCAAATGTGCAGGAGTATAAGGCAGAAATTTCTTCATTCTGCCTGTTCCACACCAAGCCCAATTCCTAGTATAAGGCAGGGGACAGTCATTGAAAGCTGCAGTTATGAAGGAATTATCCAGGAAAGTCTAACTAAAAAGATGAACTACTAAAAATGACTTCTTATTACAGAAGCCATGTGGAAAAATAGAAAGCAAACACATGGACATATCTGACCTAAATAATATTAACCTAAGAAAGGTGAAAAAGAAATTTCTTTTTGAATAAACAAATTAAATAGAGTTGATATACAGTTTGTATGCCTGACCCTGGGTGTGTCAACATGAGACACTACATCATTTTCAACCCAACTGCACAGTAGCACTGAGCTATGGCAGTATAGGTTGTTGCTATGGCAATGTAGCATCGGCAGATATGATTGCTACTGTGTAGGGTCGAACACGACCTGTGCAGTGCTGGGCCTGCAGTGTTGGCAGTTGCTGTGCAGTCATTGCTAAATAAGCAAGTACTAAATGACACGTGTAGATGCGCCACTATGTATTAGTGCAAAAATACAGTGTCCTGATCCTGTCAAGCCTCACGCTTGAGGAAAGTTCTTTGCCTAGTGCAACATTTGTTAATTACATTGAGCATCACAAATTAATGATTAGGAGTTCATGTTCTTTTAAAATAATACTGTGTTTAATATGCATGTTCAACAAGTGACTGATCCATTATTAATATCTAGTATTTGTATCACAGTAGAGACTGAAAGTCCAAAAAGAATAGAGCCCACATTGTGAAAATGCTTGGTAGAAAGGGTCTTTGCCAAAAACAGCTTATCCAGACTCTGACTAAACATATCTAGTAATAAAACAGTA
>NW_017728947.1:35779212-35784796 GCF_001723895.1 Crocodylus porosus
AGGTCCAGTAATTTAAGAATGAAAGGCTGACCATGGCCACATAGTTCCTCACCAATTTGTCTAAGTGTATGGTTTCCCACAACCCAGGAAATCTAACACAAGGAGTGGTACCAGACTAAGAGAGCCATGGTACTCCCTGAGTTCAAGGAGCCAGCAAATGTGCAGGAGTATAAGGCAGAAATTTCTTCATTCTGCCTGTTCCACACCAAGCCCAATTCCTAGTATAAGGCAGGGGACAGTCATTGAAAGCTGCAGTTATGAAGGAATTATCCAGGAAAGTCTAACTAAAAAGATGAACTACTAAAAATGACTTCTTATTACAGAAGCCATGTGGAAAAATAGAAAGCAAACACATGGACATATCTGACCTAAATAATATTAACCTAAGAAAGGTGAAAAAGAAATTTCTTTTTGAATAAACAAATTAAATAGAGTTGATATACAGTTTGTATGCCTGACCCTGGGTGTGTCAACATGAGACACTACATCATTTTCAACCCAACTGCACAGTAGCACTGAGCTATGGCAGTATAGGTTGTTGCTATGGCAATGTAGCATCGGCAGATATGATTGCTACTGTGTAGGGTCGAACACGACCTGTGCAGTGCTGGGCCTGCAGTGTTGGCAGTTGCTGTGCAGTCATTGCTAAATAAGCAAGTACTAAATGACACGTGTAGATGCGCCACTATGTATTAGTGCAAAAATACAGTGTCCTGATCCTGTCAAGCCTCACGCTTGAGGAAAGTTCTTTGCCTAGTGCAACATTTGTTAATTACATTGAGCATCACAAATTAATGATTAGGAGTTCATGTTCTTTTAAAATAATACTGTGTTTAATATGCATGTTCAACAAGTGACTGATCCATTATTAATATCTAGTATTTGTATCACAGTAGAGACTGAAAGTCCAAAAAGAATAGAGCCCACATTGTGAAAATGCTTGGTAGAAAGGGTCTTTGCCAAAAACAGCTTATCCAGACTCTGACTAAACATATCTAGTAATAAAACAGTAGCTTTTTAAAGACTTTTGTTATACCCATTCATAAATAAGTACAGCATAGTATTATTAATCACAGTACTCTATAGTATTAACTTAGGATCCTTTATAAAACTCAATGGCTGGTATTGTTGCCAAACTGTTATGCCAAGTGGACAGTAAACAGGTCAGACTGGCAATGGGAGGCATCCAGTGAACATGAGGACAATTCAAAAAGTGATGTTTATAGTTCAGTAGGTGGTGTTCTTCCCTTTGCAACAGTCCTCAGCTGGCAGCCAAAGCATTGCCTTGTCTCAGTAGTGCACTAAATGTATTGTTATGAAGGATTATCATCATTCTTTATTAAATCTGCATTTACAAACCATGTGCATATTGCATAGGCCTCTGAGTACATTTAACGTTGTTTAAAAAACATACATTAATAAAGAACTGCTAAGAATTCGCAACAGGCAGACAATCCCCATATTAATCAAAAATAGTCCATAATAGCATTTGGCTATTAACCAACTGCTGCACATTTATTTTGCAAATGTAAGGCATATCTACACTTGTACTTAATGGGCTCCTAGGCATGCATCTGAATGTGAACATGTCAGGAGCAAATCTGATGCAGATGGGGGTAGTTCAATCTAGGGCTGCTCATGCCCTGCTCTGCCCCCCATGCAGCAACCAGTAGGAACTTCATGCTCTGTGGGGTGTCAGCTCTGGGCTGGCAGTAGGCACCGGGACTGGTCCTGATCTCTACAGGGTGCGAGGAGCTGTTCTGGCTGTAGGGCACCTGCTTCCTAGGCATGTGGAGATCAGATGGGTCCTGATCTCTGTGGGGCAGGGACAGCTGTCCCAGGGCAGCTGCCTCCCAGCCACTTGAAGATTGGGATTGTCGCCATCTCCACTTGGCTGGGAGGCTGCTACCCTGCAGCTGGAACAGCTGTCTCAACCTCACACAGTTCAGGGCTTATTCAGGCAACATTGGCTACCTCTGCTTGGGCTGACCAGGAGCAGATTGCTCACAGTCAAGGTCTACATGTGCCGTCTATCACAGTTAATGTGCTGTTTTTCTAGTATCTGTACATATTGGTACTAGCAAACAGTGCATTAAACTAATTTAATCCCTGTAGATAGGGATGCTTTACTGCACATTAGATTGGTCTAATGCACAGTGAAGTGCCTCGTGTAGACACACACATAAAGTCAAAAAGCCTCAGATTGGAATGCAGCTACTGTTTTTTCCATCCTTTCATTGTGCTTGTGGCTATGGATCTTAAACTGTCTTTTCATTACCATCGAAGATTTATATCTGCATATCAGAAATATCTTTTTCATTATGCAATGTTTTCATGTTCTAAAAGACTATGGGAGGCACTGATTTGTGTGGAGGTAGAGGATGTTTGCAGGTTAGACCACCTTTAATTTAATTTCATAACTGTTTTATCCTGCACTTAGATAACTGCACTTCCCTCTGATTAGAAAGTGTCTTTGATTCAAGAAATACTAAAATAATTATTTCTGATGATTCCCTTTCCTGAAATGCATTTATTTGTATCGAAGAAACAGCTCTTGAACTTCAGGAGCTTTGCATTACATTAGATGTTAGCAGCTTGCATAAGAAATGTTGTTGAATCCTCATGCTTCACCACTCCAAACACTTCGCTGACATTTATAGTAAAACTACCATCAGCTCCAGTGGAGAGAGATCACTATGTGTATTACAAAAATGAAAATAAAACTGGACCAATGCTAAAATATTCTAAAATGACAGCTTAAAATTAATATGTCCAGTACTCTGTTTATTAAGGAATCTTTGGGTCACTTCATAGTTTCCTCAGAAGTTGGCTTACATAGGCCCTAAAATTAATCCCAAAGCAGAGGAAAATCTTTGAATGATATTGAGCAGCCATAGCAGTTTCTGTACCATCCCTTGTCTGAAGAACCAGCATAGGATGTTGAGGCATGGTGGAAGGACCCCTACGTTCAGCCGAATACCAAACCCTGTAACTATTGATTTCATGCCCTTAGTAGCGGTATAAATTAGAACATTGCTGTGATGATTCATATAGATCTAAATTACAGGGGGGAAGGGGAATAGATTTGTGAATTTAAAAGATTTCATGAACCGAAAAGAAATTTACAGGGTTGTAATCCTCCCTCCCCCCAATTAATTTTATTCCACTCATTGCTGATTTATTAAACACTATGTCCTCTTTTCCCATTATCTTTCTAGAGCAGTATGTGCAAAGAACATGGGGCTGGTTAATCAATAGCAATTAGTCTGCTGCCCCTTGAGTCATCATTAAAAACCCTCTTGCTCTTTTGTATATTGAAATAAATTAGGGTACAAAATCAGACTTTTTGTGATTTTCAGCTGACCAGGAGGTAATGCCCAAAGCCTCACCTTTCTGTGCTATTCATGCATGACAACCCAAAATCTGATGAAATCATAAAAGTCCTCACTTTTCGAAATGTAATGGTTCCTGTTTAAATTGATTGATTAACTGAGTGTATTTATTTTTATCTGTCCCAAAGGAGGAACAGCTAGGGAGATCTGCTATTTTGAGCACAGAGCAAACAAAGTTTTTTTGTAAGTCAAATTTTGTTCATAAATTCACCAAACCCAGCATGAGCTACGAAAAATAGTCATTTAAGTATATAAGAATATTTTCAATGCAACAAAAAAAGAGCCACAGGTCTAGAAAAAAATGAGATGAAGTACTATGTATAGTTGAGCATTTTCTACCTGTACCTTATCCATTAACTGTTTTCTATATAGAGAGACATCATTTATTTATAGAGATCTCTTATTACTATTCTTTTTTTTAAATTGTACTATCCAGGAGGCTCACTTATTGTACTAACTCTCAGCCGACTGTGGCATTTTTTTCTTTGAAGTTAGCACTTAAATGAGCATCCTAGATCTATGTCATATTACTGTTGCCTATGATAAGAGGGAATCATCTTTGTTCTTTAAGAAGCATGTTACTTGCTGGAGGGAGCATAATGAAAATGCTTATGCTTATATGTATACATGCTAACTGACATGGCCAAACAAGCAGTACAGATATATATATACATCTGTAGATGTTTCATACAAAGCACTTGTCCTCAGTGTCTAGGAAAATAAATATAAATACACTGGCACAAACTGACATTACAATGAACATGCGCTATTGAAATATGCCTGAATTTAGATTTGAATCTTAAAATTATAATGAATCAGAAACATTAGATTTCAGTCTCACCCCAAACATTCAAACATCACAACTCAGCTGCACATAAATGATTGTTTTAAAAAATCAATGTGTGCGTGTATATATTTTTTACATTTGTCTTCTGGCTTTTAAACCCTTTGGCTATACTTATATTTTTAAAGCTTTTCTCTGCAACCACAGTCTTGGAAACCTACTTTTAAAATGGAAGATGAGATACTTGCACCTCTAAAAGCTGGGGTTTTTAATGGAAATTTCTACAAGTGTGAGAGCTGGCAATATTGGAATTCAAAATGATGACTCTAGGCTGTATTACACTGTATAGTTTACAGTTTTGAGTATCAGAATATGGGAGACATGTAGGAAAAGTATGGAAAAACTTCTATTACACTATTTACCTTATTCCTACTGACAATGTAAACCATTGCTTAGTGCTCAATTTAGTCTACTGGAGTAGTGTTGTAGGTATCCATTGACCATACTGATGGGCATGTCTACATGTTGCCCTACAGCAATGTAGTGACACATTATATTGCTGTATGGCACACTATGGTGACATAGCGATCACATGGGTGTACATATGATTGCCAGCTACATTGGCATAGTGGTGTGCTCCTTCCAGTACAGTGTGCCAGCATGGTGATGTAGAGGCTAAATCTAACCATGTGCCATATGCACAGCATAGTAACTGCCTGTACTGAACTGTGCTTTAATACTTCCAAACAAAAATATGAAAGCATGACACCA
Organism: Crocodylus porosus; assembly: GCF_001723895.1. Lineage (NCBI taxonomy): Eukaryota > Metazoa > Chordata > Crocodylia > Crocodylidae > Crocodylus > Crocodylus porosus. The sequence goes on from NW_017728947.1 coordinate 35,784,160, forward strand.
TAGCAAAGTCACCATATGGCGATGTGTAGACATACCCTATGTCTACTAGGTGCAGAAGTACATGCATATGCACCTATATATTACCTAATTACATTCTCTCTTTCTCTCTCTCTCTAACAACAATAGAATTTGCACTGTTTTCCTTATAAGACTATTCCATACTCTGAAGGAACTAATATTTTTACTCAGATTTTCCAAAGTGAGAAGCAAGTTTATGCATGCCTCAGTTTTTGATGGGAAACCAAATTTTCAGGAGATAGTTGTTTAGTGCTTTCTGAAAATCAAGTCTACAAACTCTGAATGTGAAACTGTACAACCTAATGTTACCAATGGTGGTCCATAATAAGGAATTCCAGAACACGTATAAGGAGTCTGATTTAGCTTACGTGGTTAAAAAGTCACTCTATACCCATGCACTGGCTATTTGGACAATGAGAAGTAAGCACGTTATGCATACTTGCCTTTTCCATACTGCAAGCAATATCGGAGGAAGGATGGCAAGCTTTTATAGATTCATAGATTCATAGATGCTAGGGTCGGAAGGGACCTCAATGGATCATCGAGTCCGACCCCCTGCATAAGCAGGAAAGAGTGCTGGGCCTACATTACCCCAGCTAGATACACATCCAACCTTCTC
>NW_017728947.1:35785614-35792768 GCF_001723895.1 Crocodylus porosus
CGCGCATGTGTATTTGCCGATCTGTGGTTCAGGAAAAATATTTAATTCAAAGACACAGGTGGATAGTAAGAAGAACTACAGTTATGTAAATCATAACTGGTTAAAAGAAATATGCACAGGGTGCATCTACATGAGATATTTACTGTGGAGGTGCCTAATTAGCTCTGCACTAAACATCTATGCATCTAAATGAAACTAATAAACTCCAGAGCAGGCTAATATTTGTAAATACAAGTACTTCCTGTTGTGGAGTTTTTTTGTGCACAGCAGTGCATGTGTAGATGCTACCTGACTAGCCCCACATTGAAGCAACGTCATGCTCCAGCCAGCCCCTCTGCAGCACACTAAGTCTGGCTGGAGCAGCCCTGGGCTCCAACCAGAATCAGTGGGTCACTCACAAATAAACTCTGGAAGAATATGCTCTGGAGTTTTTTGCTTCCAGGGGCATATTTAAATGGCGCACCTGGGACCAAAAAACTCCAGAACAATAAGCCCCAGAGTTTATTTGTGAGCATTAATTGCATGTGTAGATGTGCCCACAGGAAAGTAGGAAGGAATGAAGAGGAGGAGGAGGAATCCCAACAACTATCTGGCTCCCTGAAGCCAGAGGGTGCACACACCTGTCTACCACACTTGGTCTATGTTCATGTCACTTACTTTAAGCCACCTACACATAGACCAGAATTAGGTTAACCTAATCTCAATCAAAATTATTGCAACTCCTGAGGCAAAATAACGTAGATGGGCATGGCATTCTGGGGGCAATTTAAACCCTCTGAATGCAGTGCAGAAACCAAGGGAAGGTCCAGGAACACACACATTCTCTGAATGAGGTACAGGAACATGTGGTGCAGGAACCAAGGGAAGATTTTTTTTCCATTTGGGTTACACTGAGGAAAAAAATATTTGGTGTCCAAATTCTAAATTCAATTAATTTAGAGGTGAAAAATGTGCAAAATGACAGGGGTTAAGATGTAAATGAAGGGCAGGGAAGGCTGGACTGAAAAGGTCTTCGTGTGTTACCTACATTCTCAGATATTATCACTGCAAAGATGTGCCAAAACACAATGCAATCAGCTAATAGTCCTTAGCTGGTTATCAATGACTGCCTATTCTGTTATTTTTAAATGCTAGTTCAATTATTCAGTGAAAATGGGCAGCAAACAATGAAGGCAAAATGGTAGTCAATTGATGTTTCAAGTAATTACACATTTCAAAGGAAAGGCATATGCATTGAATAAGTATGATACTGTCCAGGTTCAAATGTTGGACCCCAGGAAATAACAGAAGAAACAAAGGAAAAAAATTATGTATGTGTATGAGATGCCTGAAAATACAAGTGAATTGGTGATGCAGAGCCCAGCATATATAGGTAAGCAGCTGAAACCTGAAGCTCAGTGGAACTAAGCTAGAGAAAAAAAATTGTAGTCGTTCAAACTATCATCTAGGGGAAATTTATAGAGAAGAAAACTGGGTCTCTCAGAATCTTTGGGATTTGTGTGGTTCTTCAGACACAGTTCCAGAAGTGCTGGACTCCTACATAGCTAAGGTTAAATTAAAACACCTCAATTCTATCCTTGGTTACATGTTATAAGTCACATGGATACAAATAAGTTTGATTCCCCCTAATGAAATCATGGAGTTATACCCATGTAAAACCTAGAGAACAAGGTGCAGCATGACTTATAGCTGTGGAATAGAGGGCAGAACTGGCTAAAAGGTTTTGGGGAGAACTGTTTTATCTCATTACTTCCTGTTAGTCATAATTTGAAAATTTGCCTCACAACGATAACATTCCCAGCATGACCTCATTTATGATTAAGTACATTACCATTTCCAGTTGTCTTTCTACCAGCTTTTGGGAATCTGAATAGAATTATGGCCTAATCACTGGGTCCAGGCACACAGGCTAGAAACAGATATTTAAAAAGCCTGAGCCTGATTTGATTCAAATTCTTGCAGGTTAATCTAACCTGGCTAGGCTAAACTAGTTTGTAACTCACCAGACAGCCCAGAAATGCAGACACATGCCTGCAGTGGCTTGGGCTAGAAAATTGGGGGCACTAGAGCAGCTTTCCCTTCCCTTACACAGTGCTGAGCTGGGGAGGGTGGGGGGCGGGTGTGCTGAAGGATGTGTCCAGGGTCTGGCAGGACACTCTGATTAGCCCAGCAGGGACTTGATAACAGTGTTTATCATCCCTAACTCAGTGTTTATTACCCCATTAAGAAAACAACAGAGGGACATTACCAGCTATCTGTTGATTCTGCACAGACTGTAGCCAGAATGTGGTATGCTAGCTAATACACAGACACCTCTCTGCAAGGCAGAAGGGAGTCCCTGCCAGAACTGCAGCCAGGGAACAGAACGAAGGAGCCAGCCCTCCTGTAGAGCAAAGGCCCGCCCAGCCCAGAGAGCATGCCGGGATGCAGGGGGAGTCTGATTTATCTTAAATCAGCAAGGGGTCTTAGACAGACATTGTATAATAAGCCAAATCAGTTAAGTCTGATATTACATTCAACCAGGTTTAACTCAGACTGGTTTCGGCTATTTTGAAACTGGTTTATGCGCACTGAACTTCTGTTCTGTTACAGGTTTAAAGCAGTTTCTGAGCACTTAAACTGGCTTATGTGTAATGTCTGTCTCTAGCTACAGCCACTGGTGTAACTTGCTGTCACAGGTGTAAACACAGATCAGACACACAATGTATAAGTTGTACGATAGTCATATCAATAGACTTCTATGCCAGTGGCAGCTGCTTAATGCCCAGGGCAGTGCTGACTACTGCAGGGCTGATCAGAGGGGCATGATCAACTGCTTCTGTGATTGAGGCTATTTTTGCACCAGAAAGGTGGTGGCCAGGGCTCTTGTCCCAGTCCTCCTGGCCCTTAGTTACACTACTGAATTGTATCAGTGTGTGTGGCATATGTCTGTTTCTGTCTCAAATGAAAATAGGCTATTACTGCTTTCCTGCTACCTGAGAATGGGGCATGGTAGAGAGTGGAGGCAGAGCAATTGTGGCAGTTACTCAAAAATGCCAGTTGTTTTCCTATTCCAGTCGCTGGTGTAACTTGCACTGCCATATGAAAACAAAATAAGTAGTAAGGCGGTGTGAAATTTCACTGTTTGGTTTTGAAGCTGTTTCGGTGCGTTTCAAGCTCAAAACAGCAAACTTGAAATGAAACAAAAAACAGTGAAACACCTTCAAAATGAAATGAGGGCACTTGAAATATTTTGAAAGTTTTGCTTCCCACCACCAGCGCTGTGCTCTGCCTCCCACCACCAGGCTCAGCTCCATGGAGCTGCGCTGGATGTGGGCGTCATTGATTGGTGGCAAGAGCAGCCTCCTGTGATCCAGCAGGCAGATTGGGGGCCCACATGCCTGGGAGGAGCCTGGCAGAGCCCTACTGGGGGTGTGGGTAGGCCCCTAATCTGCCTGCCAGATCACAGGAGGCTGCTGCTGCCGGCTGGGACTAGTGCTGGGTGCAGCCTGCATCCAGTGCCGGGAAAATTGGTGCTGCCACTGGCCCCAGCCGGCAGCAGCAGCCTCTTGTCATCTGGCAGGCAGATCAGGGGCCTTCCTACACCCCCGGGAGGGCTGTGTGGGCTGTGTGGGACTCCTTCTGGTCGTGCAGGCCCCCAATCTGCCTGCCAGATCACAGGAGGCTACTCCTGCTCTCTGGCTTCTGCTTGTCAACAACCTGAGGTACAGTTTCCCAGAAACCTCTGCACCTATCTCCTTGAAACTTGGCAGGCTTCAAGGCCCCAAAAGGAGCTACCATTCCTGCAAGTTTCGTCAGAATCTGGCCAGGAATGACAAGATTATAGGCAGTTTTATGCTTCCCCATTATAGCCTATGGGCAAAACGTTGAAACAGTGAAACAGTCTTAATGAAACAAAACAGAACAGTGCCTTCAAAATGAAATTAAACTCAAAATGAAATACTGTTCCATTGAAACATCAAAATGAAAGTCCAAGTGGAATGTTGCTGTTTTGCACAGCCATAATAAGTAGTCTTGTGTTAATGGGTGTTGAACATAATTTGCACTGGTGCACAGTTCTAAATTGGTGCAGGCTAATTTGCACTTACCTTGCCATTTACCTCACATTAGAGTTTAATTTATAGAACTAAAATGTCCTCACATGTGCTCAAATAGTATATATTTATATATCTATATAATAGTAAATAGCATGAGTATATCTGAAGTCACTCTATTTAAGTCTCTGATACAGTTTAGATAGACAGTGGGCCTAGGAAGATCTCTTGATTTATATATGTATAACTGGAAGTAGTATTTGGTTCAGTGTCTCTAGACTAGGCCACCTTTATGTATGACTGCAGTGTGAGTTTCATTATAAATGAGAGAAGCTTCAGACAAATTAAAATCTGGAGAGTTTAATAAGTGGAGGATAGAAAAAGTGCACAAGTAAAAATAGTTAATTTCCATTTTATATTTTATTGTTATGACTTCCCAAGAGAAAAGTAGTAAAACTATGAAGGTCCAGAATGAACACCAAGGTCAGGGACACTGTCAGTCCTGAGTAAAGCATGAAGAACAACAACAATATTAGATACCAAATTCCATGTAATAACCCATTGCAAATGCTGTGCATGCAAAACAATCGATAGACTATTAGCTGAACCTTATCCACAAACAGAGTAACAAAATTAACAGATCACAATCTTTAAGCCAGTTCTGAAGCAAACAAAACATAAACCGTGATTTACACACTGCCAGAAATGATTAAGAGTTCTCTTTCTCTATAGAATTTTGGCCAGGCTTAAAATAATCAAAAGAGTTCAACAGGTCTTTTTATTTCCTGCTTGCTTTTTTCCAGTGATAAATATTTTCAAGCATTTCTAAAGATATTATTACAGAAGGGGAAATATATTCAAAATACTCACTTTCTACCACCTGAGTAACACCACATAAATGGACACCTGAAACACTCATAGATGTCATAGACACTAGGGCTGGATTGGGTCCAGCCCCCTGGCCAAAGGGACAGAAGTCAGCTAGAGTCAAAGGATCCCAGCAAGATAAGCATCCAAATATTTCTTGGAAGCGTCCAGAGTAGGTGTTTGCCTCACCTCTGTGGGGAGTTATTTTCTCGGCCTTGGGGGTTCAGACCGTAAATAAGTTTTCCTTATGTCCAGGCTAAAATGGTCTTGCAGGAGTTTGTGACCATTGGACCTTGTCAATCCCTTGGGGTGCTCTGGTGAACAGGTGTTCCCCCAGCTCCTGATGCACACCCCTGATGTACTTATAGGCAGCCACCAAGTCACCCCTGAGCCTGCACTTCTCCAGGCCAAAGAATCCTATCACTCACAGCTTCTCTTCATAAGGCCTGTTTTCTTGCCCTCTGATTATGCATGTGGCTTTCTTCTGGATTCTTTCAAGCTCCTCTGTGTCCTTCCTAAATTGTGGAGCCCAGAACTGGATGGAGTACTTCTGCTGCAGCCTCACTAAGGCTGAGTACAATAGGAGGATGACATCCTGGGACTTGCTCAAGATGCATCGGTAAATGCAAGAGAGCTTTTTATTCGCTTTGCTGGCTGCGGCATCACATTGGTGGCTTGTATTTGTCTTGTGGTCAGTCATGACCCCCAAGTCTGTTTCAGCCATGGTCTGGCACTGCCAAGCATATAAGTGTGATGTGGGTTTTTTTTTTCCCAAGGTGGAGTACCTTGCATTTCTCTGTATTGAATGCCATCAGGTTTTCATTTGCCCACCTTGCAAGCCTATCAAGGTTTGCCTGGATTACCAGCCTGTCCTCAAGTGTGGATACTCTTCCTCAAAGTTTGGCATCATCAGCAAACTTGACACCAGAGTCCAGCTGGTTTATAGATGCATTAAAGAGTACAGGTCCAAGAACAGAGCCTTTGGGGGGGCATCGCTGGTTACTGAGTGCCATGTTGATTTGGTTCCATCAACTACCACTCTATGGGTCTGACCTTGGAGCCAGTTCCCTAGCCATCAAACTGTAGTGTAGTCGAGGTTGCAGTTGCTCAAGTTTTCTATTCTACAACCAAAATGCCAGGAACCAATGTAATGTGATATTTGTTTGTTTTTGGTTTGCATAACTCACAACTGGAGGTGGCTTGTTTTTTGCTTTTTTGTTTTCTTGGGTTTTTTATATTTGCATTCTAGTTTGGGGAAGCCTTGTATTGCTGCAATCTTCAACCAAAGTACAGTCGTCTTACTCTCTTTGTTCCTTATTCTTTCAGGAAGGCCCTTTTTGTTGAATAAATGTAATTAGAGGCTGGATATAATTTTCCTTTCCCTGGATGGTTCAGCCTCAGATGAGATGAAATAGCCCATGCACAAACAGCAGTCCATCTTAATTCTTTCATTTAAAGTTTAATTCACTCTGGAAACAGACATGTCTCAATTACTGATGGAACTTGGGCAGTAATCAAAGATGGAGGGCCAAAACATTCAATTGATATTCCAAATAACTACATATTTCAAATAATAAGGGTAGCTAAGAATGATTCTATCTAGGTTCAACTTAGACACCATAAAATAACAGACAAAACAAAGATATATTTGTGGTGTATAAGATGGTTGAAAATTACCATGCCTTGGTAATTCTTGATCAATACATGTCATTGATTTGGGTTTCAGTTCCACACTCCATCATTAACACTGAGTGGAGAGAGGTAGTTAGTTGTGTTAGTCTGAAGCTGAGTGACTATTGCAACAATACATGGCAATCATTCAGATTCTAAAATGAATTATTTTTTTTTATTTTTAACATTTTATGTGTTCGTTGTCTGTAGGTATACTAACAAATGTTTTCTAGCTGTAAGATTGTTGAAAGGGATTTTAAGGAAGCCTTGAAGAATATTAGCATAAAGTAAATTTAAAATTTGTAGCAAAAAACATTTTCTCCAGAAATCTGATACTAATAATTAAACTCATGGATCTGGAAAGAAAAAACATATGTTGTGATCTATTGGTATGGGGCCAGTGAACACTGCTTGAATTTCAAATGCCAAATATTTCAGTGAATCACTTACATACAAGCTGTAGCCCAAGATTTACTGGCAAGTAATTTTGAACACTTTATACATTCAGTGAAGTCATGCTTTATTTGTTGAAAATTAACACATAGCAAAAGCCTTGAAAGTTCTGAAAATAAATTATTGTTA
>NW_017728947.1:35794137-35828149 GCF_001723895.1 Crocodylus porosus
GGTTGGGTTAACTTAGATTGGGTCAGTCATTTTTTTAAAACCAATTCAATGGTCCTGAGCTTCTGTACAGCTCACACTTAGATTCAGCTAAATAGTCTAAGGGAGGGGTGGGCAATTATTTTGGGTGGAGGGCCACTTACAGAGTTTGGGCAAGCTGTCAAAGGCTCCATGGGTAGTCCCAGACCTTGACAAGTGCCCTGTCCCCTGGTCACCCTCTTGAGATTGGAAGTCCTGCCCCTAACCTCTGGCCTTTGCCACCAGAAGTCCCCCCCCTTGCTCCTCGATGTACTCCTTTGGGGAAGAGGGTTTGCTAACTTAAGGGAAAAAAACAAATTACATACTAAAAATCAAACATCCATAATAATATATTTTAATTTAATTAAAAAAAAAAGTCATGATTTGTGTGCATTTGTGTTGTATATGCAGAAATGATTGCATATGTGGGCTTGTGGGGATGTGTGGATGTGTGTGTGTGGGTATGGATGTGTGTACCATGTAGTGCAGTGCCCAGCCAATGGGTAGCCAGGGGAAAGCAGGACAGTGGCAGGTGGGGAGTAGAAGCAAGCAGGAGTATGGGGCCTGCATGAATGTCCTGGGGCCAGCACTGGTGGGGCCCAGAGTGGGGTGGTAAGAGTGTGGGGTGGAAGCTGGTAGGGGTTTTGGGAGCTGGGCTGGGCTGGACCAGCAGGGAGAGGAGGGGAGGTGACCCAATTCCATAGAGCCCCTGCTGGTTGGGAGCCCACGCTCATGCTGCCCTGCTCTGGGCCCCACCACCACTGGCCATGGGACACTGGCATGGGCCCTGTGCTCCCGCCCAGCTGCTGCTGCCTCCCACACACCTGCTCACTCCCAGCCCCACTGTCCCAGCCCCACGGTACAGGTGGGGAGCAGCACACAGCCCCTACCCCATGCACCCCACACTCAACCATCTGGACTGAGCAGCAGTGGTGCGAAATGAACTGGTGCTCAGTGCAGGTGAAAAGTGGTGATTCCCACCTTCCCTGCCCCCCTGCAGCAGGCACTTCCTGCTGCAGTCACTCGCATCCCTTGCAGGGCTGTCCTGCCTCTCCGCTGTGTTACCAATGGAGAGCAATGGAGAGCAGGAACAGGCAGCCCTGTGTGGGATCTGGGTGGCTAGAGCATGGTGTGCCAGCTACAGAGAGGCAGAGCAGCCACTTTTCCCCTGTGCTGACCACCCGTTTATTCCCCAGAAACTGCTGCATGGCATGGAGGCAAGTGGCCCCCTCCACTTGCTGCAGCTGGGCAGTGTTTGTTGTGGCACGTCACACTAGGCTATGGTGCAGCTGTTTCACTGCTGCCTTTGTGCTGTCCAGCATGGCAGCACTGGCCATGTAGATCAGCCACAGGGCAGCACAGAGGTTTTCAAGTCATAGTAAACACAGGATTTCAAGTCATGGTGAGCCATAGTGTTGCATATAGTTCACCCAAAATCTCTCTGTTCCACCCTATCTCATCCTGGTGTACATGATTAGTGTGGCTCCACACTCTGCAGTTCAGCACTGCAGGTAAGTCTGCAGTTCAGCACTGCTCAGTACGTGTATATACTTCAGATACCCACCTTGGAGCCATGTGCTAATTAGTCCCCACTCATGACTAGAACTTGGTGTTCTTGTCACAAGTCCTGGGATGCTCCAAATTTTTTGTGTGCAGATGAGGCACAGGGCAACCTGGTTCAGCCTCACCTTGTTGCGGGTGTGGCCACACTAATCATAGGAAGCTTTATTGAAGAAAGCAATGAGGAAAGAGTCCAGTCAGCAGGAAGACCATGAGAAGGGGAGGAGAGAAGTCAAGGGAGAGAAATGACGAATGAAATAATGATTGAAGGGGAGAGAAAGACTAGTGGGAGGAATAAGCCAGACCTGAAAGAAAAGAGGATGGAAGGAAGCAAGAGATGAAGTGGCAGGTAATCTATGCCTGAGAATAAGAACAGTATTAACAGGAGAAGGAGAAAAGAGAAATAAGATGATGAATAGATATGCATAGAGAAAATACTGTTTGAAGTTTTGGGTGTTAAAGCAGAACACTTGAATAGCATTGCCACCTTTCCTAACTGGAAGGCTTGGGAAATTTTGTATTTAAGCTAAAGAGTTACGATGATTTTTGGAAGAGGTATGTGAAAGTAGGTGAGAGAGAACTTAAGGGGATAAGTTTTATGGCAGGAGAAAATACAAGAGAGGGCAATAATTATTTGAATGTACACAGACATGCTATAGATGGGGGAGATAGAATATGGTTGGAGAATGATGTACAAAAGTTATGTTTGTTGAGTAGTTATGCAATAAATATGGTATCTGGACAGGATCATAGAGAGCTTAAGTGGTACTGAGGGTGGATGAGAGGAGTCCTGGCAAGATAATGCAATTATTATCAGTAATCCAAATAGGGCCATACTGAGGGCTTACAATGGGAAAGAAGAGATGTTGAGTCACAATGTATGACAGTGAAGGAGATGCCACAACAAGAAAGAGCCAGGGAGGAAGAAAGAGTAAAATGTCAGTAGTCAAAGCAGTGCAGCTCGCAACAGAGGAGGGAAAAGAAGGAAAGATAAATGGAACTTTGTGACAGGGGACAGAGAAGGGAAATAACAGAGAACACTACAGGAAAAAATTAGAGGAGTGAGGATTGAGCAGGAGAAAGAAGAAAAAAGCCAAATTCAGAAAAGGAAAAAATCACATGCTACGAAGCATAGAAAGTCGATGGCAGAAAAAGAAAGAGAGGGGAAGGGAGACAGGTTGACCAAAAGATCATGGGAGCTCATGTTGCCTGGGAATGGAGGCGAAGGAGAACAGGGAAGTGGAAAGGTGGGGGAGAGGGGAAATGGGAAAGGGGAATTTTCTTGAATGTCAAACCAATAAGACAACTGGCAAAGATTATGGGGAGGCAAAGAGGGGGAGGATTAGAGCCCGTTGTGTCAAGCAGCAGCATAGAGGACTCATAAATTGGTCCTTTAAATATACAATTTAAAATACACATGACTTTGTGTATTGCATCTATAAATGTCAGAAATGTGTTATCACCGAAGGGGTGGGATAAGATTACTTCAATATTGTTTAGGGTTAAAGCAGATATATTTACAGGAGTGTGGGATCACACAGTGTGACAGGGGGCAGCTCTTGGGGCCAGGTCTTATGTCAGCCTGCCCACCTGTTGCTATCTGCCTGGTCTTTCCCGCCATGACTTTGCTGTTCCTACTAACAGATGCTAAATATGGGAGACTGCCCATTATGTGCCCCAATGCCAGGGGATGATGCTATCTGCAGCTTTGTTCCTCCCCTACACCACAGCCCATGCTTCACAAATGGCATCCACATGTTGTAACCCTATCCTGGCCCCTAACTCAGCCTCTCTCACTGGGCTCCATGCCCCTCGCCCACCTTGGGCTCCCTGTCCTCCCCCCCACAAACACAGGGCTCCTAGCCTCTGGGCTCCTTGTCTCTTGCTAGGCTCCGTGCCCCTCATGCATTCTGGACTCCTAGCCTCTGGGCTCCTTGCCTCTCATTAGGCTCTACGCCCCTTGTTAGACCCCACGCCCCTTCCCAAACTCTGGGCTCCTTGCCCCTCATTTGCTATGGGTACCTTGCCTCCCTCTGGACCCCTTTGGGCCTGCTGACCTCCTTGCCAGGTTACCTATTAGGATGTTGGGGCTGGGGTTAAGGCACCCCTGCCCACCTTTCACGAGGGTGGGAACTGGCCTGGCATTTCCTGGTGGCTCCCACACCACTAGGAGCCCCACCAGGCCCCCATCCCTGGCAGCATGCAGTTTTAGGTCAAGCCCAGGATCAGGAGCCTCCAAACCATCCCCATAAGCTCCTGCCCTTACTTCCAAGGTTGTTCCTGCTGCAGCTCAGCTAGGCAATGCACCAGCAGACTGCGGCCTTTATATACTTTGTGTTCAAAATGGCTGCCTTTATCAAGCACTGCTTTTAAAGTGGCAGGCACCTGAAGGTGCCTTGACACACTTGGGAAACAGATTACAAGCATTTGGCAAAGAGATGTGGATGGGGACCATTGTGGTGGGTGGGGTCAGATGTAAACAAAGTGGCTGAAGTTAAAATTTTGCTCAAGAGTGAGGACGTAGAGTCTAACAAGCGCATGTGATTGTGTAAGGGAGACTGCAATGGATGGTGGTGGAGTCTGAAAATAAAGTATTAGAGATTTTTAATATATATGCACTGGCTGAAAGAGATGGAAGGATCATCCTGCTTAAGAAATTAAAAGTGTATGTAGATGGAGGTAGGCAGCAAATTTGAGTGGGGGTTTTCAACTGCGCTATCAAGGAAGGTGATAGGAGAAGGGATGGAGGGGAGGAAGAGTTAGACAGCTCATCAAAAGTACTGATTAATATAATAAAAGAAGGGGGTTTAAAGGATGTATGGACTGGTGAGACAGCGCTTATGTGGGTGAAACTGAGTGGGAGACAGGTGTCAAGGATTGATTTTGTATTAAATTCAAATGTGCTAGGGATTGGAAAGAAGGAGATCTTAGATGTGACCTTCAGTGATCTACAGATGCTGAGACTGGAAGGGAGATTAGATAAAAGTGAAGGTAGGGCAAAAAGGATTATGGAAGTTAAATTTTTAATTATTACAAGATGAGAAGACCTGTCAAGAATATGTGGAACCATATAAAGGGTGGATGACAAAGTGTCTGGGAGTAGTGGTCTATGGTCAAGAAAAGAACAAGAGAAATTTTCAGAAATACTGATTAAAGAGAAGTGAAGAAGAGGGTGAAAGCTAGAAGAACTGAGGGTAAGGAAGCAGGGAGGTGGTAAGAGGAATACAAGTCAAATAAGAACTGAAAGACATAAAACAATGGACTGAAGGAGAACATATGAGAAGGAAAACAATGGACTGTTCAAAAGGAGAACAGATGAGAAAATCATTCCAACCAGAGTGCCTTAGGTGGAGAAGGGGGAAGGATGGTGGCAGTATTTTTTGACAAAATTGAGGAAAAGCAGGCAGGAACTGAAAGCAGTGAGAACTGAAGGAGGAATCTAAATAGAAAAGAGTGCAAAGGTATTGGATGCAATGGCATACTTTTATAAAGAGATGTACAAAAGAAGAGCAGTGGATGGAAGAAAACTGAAGATGTTCCTTGAGGGCACAAAGGAAGGATTAGAAGATGGGAAGTAACAAAAATTGGAGGAGAAGTATGAGAGAGGTGGAAGACTGCTTAAAAGCTTGCAAGAGAGGGAAGACAATGAGAAGAGATGGGTTTCTGGTGCAATTCTATGAAACTTTTTGGCAATGGTTCGGGAGAGAAATAGTAGAAACATACTGGGAAAAAATAGATTTGCAGAAGGTGTGGTAATTTTGGTATTCAAGAAGGGAAAGGAAGACTTGTTAGGCAACTGCAAGCCAATAACCAGTTTAAATGTAGACATATTGATGGCAAAAGCATTGGAAAAAAGAATGCAGGACTGTTTAGCAGATGTGATACAAGAACAAATGTGTTCTGTTCCTTTAAGGAGGATATCCCAGACCCTATGGGTAATGAGACATGTCATATTGGATGTCCAAGAGAGAAAAAGAAACACAGTATCAATGAATCTAGACCTGGAAGAAAACTTATGATAGGGCTGAATATGATGTTATGTTTGAAGTATTGTGGAGGATGGGGTTTCCAATGAAGATGATTAGATAGGTCAAAGTGCTATACAGTAAAGCAAGACGTTAAGTACTGGTTAATGGTTACTTGAGCAAAGCATTCTCCATACAAATAAGGGTAAGGCAGGGATGCTTGCTTTCCCCCTATCTTTTTGTGTGTCTCATGGAGCCATTGGTGCAGAGAAATTGTGATGAGATGATAAGTGGTATGACAACACATAAGGAGGGTACAGAGGCAGATATACTTTTTGGGAGTGTGGGGAAAGTAAAAGAGAAAGGGTAGCCAGAATGGAGTTATACAAAGCCAGGGAATTAGGAAGCTGGGAAATGGAAGATTTGAAAAGCTATGTTTATACTTACTTTATAAGTATGTTCTGTAAAGAGGCAATGGAAGTGGTGGGGAAGACTCTATGCTGCCATTACCTGGCAGGAAGAACATTGATGGGGCATGTACGGAGGAGATTGGAAAAAGCCATGGGTATGTCAGGCCACTATGCAAGGATGGAGATCTTTGTAAGGGTAAATAAACCAGAGTGGGGTTAGAGTGCTTGAAAGACTGTAACGTGATTAATCTGATAGGAAAGAAAGATGAGATAATAATAGCTAAGGATCTGATGGAAAGACTGATGGCAAAAGTGTGGAAATAAGTGACAGAGTGAAGGAATCTGTACTGCCTGTATTTTGGGACTGCCTTTTTATGCAAGGGGAATGGGAGGGGGGGTCTATTGTTTTGAGGGTGATCGGTATGAACTGTGACTTAACATATGAAATGCTGCTGTATGAATTAATACCCGAAGTACTGGAGACACAGAGACTGAGAACCATGCTATTTTGTGTGACAGTAGTGATATGGAAGGTGAGAAACCTACCGTTGGTCAAGTGACTGGCTTTCCCCAGAAGAGAGTGTTTGGAGCTAGTAATATATAATTTGAAATACTATGTGGTTCAAGATGTGTATGAGATAGGGAAGAAGAAGGCAAAGAAGAATGGCAGTGTTTTTTGCAAAAAGACAAAGGGACAGAGTGAAAGTTGTTGCTTTCTCCTGCACTGGCAATGGTTAAACACACAGAGAAAAATATATTAATGGATTGACATGCAATTGATCTCAGTGCAAGTATTTCATATATTATGGGATGCTGCTGTTCAGGATACTCTTGGCAGTCTTCAGAATAAATTTTACATCAGACCACTGTCAAACAGACGTTAGGGAACAAAGATTTCCTTGTGTCCAGCTGGTAAAAATATATTTAGGAGTCTGACCCTTAGCTGGAGTAAATTGGTACAGCTACATTGACCTCAGTGCAGGTAGGATTTGCATTTGGTTTAAATATGTAATACCACAAAATGTTTACAAATGTTTTCTTTGTTGTAAAAAATGTAAATTATTTAGAGTGCCCTACAATCATTTAACACAATCGGAACGTATGACAAAAACTTGTATGATAACTTTACTAGGTTTTGGAAAGCAACATAGAAGCATGTTTTCATACAAACTACAATTATTTTAAGCCTGGTTGCTTGTGTTAACCTTTTTTAGAGTGGAAAACATTCACAGAGATGCAATACAACTCAGATATAATTAAGTGTTATTGTAAAATCTGGTATTATTTTTATTTCCAAATGTGCTGTTGTATTTTTCCTGTGTTATTCTCAAGTGCAATGAATTCTATCAGTACAAATACCCTCCATTCCAGATAGGCAAATACAATCCTCTCTTCGTACCCAAACAAACTAGTGGTGCTGTTTCACTTTATGCCCTTTAGATGTACTCCAGATTATTTATCTTTTTTTTTTTTTGGCCACATTAACATAAGTAGCCATATCAATGAGGTAAAAATGTGGTCTCTTTCAAGTTAATGGAACATCTGCATTACTTTCAATAGTATAAGAGATTCACCCTGGTCTTTTTTGATTGAGAATTCTGGGGAGAACCTACCCTGAAACACAAACAAGTTAAAAGCTATTTCCCTACTGTTTCTCAGATCACAAGAAATTTTGATTAGCCGTTATTCTGGAACACTTCAGATAGAAGCACAGGTAGTTCAACAGTCATAGACTATTTGTAGGGGGTTTGAGTAAGGGGAAATTTTATTTGAATATGTTATCATATAAAAATATAGTCTTATTTCTGGTGTTGTTTTAGTTTATTGCTTGCCAGGATTAGGGCAGTCACTAAGTATTTATAAATAATGTTTCCCAAATTTTAGCATAGTGGTCATTACATATGCTAATTTGCACTGGAGAAGTACATGGGATCATAGAAATTAAGGGCTGGAAGGTACCTTGAAAGATTGAGTCAAATCCCCCTGCTCTGGGCAGGAATACTGAAGAGATCAAATGATCCTAGCAAAGTGTCTGTACAGTTTCTTCTTGAAGATTTCCAAAGTCGGGGACCTTACCACCTCTTTGGAAAGTCTTTTCCAGATTCTGATCACCCTTACCATAAAACTGTTCTTACTTACATCCAACCTGAAACCATCATCAAACAGTTTGTGGCCATTGTCCCTTGTCATCCCTTGGGGTGCCCTAGTGATCAGTTTTTTTTCTCCCAGCTCCTGATAGTCACCTCTTACAAGCTTATAGACAGCCACCAAGTCCCCCCTCAGTCTACTCTTCTCCAGGCTGAACAGTCCCAGATCCCTTAGTCTTTTCTCATAAAGTTTTTCCTTCAGGCCCTTAATCATTCTCGTGGCCCTTCTTTGGACCCTTTCAAGATTCTCCACATCTTTTTTGAAGTCTGGCACCTAGAACTGGACATAGTGCTCCATCTGGAATCTCACTAATGCCAAGTAGAAAGGAAGTATCACTTCCTTAGCCCTGCTCATGATGCATTGGCTAATGCATCCCAGTATGCTATTAGCTCCGCTGACTACAGAGTCGCATTGGCTGTGTTCATCCTGTGATCAGCTATAACCCTGAGGTCCCTTTCAGCCATAGTGCTGGCTAGGACATCTCCTCATAACCTATATTCATGTCACTGGTTACTTCTCTCCAGATGAAGCACTCTGCATTTATCCTCATTGAACTGCATTTAGTTCTGCTCCACCCACCTTTCAAGCTTGTCCAGATCCATTTGGATCTGCATCCTATCCCCTAGCATGACCGCTTTTCCTCATAACTTAGCATCATTTGCTAACTTGATCAGCTTACTTTCCACATCCTCATCTAAATTGTTAATAATGTTGAAAAGCACAGGGCCAAGAACTGAACTCTGCATTGGCTACCTCCCGCCACGATGATACAGACCCATCCACTAACACTCTCTGGGTTTGACCCTGTAGCCAGTTACAAACCCACCTGACCATGGACTCTGCCAGCCCAAAATCCGCCAATTTTTTTTTTTATGAGTGTCATGGAAGACCATATCAAAGGCCTTTTTAAAATCCAAGTATATGACACTGGTCATGCCTCCCACATCTAAATGGTTTGGTACTTGATGATAGAAGGAGACAAAGTTGGTCAGACAGGACCTGCACATAACAAAACCATGTTGGCTATCCTTCAGCATCATGCCTTCTACCAGTCCCTCACAAATGGACTTCTTGATATTTTTTTCCAAATTTTACCTGGAATCAAATTCAAACTGACCAGCCTGTTGTTTCTTGGATCCTCTGTCTTCCCCTTTTAAAGGTTTGCACCACATTGCCTCTTTTCTAGTCTTCTGGGACCTCTTCCAAGCACCATGAGTCTTCAGATACTTTTCCAATGGTCCCACAATGACTCTAGCCAATTTCCTCAGCACTCTTGGGTGTAGTCCATCCGGCACTGCTGACTTGAAGACATTCAGCCACTCCAAGTCCCTCACTAGTTCAACTGTGACTATTGGTTGGAAATTCACCCCTTCCCTCCCCCTGCAGCCATCCAGTACCTGACCAGGTGGGCAACCACCATTTGTATGCAGGAACACCAACGCAAAGTATTCATTCACAATTATTAGTGAATTAGTGAAGTCTCACTACATTATTTTTTTATTTTAATTTTTTATTGATTATCCACCTGTTTAAAATATTTCATCAGTCAAACAGCAATCTGATTAGATAACCAGCAAATAGTCAAAATAAACATAATCATTTGTTCATGTACATTATTGGATGCTTCTGAATAAGAATTAGCAGAAAACTGAGTCAGTGTGCAAATGTCTCATGACCAGAAAAAGTCGTAATAACTTCTCAATGAAAAATTCAATGAGTTCCATCTCATCAGTTTTGCTGCTGCTCTTTCTCTCTATAGAGGATGAGTCATTGTTAGTAAAGCTGTTGACAGTAACCGTTTTAATTTTTAATTTTCCTTTGTGGAATGAAGAAGGATACTTTTACCAGGAATACTTTCATCTGACCTGATGAACATAACAGCTATTTTTTGTACACAGCTAGCAGTTGCCATCAAAGAATACCAATGGGCTGTAAAACAAATGACATGCATTGTACAACAAGATCCTTGTCCTATAGATAAATATTATCCATCCTCAGTTTAGTCAGGGAAAAAAAAGAGGCATAGAGAGGCTAAATGACTTGCCAGCACCCAGTGTGACAGGTCTGGGAACTACTCCTAGCCCTGTAATCAGAATACTCATTCTTACTTTCAGTGCAAGCACATCTGTTGCTGCCCTGAACTTCTGTTTATTGTACTGCAGATGAGGCAGCTGAGGTAGCAGACATGGCACGAGCTTGTTTGTTTGGATTTTTTTGGTTTTTTTCCATTTTCAATGACTTTATTGGTCTCTGTAGACTGAAATCACAACAGCTGCATTGGCTTGTGGGATCACTAAGGGCAATAAAAAGAAGTACAAACATTTCTAGGGTGTCTTTTGTGGTGTCTCCTCCCCAGTTCGGATTCATAGCTCATGGTGAAATTATCTTATTTATTCATATATCACACTCACTTCCCCCCCAAAAATTAACTATTAAAAAAAACTGGTGTGCATGTTTTAAATGAGGAAACTGATTTTGGATTATTTGGTTAAAAGGTATAATCTTTTGTTCCGTATTCTTTTTTTCCCAAACAACGTACATGATCTATTTGGGATGGAGTGTGTTTTGTGAATATATACAGTGGTATTTTTAAGGGCCTACTTTGGGATGCAGGTTTTTCCCTATCCTTGTTTCTCTGAAGTCTAGCTTGCTTTGCTACCCCACGAAAAGTATGTTACAGCTATGATAAGAAAAGGAAGGGTAAATCTGCTCTTTACCACTTGGGCTGCTTCTGGGCAGCTCTCAGCATGCTGACCTCTTAACCTGTAATCAAGCTATGATTAGTAAGGGTTTATGGAAAATAGGTCTTGTCGAACAAACTTGAAACTTTTTTCATCTGAGGTTGCAAGTTCAGTTGATACACAATAGTACTGATGCAATCATCTGTAAAGCATTAGATTTGCTACTGCATGGCATTTTGATGAAGAATATAGACTATGGCTAAATCATCACAGCACATATTAAGTGACTTAATTGGCAGTTCCTAAAATATGACTATAAACTGTGACTCATCGTCAAGGAAATGTTCCTCTAATGGAGCCCCATAGGGTTCTGATCTTGACCCTCTGCTATAAATATGGCCATAAGTTGTTTCACAGATTTATCAATGAATGAAAATAAAACACAAAAACCATTCCTCCAAAAAGTTTGTTGATGACAATGATTGTGGGAGTGATAAATAATGAAAAAAATGCTATTAATAAAAAGTGATCTAAATCATGAGGTAAGCTGGGTTCACACAAGTAATATGCATTTAAAAGCAGTTTAATGCAAACAGTGGGGCAATAACCCTTTCACTTTTTAAATGGGATTTTTCTGCATAATTAGGTTATTTATTCCTCTTGTTTGGAAGCTATTTGTGATCACCTCTCTTTTTCTCTGTTAACTTGGCATGGTTCTGCTTCTCTCACAGACCTCAGGAAAAGCACTTCTAACAAAGCACATCTAAAATTTCTCCAAATTATACACTTGGTCCTATAAAACAGAGCCACACAAACTTAAAACAAGCACATGAAAAACCTACCCCTTGTTTCTAGCTTAAGGTCATACCGCTCGGAACAAAGGATGCAGCCCATCATAAGGCTGTTGTATTCAAAGAAGCAAACTCTGAAAACAAATCAGGGGTTGGCTGGGGGAGGGTGGATAATTAGCTGATACTATGCCAATGTTACATGGTAGGTCAGACCTGATAACCTTTCTGACCTTAACTTATACATCTGTGAAATGTTAGGGCTGTCTATAACTTTGTGCTACACTGGACCAGCAAAAAACTCAGTTCTTACCTATTTATTCCTGATGTGCGGTCTATGGGCTTTGTCTTTTTTCATGATGGCCTACTGCTTTTTTCTACTCTCAGTCTGACTCACTGATTTGTGTGAACACTTTTGAACTGCTTCCACTCAAGTGTGTTTGATCAGTGACAAGAATTTCAGGGGTGTTTGTCGAATTGCTAAATGTGTGTGAAATTTTGAGCTCCAGTCCATTAATACAGAATATGTCCAATTAAGTTTAGAAGAGGTAATAAAGCTGAGATGCAGTGAATCTCATCTTTATCACCTTTATCCCTCTGATTTTATTTTGCATGGCATTTTATTTCATTCTGATTTTTTCTACTATGTGTCAAGCCGGAGCTGGCAAGCCAAGCTCATGGTATTGGTCACAGTGGTGCGGCCGGGTGGTGGCAATCGGGCACAGAACAGGCGGGAGTTTTGGCGATGGAGTCTGAGCGGCACAGAAGCGTATGGTTCCTTAAACTAAGGGTGATTTTATTGACTTACGCTTTGATGCGTAGGCAACGATGTCTTCGGTTACAGTCAGCAGTAACAATAAACAACAGAGGGGTCTGTTGGCCCACGGGGTTCCGGAGTGAGCCCTTGCTATCTACCCCGTGAGGGATAGGGGCGGCTGCCCACTCCTTAGGTCCCAGGGCTGGTCAACAGCTCATGCAGGGATAAACGAACAACAGAACAAGAACTGTAATGCGTCGAGATGAAAACGAAGATGGTGTCGTGACGCCAGTCCCACAGGACAATGGGATAGTCGAAGGCAATAGCCGAGGTCGAAACCCAGGTGAGTAGTGAACGAAGCCAAAATCGAAGCAGTAGGGATTATCCGGACCGGTGGTCGATGATCGGTGCCAAAGGTGAGTCGCAAGCCAACAGATCGGTATAGCAGAACAGCAACAGAGAACAATACAAACCGCCAAGCGGGGGAGGAGACCAATAGGTCTGAAAGACAGTCCCTGGAAGACCAGCCTCTGTCTCCAGCTAAACAGGTCTCTCCCCCGAAGGAGGGGCTCGCTAACCTTTTATGTGAATTTAGTGGCCAATCAGAACGCTTTTCTCAAAGAATTTGCTAGTCAGATTACCTCATGCTTTTAGCTGTCACTGAGCATGCGTCTGTGGGGAAAGTAGGTCAGCAATGACTGCCAGGTCCGCAGGTCACCCGGGGGCAACAGCTGGGTGAGCCTCGGAACTTTCCCCTCGCGCAGCTTAAACCGCGCACGTCAGTTCCAGTTCTTCTGTGCTGGCAGCATACACTTAAGATTTTTCCGTGACACTATGTAATGGGCTGTTCCTCATAATGATGCACATTCTCTTTTTTTAGAGAACACACAGAAAGAAAAAGAAAGAGTTTTCCTTAATCTGTCCCTTTTAGGAATTGGGGTCATCTCATCACCACTTAATAGGGGCTTTAAGACTATGGTCTTCTGATATCCACGGAGGCCCAGCTCACAGTGTTCTGGCACCCGTAGCAGCATGGCTTTATATGAAACATGCACCCATGCAATTCCTATGGATTATGTGCCTCTTAACTAAATTCCAGAGAACATGAGGGAGGATTTCAATATGTGGGAAACAGCCTAAAGATAAAAACAGAAACAGAAACAGTTATTTGTTTGCTTATAAGAGTTTGTAGAAGAAATGTTGGTCATGGTTAAATTGGTATAAATATAGAATAACTTCTTTATGATATTCCATAATACCTAAGAACAAGAGTTTTCCCTTTGAAACAATGTAAAGCTGAGTGTCAGTGAAACTCGCATTCATAAGGAGTGCCCCTAAGAAGAAAAAAAATAGTATCAGAATTTTAAGTCATGATCAAGTTGAACTATTTTGTTTTGGAAATTGAGTGTGATAATTACATTTTTGGTAGTTGGCAAAAATTGGACATTCATCTCACAGGTGGGAGAAACATCAGACTGAATCCTTTTAGCAGGGAAGCTGCCAGTGGATGCACCTGGTTTTCTGCAGGAGTTGTTTGCATCTGCCAAAATCATTGTTGCGAGATGCTGGCCAAAAATAAAGAGTGCGAGGAACAAGTCAAACTGGAATTTCATCTGAAAAAGTACCCTGTGTGAGTATGGCAAAAGCTGCGGTTTATATCTGAGGCCTTGGGTCTTCCCCATAGGCTAAATGTTAAGGCCATTCTTCATTGCTCATGTCGTTATATAATTTACCATTCATTCTGCAGAATACTGAGGAACCTCCAAATTATATTAAAGCCCTTTTCAGATAGGGACTGCACAAGCACAACAAGCAACAGGAGCTTATAAGTAGTATTACAATACCTCCATTTCTAGGCCATTTCAGAGGTGATACGAGTTACGTGCTAGTAATTTGCTGTGAATGAGAGCTTATCTACACCGGGAAATATACTGGCATTAAGAACTGACATTGCTATAATGCTCACAGTGTAAGCTGCTGAAACCTAAATACATAGGATAGAAAGGACAGCAAGAAGCCATCAACAGTACTATGTAAAAAGATATCAGAGCTCGTGCTATTGGGGCTGCAGTCCTATACAATTTACTACCAACTGCTTTTCTTGATGCAATCCATTTTTCTTCATCCTCCCACTGATCTCACCAAAACTTGTGTAAAACCTCATTAGTGAACTACATGCTAGTGAGGTATTTCTCTGGATAAAAGACAGCAGTTAGCTGGTAGGACAGGGTGGGGAAAAGGAGGCGATGCTTCTCTAGCAACTCAGGGTTCTTTTCTGCTGCTTCACTGAGCCAAGGAGAGAAAGCCATCTAAGGGAAGGAGTATAGAAGCTGCTTGTATTTGCAGCAGGAGGAGGAAGGTAAAACAACTATATTTCTTACAGACAGGAAGGTGGCAGAAGGAGGCCCTGAGCTACTGGAGTCCGTTCTGACTGAGAGGCTCCGCTATGTTTCCTCCTTTCTGTGAGAAATGTGATACACTATTTAGTTCCCTTCAACTCCTCTCCTCTCCGTGAAAGACAAAATAATCTCTCGGGCATCTGGGCTCCTAGCTTTGAGCTCCGAGTATGAGAGGGGGATAGAGAAAAAGGGATCCAGACATGCACCAGGAGCACCAGTTAGCTGTATTTTTTGGGATCAACGATTATGGAGCTCTTTAGAGAATTACCACTGGCCCAAACTGGTATTTTTGTGAGTGGCCAAAATTAACTATGTTGAAGTTGGATTACATTAATTGATCTGGATATCTGAACTAGCTGTATATGGGCAGACAGAGAAAGGATGACTTTTCCCTCCTCAACTTCTCTCCTCTCTCTCTTCCTCTGGTACTCTAAGAAGCCTAGGCAGGGAGCTCCTTTCCTCCTGAACATGTTGAGGAGTAACCGCTTAACTGCTCTTTATCTGTGATGGGTTATGAAAATGCTTGATTATTTAATGCAAAAAGGAATATCGCTAACACAGAATTCATGTTTTCTAAAAGTATATACTCTGTTGGTTATAACATAAAACAAAAGTTGTTTCACTGGCTAGCTATCGCATATTTTGATGTACTGTCTCATACTGGCATGTCTAGAAATTGTGGCTTGGAGGAATGTATAGCAGGATTTTTATTATCTTTGAAGTAGGTTAATCTATTCAAAAGTCAGCTTTGCTTGAATTTGCTGTATAAAAAAAGCTGCAAATTTGAAAATGGCTAGAGCTAACTGGAACTTTCCAAATGAGCTTTGACCAATAAAAGGGGGAAAACAATGTCAAAGTTTGCAACATTTTTTTTGAAAAATTTCAACCAACTGTAATCCTACCATTAATATAAAATACATATAAAATGGTTACAGCTACTATTGTGCTGAGCTGTGAGAAAACAGCATGTGAAAATTGGAAAGACCCTGCTTTGCCATGGGAACAGAGATTCTGATTAACACCAGTTCCTGTATTAAGAACCTTAACATGATCATATCTTATCTTTTTGATGGGAAGAACATGTTGCCCTTCTTGTGCTTCTCACTTACTCATGTATTTTAAATTTGATGTGCTTTCAGGCAAAGAGGATCTTTGTTTTGTAAGCATTCAGCCATTTCTATTGCTTCAAGAGAAGAATAAGTAAGAATACTCTGCTTGCAACATCACAATTAGCTGTGGAGGTGACTAGGATATCATATTCAGAGGATTATGACTTCAAGTGTGGAATAGACACTGAGAGCGAATGAACCAAGCAATATAAATCCTGTCTTGATGTAAACAGCTTTAGCAATAAAAGAATAGCAAACAAAACAAAAAATCAAAACAAAAAATTCCCCCTAATAGAAAGGCCAGGAAAAAATATATATGTAGTATGTTTTTTCCAAATAGACACAGTTTTTCGAACACATCTAATGGAGTTTGATTCCCAGTTCCGATTGAAAATCTCTAAGTCAGGCATGGGATGATCTAAAATTTTGAAGTGGGGTGCAAATGGTGAGGTGTATCATCACATATAAAACAACATATATATTTTTCTCCAGTGAAAAATGAACTGGAAGCTTTACTAATATGCTAGGGGCCTAGGGCTGTATTATTCAATTTCAGATGCAAGCAAAAACAAATATGACTTCATTGGAATAAGTTAAAAACAATTTGTAGGGAAGTGAAATAGCTGTCTTACCAGGAGCAGCTAAGAAACAGCAGAATTGCAGAAGAAGGATAGCTTGATCAGTGGAACCTCAGGACCATTAAAAGGAGAAAGGGTCTTTAACACCCATGGAAAAAGAGTTTAGAAGGGATCAGGTAGATTATAATGAACCACAAACTCAATTGACGTCCTCAGTGCTGCCGGACTAGAAATGCTGCTTTAAATTTTGGGTAGGTCAGGAATCAAAGTGGGGTGAAAGTGCACCAATGCATGCCCCCTGTATCCACCCCTGGACTCAGGCCTGAATTCTGCACTTTGAAAATCCCAGACAAAATATTTTTTTAGTTTCCCAGAAATAATTTATGCTTCTGTGATTCCTGATGTACACAAACCATTTCTGCAGGAATCAGTGTAGTTCAGTGGGGCAGTAAGAAACAGCTCTGGCTGGCAATAAACACCTTCATATTTATTGCAGTGGATTACTGACATTTTTTGACATTTGTCAACTAGCTGTAAGACCAACACTGAATATGACACTCTAATGGCTAGAGCTACTGCAGTATTTATTATTGCAGGTGAACAGTGACAGTCTGTAAAATTCTTAAAGCTAAATTACACCCTATTTTTATTTTTATTTTATTCCCGTTTTAACTATTATTATTACAATAATTTTTTCTACTACTAATGAATTCTGGGCACATCTACACATGTTGCTATAGCAACATTGTTACTGTGCCATGATTTCATACTTCCTTTTGGAAGTACTAAATCACTAAGTACTAAATCACTCAGTACTAAATCGCTGCACGGTAGCAGCCTGTACTGTGCCATATGTATGGTGCACAGTTACTTTTAGCAGTTGCTTCTCCATAACAGCGCGCTGTACTGGGGGAATGCATCACTATGGTGAAGCAGCTGCTGGTCACATGTAGATGCCCATGGATGTTAAGTCACAACATTGCATAGCTATGGCAATGTGGCATCACATGTAGACAAGCCTTCTGAGTCAAAATCTAGATCACTGTTTGCTAGGGTTACCATATTTCCGGTTCCAAAAAAGGGACACCTATTGGGGGATACCTCACTCCCAACCCACTTCCTGTGCTCCTTACTCCCAACCTGCAGCTCCCATCCCTGCTGCTGCCCCTCACTCCCAACTCACAGCCCCCACAGCCTTGCCAGTTCCCCTCACTCCTGACCCGCAGGTCCTCTGGTCCTCCCTTGCCCTGGCTCATCTCCCTCTCTCCCTCACAAAGGAAAGAATCAAAGAAGCACTAACTCCTTTGAAATATGGGTTAACTGAGAAAGAAAAGGGTGTAATAGGTAGCCAAAAATGACAAAGTGATTTGGGGATAGTGATTCTGGGAAAATAAACTTTCAAACTAGACTGCTAGAAGATCCCTCTGAATGTTTCACCTTCCAGCTTTTAAAATCAATGGGCTTTGAAGTGAGTGAATGTCCACAATCACTTATCACAGGGTCAAATTCAAGAAACAAACCTTTGAGGAAAAAAAGGTCAATAAGAATGAAGGAGATGAGCAAGAAACCTATTGGAACTGGAAATTGACTAACTCAAAAAGTCTTGCTAATTGTAATTAGAAAAAGAGAGTGATTTCAGCAGCTGCCGTGTTATAAATTTCAAACCATTCCAATTATTTGGTTGCTCATTACACCTGTAAGCATATTAGATGACTTGTTGCAGAAGTCTGGAAAGCTGTTCTGTGAAAATTCATCACTATCTTTGGCTTTTCTGAGACAGACATCAAGAGTATGTAGCTGACACTGCAATTATGGTGAATACTTTCCTGCTAATTATATATAATTTTTCAAAACTGAAATATAATTAGTAAATCATCACCACCAGGTGCTGTATTACCTAACCAGTAATGATGAGCTGCATGTACAGAACTCCATAAAATGACTGGCTTTAAAGTGACTATATGTATCCTTTTCTTTTGTACTATTTTGAGCTCTTCCTTCCTCTAAGTGCAAAGCAGCACAGAAGCATTCATACTCAAGAGATATTTGCATGGTCATTAAAGGGTTAATATTTGTTCATTTCTGTTTGAAATGTGAATGTCATGAGACAAAAAAGCAAACACTGGTTAAGGAGGTAGCATCTCATAGGCTAAAGTGATAATTAGGAACCAGGTTTAGGACTTAACTTCATTCTTCATACCCTCTGTGACTTTCAGCAGGTAATTTCATCTCCTTGAGCTCCATGTATAAAAAAGGAGATACTGTTAGTTAGTCATCTTTGAAAGTGCTTTGAGATCTCTGGATGTTAAGTGATAGGTATTATTATGAAAATAATACAATAACAACAAAAGCCATATAATAAATAATACATACATATTTGTGGGGTTCAAAACATTTTTTTCTTAGAATTCAGTGGTAGTGGGGTGGGGGGGAGGCAGAAAGCCCATCTTGATGGCCATTGTAGTGATCACTGGGTTCAGTAAAGACAGCCAGGAATAAATAAGATGTTTTGGATGGGGAATCCAGGAAAAAGATGACAAAGCTGAGATGGAAATACAAAGCGCCCGAGCGAGGGACTAACAATCGGGGGATGGGGGAGAGGAGGGGAACGTGACTATGTTACATACCATACAATGTTAGCCAACTAAGCCCAGGGGTGGGGGGATGTGGAAGGGGGAAGGGGAGGGGGGGGTCGCGACGCTTAGAGGGAAAGGAGATAGATACACACATACCCGTTACAGTGGTCCGCAATGTTAGAGGAAGTGGCTCAAAGAGAGCGTCTCACTCCATAAAGTCCGATCTACTAAATAACAACCTTTTACTGTGGAGCAGTAGGCAAGCCCCTGCAGTCCTTATATCTTTGACTAGCTTATAAGCTTTGAGAAATGCCACCGAGGATGCAATCTTGCAGATTCTCTGCAGTTAAGGACATGCACACATGGATTTTTTATTTCAATAAAATGTCTAGAAACTGTGTTTAAAAATGGAGTTGCTACTCCCCTTTGGTAAACTAAATGATAATCTCCACTCTATCCTCAATACAAATGACTCAGTTCTTACTTCAAGGCCTTGTATATGAATGAAGTATATTAGAATGATCTGATATACTTCATGTATACTTAAATTTATGCTTAAATGAAGTATATTAGAATTATGTGGCACTGGGATTCATATGGGAACAGGATACCTTCAGGTACTCAATATTGCCTGTTTTTGATTAGAACAAATAAGTCAGAACAACTGATTTTCTTGTTGTTTTTAGACAATTCATTTAGAAAAAAAGATAGTTTCATTTTAAAAGTGCCAATACCACAAAAATTAGAATAACAAAGTTGTTTTATAAAATCATTTCTCGACGTTATCCATCATAACAGCTATCTAACACAGAACACTTTCAGCAGCCATCTGTGGGTGTTTTTTAGACCTTACACTGAGGAAAGATATGTCTAAGGAAAGATAAGGTATTAAACTAATACTAGGTTTGTAAATTTCCCTTTATATTATGGCTTTGTTGATCACGAGCCATTGTACTCCTTATAACGTAATTTGCAAATAAAATCCTAGGTGTTTTCTCTATTGCTGAGAAGCATAAACCTCTTTTATGACCCAGAAGAGTTCTGTGGAAATGGAGATGAGCCACAAATCTGCAAGGCTAGTGAAAGATTACCAGAGACAATCCTCTGTGGACAAATGAACCAAAGAAAACACTTCCACGAAGACTAGGAGAAACACTTCAAAGACTAACCTGAAAGTCTAGCCTAAACAAGTCCAAAATTTTGATATTCTCTTGACAACAAAGAATATAAACAAAAAAGTAAGGGCCTTACATGAGACCAGTGAAAGAAATTGGTTTCCTTCATGACAAAGTGAAATGTCTATTCGGTCTGATCCCATTTGTTTTCAGTGGGCTTTATTGACTCAGGTCAATAGAATAATAAAAAACAGAAGTCAACTTGCAGTCACCCAGAGCATACCTACCAAGGGTATGGAAATACTGGTCCAATGTATTAGTTGCATAGATTCTCAGGACCAGTATGATCTTTGAACGCATAGAATGAAGTAATAGATTTAACAGACAACATTATACAACAAGAAAATGGTCCTTTTTAGGAACCTGTTGTACAGTTTTTGGACCCAATGTCACTATTTATATCTTCTTACATTATAATAACTCTATCCCATAACTAATTATTTACCTCTTGTATTATTTACCACTTCATTGCACAGTTTTATTTACTGAAATAGATGGAATAGAAAAATAGAAGTTGACTTAATTTTAAAATGGGATTTAATTTTTATTGTATTTATGCATTGTTATGGAAAAAAGATGTGTGGAATAACAAAATAGTAAAAGGAACTCTATGATTTTTCTCAAATAATATTAATCAAGTAATCCACATTAAAAAAAATTCCCCATCTCCCTGTTCCTCTTTTTTTCTCTTGCAAGTGAAAGAAGCTAGTGCCATTTCTTGTTGTACCTAGGTATCCCCTGTCCCAAAGTAAAAGTACAATAAATAATTTCAAGACTTGTCTGCTCTAGGAGAATGTACCTCTCACAGGTAGTGAGCTATATTACCTTATCAATGAATAGCCATTTATCATGTTGCATCTAAGTCACTGTAGTCAAAGGCACTATGTGCACATCACTATTATTAAAGCATCAAGCCACTGTTATTACTAACTTCTGAAAGTCCAACATGTTGTAAAGTAATTAATTTTGTGACTGGTGAAGAAAACCTATTGGAGGAGCCTCTAACCATGGAAGCATCAAGAGCATTGTAATCAGTTTAGAGAAAAGAACCATTTTCATCATCTATGTGCCATCTTCCAAAATCTTCTTTGTCTTAGATGTCTGCTAGATCTGCAGACATATTTGACAATGCCAGGCATTCTATCCCAGCCCATTTCTAATTCAAAGAATAGACTTTTTTTTTTTAAAGATATGTCCAAAACAGCTTTTGTTTTAACAACAATGCCTGATTCTTTATGCTTAATGTCATGCTCATTATAGGGTCCACTGACTTCATTTTCATGTGCTATCAAACTTTGAATGCAATTTTCCTTCAGAATGGATGCATCTACACAAGACAGATTAATGCACATTCACCTAAGTTAATGCACATTAAAGGTGTGCATCTAAATGTGCATGCCCTTAATGCACATTAACTTAGGCTAATCACACCTAAATTTGATACTTGCAAAGGTATCAGATTTAGGTGTGATTAGTTAATGCGCATTATTAACACATATATAGACATGACCCAGCACTAACTTTGGTGCCGGGTATGCCCTGCCACTAGGGGACTGGCCCAGGGAACATCCAGGGGCTGGGGTGCTGGAGGTCTGCCCAGGGGCCTTTCCTCCTAAGTCCCCCTCTATACCCCCCCCCCCACACTCTGGGCATGAAGACCCAAAATATTGTAAATAGTTTTGCCTTTGTATATAGTTTTCTACTTGTGAGCAGGTTTTTTATTGTTGGTGGGTGTGGAGGGTGGTAGAGGGCTCTGTTTGTTGAGGGGAGAGGAAAGAGGGATGGGGGTGGGTGTTGTGACGGTTATACAGTTTTTTTATTTCATTCATGTGTGAGTCCTGAAAGAAGTGCTGGGGGTTGGCAGGGGGGTTGTGGGTGCTGAAGTGGGGAGTGCAGGAGGAGGGAGTGGGCAGGGCCTCCCACAGCCAGCGCCCACCCTCCCTCCCCTGTTGGCAGCTCCTGGGGCCTGGACATTGGGGGCTTTGCTGGGGCCAGCATTCTGGCCAGCAGGAGTGCAAGGCACTAGTTGTCACTGGCAGAGGCTGGGCTGGGGCAATAGGGCACTGGGTGTTGCTGGCAGGTGCAGGGGCTGGAGCAGCCCTTGTGCAGGGAGGCAGTGTGGGCAAGGAAGGAACTGCCACATGCTGCTCCTACACTGGGCACACAGCTCCTGGGCAAGGAAGGGGCTGGCCAGGGAGCAGAGTTTCCCAAATGGCTGCCAGGTGCTGGCATCTGGCTCTGGCTTCAACCTGGCTGCCAAGCGGTGGCAGCCATGTGGCCAGAGGCTAAAGGTCCCCTTGATGGTGACAGGGGCACATGGCAGGGCTGCAGGGTCTTGGGACTAACTTTAGTGCCAAGTACCTGCACATGTAGACACCTGCCAAAATCATTTAATGCACATTAGCTTAAATTTAGTCACATTTAAATGCATGTGTAGATGTGCCTAACCTGATATATGACTTTGATCCCAGGAAAGCTAATATAATACAATAATTGTGATCCTTTTTGTTCTCTATTTAGAGGAAATGTATTATTTTATCTATTTAAAAAGTGTCACACTTGCTCTGCAATCACATCTCATAGATGATATGTGCATATTATCCACAAAACTGATTTCATTTTCTAAAAAGCTATATTCTAGATGACAAACTAGAATTATGCAGCTCTGACTACATAAACACTTAAAATATTCTTCTGTTTCACTGATGACCTTTCATTTTCCTCTTTGATGCTGGGCTGCTGTCTTCAAATGAAGATGATAAAAATAAGCTTAGACTGCAAATGTTAAGGAGTAGTGATTTTCTCTTATAAAGTTTGTATAGAGTCTATCCCAATGGGCCCTGAGATACAGTTGGATCTCTAGAAACTGTTGTGCTATTAATAATAATATGTCAAGGTCAAAAATAATGCTTTAATCTTTTTCTATGTAATGTAATTTAAGAAGGAGCAGGTCTGGTAAATATTTTGAATAAGACACTGTCATAGTTAAGTCGAAGTGCTGCAGGGAATCTTGCTAGATTTTCAGTAGGTAATATCTGGTTCTTTCTAAATCAAAAAGCCCAAAGCTGGTGTTCCTTTAGGTGTGTTGAAGGGCACTAAGATGTTCCTGCTCCTTTAAGGGCAGGAGCAGTCTAGCCAGGAGGCTCTGCAGGCTAGGCAGCTCATCACAGCTGTGGGTTATCTGAGCAACATGTTAATGACGTAATTAGCTGACATCTGCAGATAGCCAACTGAGTGGAAGGAGGCAAAGGCCTGAGCACATATAAGCCCAAGTTTGCGGGGCAGGGGAGGGGTTTTGGGTTACTTCTCTGGAAACAGCTAGGGGAAGGAGCTCCTGCTCAGGGGAGTTACTCAGAGAAGTTAGGTTGCCTGTTCTGCTGCCTTCAAGATTAGTAAGGCTACAGGAGTTCATAAGGTACCCAGGGCTAGGAGGCATGCTACACGAGGGGAGAATTTTGCCTTCTTAAAGAGATAGAGCATGGCTTCTCTTGGTTATTGTTATTTTATAGCCCAGGGCCTTATGCTTGTGTTATTGCTTGTACCAGAGGTTTGGGATTAGGTTGTAAGGGGAGGTTTGGAGGCTTCATTAGTGTCTCAAGGGGGGCAACCGGGCAAGGGCCAGAGAGCCCACTGCCAGAGCGGTGCAGCTACTCAAGAGGCCAGAGTGTCTGGTGCCAGAGGGGTACAACCACATAGGGCCAGGGGCCTGGTGTCAGAGGGGTGCAGCAACACAGAGTCTAGAGACCCCTGTGCTGGTGGGGTGTAGCAGATAGGGGCCAGGGGCCTGTTGACAGGAACAGTCTGAGTTAAGCTAGTGCCTCAAAGCGAGGTCCAACACAGTGAGCCTAGGCTAGAAGGCCTAGCCAGTTTAAAGGGACTGAGACAGAGTGACCCCAACTGAGGGAGTAACATCTGTGTAACACCTGTAAGGTATGGAGTATGGTAAAGGGGAGGTTTGGAGCCACGCCATTAACCCATAAGGCTTGATGTGCCCCATGTGGCACAATACTGGAGTGAGGTCCAGTGAAGGACCCAAGGACTAGCGAGTTCCTGTGAGGGTCAGTGGACTAGGGTCATATGAAGGCCCATGGGCAGCCTCTTGATTTATTATTTTACCATAAATACGTGTCAGGAAAGACCAAGAGGGAACCCTTGGGGTGGAGCTGGCATGGTCGTGGATCCATGAGGGGCTTCACAGCCATCCCTGTGGACCCTGACCTGTGACAAGATGTCTTAGGCAAACTAAAAAAAATCCTAATTTGAGGAATCATATTCTGTGTACTCATTCTTTCTGAAGTTTAAATTATTTATGATACTACTGAACAATAGTTCCTTATTTAAAACACAACAAAACAAGATAAGACAAGACAACTGAGATTAAGTCACCAAGTCAGGTCTCCTTAATATGAACTTTAGTGCTAGGTACATATGTTACACTTAATGTGCTTTAAGTGTGCAGGAAGCACTTTACAGCCATAACAGAACAGATGTTAAAGGCAAACAAAATACTTAAAAAATGGTAGATCCTGCTCTAAGTTAACCCTGCATGGATGCGTACTAATTTATAGTGCTTTCTAATAAAGCGCTTTATAACACCTGCACCAGATCCTATTGAGGATTAACTTAGAACGTGATCACCACTATCCTAGATGGCATTGTTCAGGGCTGCGCTCTAGTCTCAGGCAGAGCTCATTTGCTCTGTCTAAGCATTGGGGTGGCACCACACCTTCGGCTGTCACTGCCTCAACTCAGTGACATCCTGTGATCTCAGTTCTGTCTGTAGCTTGGTGAGGGGGAAGGGGAGATTCTGTACCTACACGTGGCCTGGCCCTTTGATGTGCTGCAGCCCAGTGGGAGAGAGGGAAAGAGTCGGGGGTATCTCTTCTGGCAGCTGCCCTGGCTGGGCTACAGTTCGTCTCTGACTGGTCTTGGTGGGGAGGTTTGGCTGTGGGGACACAGACCCCAAAACTTTTTCAGTAGCAGCCCCTCTGGCCAAGCAGTGGTGTGTCAGAGACAGCTGGGGGGCAGGGCTGGTCCAGTACTACAGCACAGACCCCAGAGCCCTTCTCCCATAGCCCCCTCATACCAAGATCATGCCATAGCATGACTTGACAGGGTTCCTTCAGGGACATTGACCCCAGAGTCCTTTCCCTGCAGCACCCCTGCCAGGCTTCTCTTTGCTGCAGCTGCTGGCTGCAGCTCTCATGAGGCTAGAGGGGAGAAAGGAAGCCAAACCCTCCTCACATCTGATACAGTTCCCCCAAGACTCCAGCCAGCAAATTGTAGGAGGCCTCTGCAGCGTGCAAGTGTGTGTGTGTGTCGGGGGGGGGGGGCTCCATTCCTACCCTCCTCTCCCTGAGCCACTGCTGACAGTCACCAGGCACATGACTAGGATGAAGGACTACTCTGGCAGCTTCTGGGAGTGTCCTCTGTTTGGGCAGGCTACAATCTTCCCCCCCTCTCCACCTCCCAAACATCAAATGTCTGTTTGGTTGGCTCCCACTCTAACTTATCACACTTTTAGTAAATAGCTCTATTTCCACCAGGCCTTTTTAAATGTCTGTACTTAGGACCTGTGTTTCTTACTTTACATGGTCTGCTATGGCTAGATTATTGTTTTACTTGTGTAACCCTGCTTATGTTCTGCATGTTTGACTGTAGTTCTGTCTTATTATGGTTGCTGTGTATATTTATCATCTACATACCCTTATTAGTGTGCAGGTTTGAGGGGCTCCTCACCTTCACTTTGTATGGGAGTGGGCTATGCTGTTTGAGGTTAAGAGTGAGGCTGTAAAGGGTAAGTGGCTCAGACTTTGTATCCATTTGTCCTCTGTTCCAAAATTGCTAAGTTTATTTTCAAGACCAAGTTATACAAAGATCACTAAAAGGTCAGTCCTCATGGTAAACTTTGCAGAGGTTCACAGTGGGATGGCCCTCAGTTTTAGAGCAAATCAGGTATGTAGGAGGAGTGGAGGGATTCCAGACAGGAGTTCCTCCTTTGATGTTTTCAATCTTGAAAATAAAAGGGCTTTTAAAAACACAGGGCTCTATAGTGGGTCTTGGTGATTCAGTATAATAGAAAGAGCTGGAAAAAACCTCTCAGTCTACCACTGATATCGGACAGGGTCTAAAAGAGCTGGGGTGGTATAGCAACCTGAAGGGGGACTGGCATAAGTGTGCAGAGACCTCCCCCCGCAGGGACATGGAGAAGCAGTGGAGAGCCTTGGAGTAATCACCTGGTACTACGATCATACCCTAGTATTACTCCTCAGCATCAGAGTAGCAGAAACTCTGGTTTGGGCCCTACCCAACGCTTTCTATTTTAGCTGATGTAGGTGGTAGAGTCACTGGAGCAGTGTGGCAACCCCTGGCATCAGGGAACAACAGGGTCTCAGGGGTGGGTCTCCATATCCAGCACTTGCTACTTGGGTGGTGAAGGTCAGGGGTTGTCAACCAGGGGTATGCGTACCCCTAGGGGTAGTTGGAATAGTCCTTGGGGATGCAGCACCATCACCCACCACCCTGCACTGCCAACTCCCGGGAGCAGGGCTGGGGGGGAGTGGGGGAGAGGGCAGCAACACCCCTGTGCAGGCAACACAAGTGTTGGCCAGCTGGCTGAATGCAGAGGGGAAAGGAGCTTGCTGCCATCATCCATGACCAGTGCCGAGCCTGATGGGGAGCGAGCAAGCACTGGGGGGCGTGGGTGCTTGGAGGCTATTCACCTTAGACCCCTGTAACCACCCCTCCCAGTGCTGCTGCCTACCTGCAGAGGTGCAGCACTCCCATCCTGACCCAGCCCAGCTGTGTGCATGTGTGCAGCCGCATGGACACATCCGGGAAGTAGCACCTGCAGGTCAGTGTAATGGGCCAGGCAGGAGCGAGCCAGGGCCAGCTCATGGGGGGAGGGGGTGCCTCATAGTGGTTGAGAGTGGGGGCGAGGGGAGGTCCTGTGGGAGGGGGAAGTGTGTGGGTGGCTGTGTGCGCGCATGTGTGTGTGCATCTGCATGTGTCTGTGTGAGTCGGTCTATGTGCGTGTGCATCTCTGTGTGCATGTGCATGCCTGCATGTGCATGCATGTGTGCATGTGTACTTGTGTTCAAGGGAGGGAGAGTGTCTTTGTGTCTGTGTCCATGTGCAGAGAGTGAGTGAATAGAGTACGCGCCTGTCTGTGTACATGCCTTTTTGTGTGTATGTTTGGCCATGGCAGGGTCCACCCAGCCACTCCCACCAGCACCAGGAGGGGAAGCTCTGCCCACCCTCCATGCAGCCCAGCTCCTGTGGGAGCAGGGGGCCTCCAATTTTGTTTGCCAGTACACCTTAATCCACCTCTGCATATGTATAACTGGCCATGGGAAAGTGGTGTGCAGTGGCGGTGAGGGGCCGTGAGTGGTGATGGTGGTCACATGCAACCCCCCTCCCTCCCCCATGCTTCGCATCTGGCTGCTGCCACCAGAAGGGGTACACTTCTTTAAAAAGGTTGAAAACCCCTGGTGAAGGTGGTAGAGCCTCCAGACGGCAGCCTTGGGTGAGATCCTCTTCCCAACTGACTTGGCTATGTGGTAGCTCCCTGAGTTAGTTTGCCCAATGTGACTGTGATCTCATGTGAGCTACCTGTGACTGATCGGTTTTGAGCTATAGTTAAGGGTTAATAGTTAAGTTTTTCCTTGAGGAATATGCTTGTTTCCATCTTCCTTTTGTAATAAACCCTGTTTTAGTTCAACATTTTGCTTCTGAGTATGGAAATTTGCTCACTTTGGAACATACAATTAAAATTTATTTTCCCAGATTTCTGGGTGGGGAATTTTGAATTTGAGAAATGAAGTAAAACCCCTAAAGTTAAACCCAGCTCAGGTTACTACCGTCCAGTGCCTGGCAGAAGGCACGCTTGAATTACCAGCATCCGCAGAGCAAGATCAGCCCACCTTGGCACAAAAACTATGTTATTCTTTTTCTTTCTGATGGCAAAGTGCTGACAGGAAGACATTTGGTATTGATATATTGGAACACATGATAAATCAATGAAGCAAGCCCTGCTTACGAAAGATAAGTTTCATCCTATATGGTTCCAGTGTGGCAACTTTTGTGTAGTTTGTTCAGCTCCTCTGCTTCTCCTTGAGGGAATTTTGATGCAGTCTAATTAGACTGACAATTTTGTAAAAGCTAATTTTATGTCATGGCCCCCATAGGCCAAACAATGGGAAATGCTTGTGAAGGAAAACTTTGTAATGAGGCACAGAGTACTCAGAAATGAAGCTGATGCAGACAGAATCCACAGATCTTACTGTTTTTCATATCAACTCCAGTCAGGGAATATCTAGGCCACTGCTTGACACAATAAGGTACAAAAAGTTTTTTTTTTTAAAGAAATAAATATTTGTATTAACTATGCTTCTTTTAGTGTAATTATCATGTAATTATGTTATATATCAAAAAGTGACCTGGCTGAAATTATTACTGGAATATTGACCTGAGAGACAGTAATAGAGCCCCCTTTTGATGACAGCAGTTCTTTTTCCTGAGTAGTTCTTTCCATGGTTACATAAACAATCTCTGTAGATACCAAATGCTTGCTTTCTTGTACCTTCAGTTTTCAGAGAAATTATAGAATCATAGAGAAACAGGACCAGAAGGGACCTTCAGAGGTCATCTAATCCAATTCCCTCCTTGCAGCAGGATTAATCTTATCCAAACCATTTTATACAATCCATAATCTAAATCCTACACGAGACTGCCATCAACCCTGACACAACACAGACGTAACACCCTAACCTGCCATTGGTAAAGTAGGGAAATCTTGGCAGCCAACATCTGCTTCTGTGAAATGTTGTCAATATAGGCTCATGGGCTGAGGTCCTTCCCCCTGCTACAGGGGAAGACAAAAACCCCTACAGCTTGTACTAATCTGATCATGTGTTAAAATGACTTCCTGACCCCAGGTATGGTGACTGGTCTGGCCCTGAGCAGAGGGTCAAGATGCTTTAGCCTGGAACCTCCAGCTTTGGTCCTAGCAGGAGAATTGGCACAACCCTGTCAAAGTACCCAATCTTGGCTGTAGCCAACACCTAATGCCTCTGGGAAGGCTTAAAAACACCCTAATACTAGAAGCAGAAAGGCAGAGCAGGGGCAACCAGAAAAGCCCAGAAGCATGGGAAATGCCCATAGTAGAACATAGGCATAGGTAGGCCTAGCTCATCCCTGACCAGTTGGCTGTCCAACCTCTTCTTGAACACCTTTAGTGATGGAGACTTGCATAGGCAGGCTATTCCACTGCCTCACTGTTCTAACAGTGAAGAAATTTTTCCAGATATCCAATCTAAATTTATTTTGCTGCAACTTCAAGCCATTGGTCCATGTCCTCTTCTCTGCAGCAAGAGGGAATAGGTGCTTTCCCTCTTCTTTACTACAAGTATTTTAAGTTTGTTATCATGTCCCCTCATAAGCACCTTTATGCAAGCTGAACATATGTAGCTCCTTCAGTCTGTCCTCATATGACTTCCCTTTCAAGCTCTTGATCATCTTTGTTGTCCACCCGTGGAACCTCTTTAAATTCTTCACATTTTTTAAATGTGGAGCCCAGAACTGCACACACTACTCCAGGTGAGGCCTAAGCAGTGCTGAATAGAGGCACCATGACCTCCCATTTCTTACACCTAATGCTTCTGTTGATGCATCCCAAACCCTCATTTGCCTTTTATGTAGCTGCATCACGCTGAAGACTCATTTGGAGTCTGTCATCTACAGAGACTCTCAAGTCCTTCATAGCACTGCCATCCAGCCAGGCATCTATTGTGTGTTTTTTTTTTTTGATTATTCTTCCAGAGGTGTAGTGGCTTGTCTGCATTGAACTTTATTCTGTTAGCTTTAGCTCAACTTTCCAATCTATGGAGATCTTTCTGAATTGTGCTTACAGTCAAGCTCCTTTAATGTGTTCACAACCCTTCCCAGTTTCATATAATTTGCAAACTTGCTCAAGAAGCTTTCTGTGCCATCATCCAAATAATTAATAAACACGTTGAACAGCACCAGACCCAGGACAGACCCCTGTGAGTCTCCACTTGCAACCTGCTGCCATTGTGATATGGACCCATGAATAATTACTCTTTGCTTGCAGCTATGGAGCTAGTTAGCTGTACACTTTGTAGTAATTTTATCTATCCCACATTTCTCCACTTTGTTTATGAGAAGGTCATGTGGTACCTTGCCAAAAGACTTGCTGAAGTCCAGATATACTATCTGTCTTTCATCATGGGTTTTCACCATTTGTTTCCTTAGCAAAGAAGGGGTCAGTTTTTCCCTGAAGAGAAATTTCCTAGAGGGTTTGAGCTTAAACTATTGAGCTTTAGGATTATTTTTAAAGGTTTCCAAGGCAATCAAAATGCAGCAAAACCCCTTTCCAATCCCTGGCCCTTTTCTCAACAGTAAAAACCAAATCAACAAGAGTTCCCTTCCACCTCTAGAGAGCACTCCAATCCTAATTTAAACTCACCTCATTCTCCCACAATGCATATTATGGCAGTTAGAATTGAAGATTTCTCTTTAGCATGGGGGCAGAAGGGTGTGGGGGTGGGGCATAAAAGGACCTTTTAACTTAACATTTCAGGTAGGTACCTACATATGAGACCTTACTAGCTTCGGAGCTTAGTACATTACCTTACAAAAAACTAGGGGCTTTGAGTTCAATTGCTGCTACATTCTGGGTGCATACATACATATGGGTGGGCTGCACAGTAAAATAAAGAGCAATAAGCTTACCCTGGGTACGAATCTACATGTGCACACTGTTGCATACAGATATGCTCCTGATGGGAGTAGGCAGGTCTAGACTTGCTCCTGCCCTACTCTGCTCCCCTGCAGTAGCCAGGGGGAGCTGCAAGCCCTGGCTTCAGCTGCCTTAATGCTATGGGCACTCTCTTTAAAAGGCTGCCCCATGACTTCTTCCCTGGTCACATGTTTCTCTGGCCCAGAACAATCTTCAGCCTCATAGATTCATAGAAGTAGTGTTGGAAGGGACCTTGTAGATCTTCTAGTCCGACCCCTGCCCTGGCCAGGACAGAAAACCGGGCTGAAATGACCCCAGCCAGGTAGATGTCAAGCCTCCTCTTAAAGACCCCCAGGGTAGGAGCCATCACCGCTTCCCTTGGAAGTTGGTTCCAGATCCTAGCTGCCCTAACTGTGAAGTAGTTCTTATGGATGTCTAATCTAAGCCTACTCTCTAACAACTTGTGGCTGTTATTCCTTGTTATCCCAGGGAACGCTTAAGGGAATAAGGTCTCTCCCAAACCCTGCTGGTCCCCTCTAGTGAGTTTATAGATGGCCACCAAGTCCCCCCTCAGCCTTCTCTTGCAAAGGCTGAATAGGTTAAGGTCCCATAGCCTCTCTTCATAGGGTCTGCCC
Source organism: Crocodylus porosus (assembly GCF_001723895.1). Lineage (NCBI taxonomy): Eukaryota > Metazoa > Chordata > Crocodylia > Crocodylidae > Crocodylus > Crocodylus porosus. The sequence goes on from NW_017728947.1 coordinate 35,825,693, forward strand.
TGCCGTCCCCAGATCATGTGGGTGGCCCTCCTTTGAACCCTTTCAATGCTGTCCACATCCCTCCTGAAGTACGGGGCCCAGAACAGGACACAATACTTGAGCTGTAGCCTGACCAGTGTCACACAGAGGGGGAGGATCACCTCCTTGGCCCTGCTTAAGATGCATCTGTGGATGCACGGCAAGGTACAGTTAGCCCTACAGACCGTGACCTTGCATTGTTGGCCCATGTTCATCTTGGAGTCAGTAATGACTCCAAGATCTCTTTCTGCCACTGTGCTCTTAAGGAAGGAGTTTCCTAGCTTATAAGTGTGCTGCTAGTTCCTACTGCCCAAGTGCAGCACCCTGCACTTGTCTGTATTGAAACCCATCCTATTTTCGTTAGCTCACCCCTTTAACCTGTCCAGGTCCTGCTGTAATCTGTCCTTCCCTACTAGAATGCCCACCTCACCCCAAATGTTGGTGTCATCAGTGAATTTGAACTGGCTGCTTTTGACCCAGTCATCCAAGTCACTAATAAAGAAATCGAACAGTGCAGTTCCAAGAACTGAGTCCTGGGGGACTCCACTGCCTGCTTCCCTCCAGGTTGAAAATGACCCCTCCACCACTACCCTCTGAGTATGACCCTTCAGTCAATTTGCAATCCATCTGGCTGTGTAGGCATCAATGCCACAGTCACCTAGTGTTTTTTAATGAGAATGGGGTGGGAGACTTGTCAAAGGCCTTGCTGAAGTACAGAAAAACTACATCTACTGCGACACCTGTGTCCAATGCTTTTGTGACCTGATCGTAGAAGGCAATAAGGTTGGTCTGACAGGACCTGCCCCTAATGAAACCATGCTGGTTGCCCTTGAGCATCATCCCTGATGCTGGCCCATCACAGATGTGCTCCTTGATAATTTTCTCAAAGAGTTTCCCCAGGATGGAAGTTAGACTAGCAGGCCTATAGTTGCCCGGCTCCTCCCTCTTCCCTTTTTTAAAGATGGGGACCATGTTGGCTTTCTTCCAGTCAACTGGCACCTGGCCAGAACACTACAAGTGCTCATAAAGACGTGCCAGGGGCCCTATAATAACCCCAGCCACTTCCCTCAACACCCTGGGATGGACAGCATCTGGACCTGCTGATTTGAAAACATCCAGCCCCTCCAGAAGCTCTCTAACCTGGTCCTCCCTGACCTTAGGCCTGGCGGCATTTCTCCCGAGTCCATCTTGAATCTCGGTAGGGGAGTCTCGATCCCTGCAAAAGAAAATGGAGGTGAAGAATTTGTTAGAGAGGTCTGCTTTCTGCAATCACCAGATTGCCAAGCATATCCTGGAGTGGCTCTACATTACCCTATGCCTTCTTCATTCTCCCTATATATTTACAAAAGGACTTTTTATTATCTTTGATCCTTGATGCTAGCCTTAGTTTTACTTAGTCTTAGCTTTTCTAACAGCCCCCCTACACAACTGAGCGGTGGAGGTATACTCTTCTTTGGTGATAGCCCCTCCCTTCCACCAGGTGTATGCCTCTTTTTTGGCAATCAGGCATTCACAAATGCCCTTGGTGAGCCAGGGGAGCTTTTGGGCACTCTTGCCCCCTTTGCTTCTTGTTGTGATTGTCAACCCTTGGGCTCTGAATCTGTTTAAGCCTGCTGGAACAGCCCTCTAGGATCCTGTCCCTAGAACCTGTGCCCAGTGCACCATGGCTTCTCCATGCCCAGGCCCTGGTAGTAACAACCACCACCACAAATTTGTGCTTGCTACTATGCTCACCACACTTTGCAGCCACAGTGACCACCACCTGGCCCAGGTGGCCCTTAACTCCATCCACTCCCCTGTGCCACATGGCCAGGCTCACAGCCCTGCCTGTGGCCCACCACCCCCTATCCATTGGCTTCCAGACCCTGGGCCATCTCTCAGACCCTGGCAGGGACACCGCTGACACCCATATGAATACCACTACAAGCACTATGCATGAGTTCTTGGGGCCCTGGTCCCATTGCTTCTAGTCCTGCCCTACCAGATGGAACTGGTGGCACCATGTCATCCAGTGCACTTGGGATGACAACCAATGGCTGGACTCTTTCTGGATGACCCAGGCTATGCTCCAGGAACGACTTCACCAACTCAGTCTCCACCTAGAGTGGCAGCCCACCACCATGCACCCACCCCTTCCTGCAGAGACATGGGTCACCATCACCCTCCTTAAGCTTATCATGCCCACCAGCCTGCTCTACATTGGCCATCTTTTTGGAGTTGGGAAAGATGACCCCATCTTGGGGGTCTGTGGTACCCTCATAGTTTCATAGTTTCTAGGGTCGGAAGGGACCTGAGCAGATCATCTAGTCCGACCCCCTGCCATGGCAGGAAAGAATACTGTGGTCAGGGTAGGAGCCTACACCACTTCTCTTGGAAGTTGGTTCCAGATCCTAGCTGCCCTGACCGTGAAGTAGCGCCTCCTGATATCTAACCTAAGCC
>NW_017728947.1:35828160-35845815 GCF_001723895.1 Crocodylus porosus
CTGGGCTGGGCTGTAGTTGTGGGTGCTGTTTGGTTTGGCAGTCTGATGTTTCCTCCACCCTCATCTTCCCCTTCCCCCGACGAGCCTAGTTTAAAGCCCGCTGGAGGAGGTCTGCCAACCTAGAAGAGAACACACGCTTACCTTTAGGGGAAAGGTGTAGCCCATCCCATCCCAGCATGTCTCTCGTCATGATGTGCCAGTCGTGGTTGAGGAAGCCAAAGCCCTCCTCGAAGAACCATTCCTGCAGCTGCCAGTTGGTCTCCCTCGAGGGCATTCTGCACCATATGGTGCTCTAGCTCACAACCCTAGTGGTTGTGGGCTTTCAAGCCCTTAGCTTTTTGCAATGCATCAGGGCCCTACATGGGACACATCCCCATCACCTACCTGCCCTATGGGAAAACTGCTGATACTACAACTGGCAGTGCTTTACACTCAGTCATGCTGCAGGCTGTGGTGGACCACTGAGGCACCTTCACAAATATCAGGACTGGCTGGGCTGGAAGCACGCATGACACTAAGATCTTTTGGAACTCTACCCTGCCAGCCCAGGTGGAGAGCGACTGCTTTGTGCCAGGTGTCCCAGACCTGCAGCTGAGTGACTTGGTTATCCCACTAGTCACATCTGGGACCCTGCTTACCTGCTCTTCCCATGGCTCATGCACCCCTACACTGGCCAGCTCAACTCATACCAGGCACACTTAAGCAGGTGCCTGGGCCAGAGCCGTGCACTGGTTGTGTACCTTCAGGTGCCTCTAGGGATGCTGGTGCACCCTCACCTCCCACCTGAGGCCGATGTCCACTGAGGCCGATGTCCCCCCAGGTCATTGCCACAGCCTGCATGCTGCATAACATCTGTAAGCCCATGGGGAGATTTTTCATAAAGTCTGGGCAGAAGAGGCACAGCAGGTAGAGGACACCTGGTAGTGGGAGTGCTAGCTGTGGTGGCAGTGCAATAATGTGCAGCCCTCATTAGGTCCTGGGCAGGCCACACACCCAGCAGACAGACCAGGGCTCTGTGAACATGAGGCATTGGTGGACTACCTCTTTCTGCACTGTTGCTGTAGGGCACCTGGGTGGCTGGCCATGGGCCCCAGGCCCACAGTGCAGCCCCAACACCATGCACACTGGAGAGTTTCAAACACCAATCTTTATTTCCCTCCCCAACAACAGACTCCCTCCTCTAACCCCACTGCCTACCACCAGTAAAGCAACCTCTTCCCCATACAACTACATACAATGTGGTGTGTGACCTCCTGGAGTGAGAACAGTCAGGTGCAGGTGCCTACAGGTGGATCCTAGGGAGAAGTACCTGGCACCCCAGTCTGTGGCCACACCATCACAGGTGCTGATGCCATGATGAGGCCAGAAGGCTGCAGGGGGCATGCCAAGCCCATGAGTTAATGAGCCCATGAGTTAATGAATTCCTTTGTCACTGTGACCAGCCAGTCCTACAGAAGGGTGCAATTCTGTGTGCATCTCTGGCAGGGGTGCACATGTGGAGGGTACTGGCCAATGGTGGCAGTGTCCTTGTGGTTACATCCCTGCCAATGCCTGCAGCATCCCTGCCAATGTCTCGTGCTTCTCCCTAGCATGCAGCTGCTAGACCTACAGAGCCAGGACAGAGAGGCTGTTTGTGAGAATTTGCAACATTTCAGGGATAGCATGCACTGTATCGAGGGGCTGTGCATCATCTGACCTCAGATTGGGGGTCATACCCACTACACCCTGCTGCTTCTGATTGCCCTGGTACCCCAGGCATAGCTTGTAATGTGTCATGGGTCCCGGAGCTTTGATGGTGCCCCAGACAAGCCCATGTTTGCCTATATATGCTGCCTGGAGGGTATCTCTGCCTATGCTACAAGTTCCTGACTCCTGCGTTGGGTTAGATTAGTCTAATGCAGAGCAAAGTCTCCCTCTCAGTGTTAAAGCTGGTTAAAGGTGGTTCATGTGTCCCCTTTTGTTAAAGTAACACACGAGGATTGCCATTTAATAACTAGTGGGAGAGGGCAGGCAACATAGCAGTATGTTTCTTCCTGTCACATACCACAAAATTGATCTCTGCATAGTTTCTACATATAATCTTGGGAGAAAGAAATATTTCAGCAGGAACCTTTGTCAAAGAGCTGTAGAAATGTTACTAGTCCTTATAGCCCTTGGGTAAATATAAATATTCAAAAGCCCCTGGCAGAAGTGCTCTATCACACTTAAAGTGCTAAAAGCTATAGTGCAAGTGAACCCAGCAGATGTCTGATGTTTGGTGGGGGGTGGGGCTTAGAGCCTGCAGCACTGGCTGCTGAGGGTGCTCCTGCACACCTCCCAAGATCCTGATGGAGTGGCCCCTCTCCCGAGCCCCCCTGCCACCAGCTGGCAACTGTTAGCAGTGCTGGGGAGGAAGGGAGCCCTTCAGTGCCCCCCTAGCTGGGCTATGACACATAGTAGGGCCACAGTGGTTTCAGGGACAGAACCCCATCTTCCCCCTGTGGCCTTCCCCCCTGCACACACTCCACCAACTCCCAGCCAGGCTGTGTGCTGGGCTGGGATCGGAGGCTATCACTGACTTGGGTTAATGACAGCTGAGGGATGGGGCCATCCCTTGGCTTGGGTAGAAAAAACAAGCTATGCCAGAGGCTTGAGTGCAGCCCTGTGCAACACTGCCTGAGATGACAGCTTGTGCTCTAAGTTAACCTTTGATGCTCATCACAGACATTTGATAAAGCACTCTAACAGAAAGTGCTTCAAAGTTTTACTTCATCCATCAAGGGTTAACTTCGAACACAGTCTGCCATTTTGAAAGCACTCTAATAGCCATGACTGTCTGTTCAGTTACAGTGTTAGAATGCTTTTTGCCTGATTAAAGCAAGATAGGTGTAACATCTTTACCTAGCTCTTGATTTTCTTAATGCCTTAATTCTGGAAGCTGAAGAGGCAAAAATGTCAGAAGGCTTTGTAAACTGGGAATTCCTACTGGTACACTACTATATGGGCATGGGTTATACAGTAGAAGCATTATTTAACTTGCTAACATTTAGGACAAATATCCCTTAATTAATCTGATTAAGTTTTAATCAGAAGGGAATGGAAAAGTAATAAACAAATGCCTCTAAAACTTCCCATTAATGGCTCTTTCACACTAATGACCTGGATTGCAACATGTGTCATACCACATCAGCTCAAGTGTTTTTAATTGCATGAATAAAGATGGATTTGTATTTTTACAAAAGATGTTGCTCTTTTGGCCTTTTAGCATTATTATTGTCTATCTGTGCTTGAGAGGCAAGGAGTGATTTGGAGTATGGGGAACTTGTTAAAAACAAGAAGGTTAGCGTATTGTATGTTGGAAGCAGTAATTGGTTATGTGTTTAAGCATTTTATAGTCAGTATGTTTTACCTTCTGCAAATTAACTGTAGGTTCTCTTAGCACCAAAGGGAATTAACCAAAAGCATTTACCACAAATGCATGAGCAAACAGTTTAAAATAGAGTTTTTCTTATTAACAGCAAGATCCCCCAAGGAAGGGAGTGATCACTTTCTCTACAGATATTTATTAAGGGATAAAATAATTTTGATAAGTGTAAAAGATATTTCCAACTGTTAGCCTAATTAGCATTATCCAGTAACTATTAGAAGCAACAGTACAGGATGTTTCCTTTAATTTTCAACTGATAAATGCACATAAATAAGACAAAAGCCTTAAATTGCACTTTAGTAAGTGATGAACTCAAATATGTATTCTTAAGAATGCATTCTCGGTATCTGCAAAGAATGTATCTTTGCATTCCCTTAAGTGCCATGTAAGTATCAGTTTTCCTTCTATAAGCACAATTTTATAAAATACGTTTAAAGAACATATTCCTCCCCCTCCCCCACAATTACCATAAACTGTTTCTAGAGAATCTTGTTTCCAGCAGTCTTTAATAAGGACAACAAAAAAAAAATGCAGAACTAAAAACCGAGGCTATCTGATAATTAATTATGAGGAAGGCAATATAAAGCACTCAAGAAAAAATAAGAGAAAGGAAGGTTCATATCAGAACAGATGGGACAGGTATTCCTGCTTCCTACATCTTACAGTGTTCAATTCATGGTGTTTCAAGGGAAAGCAAAAATGTAAAATCCCATAAGATAGAGAGCTATCTAATAGTTGTTGGTGTTCCAGGAACCAGAAATAAATATTACAGCATATAAAACATTACTTATTAGAAGAATATAAAACAACTGATTTGACAAGCATAGGTCAATAATGATGAAACACAAAAATGCCAGGTCCTGCAATCCCCTTTCAAACCTTAGTCACATTTCAAGTTCCAGACTCAAAGATCTGATTAAAAAAATTGGAACAGACTTTCTTTTTTTCAAATATGAAAACGTTCTCTGAATACCAGCTTTTACCTTTGTTTGTCAGAAAGGACTTTCCTTCAAAACTTGCAGGATTAATCAAATAGAAGAATGACCAGCAGATAATTACATTTCATAACGAAATGCGGGAAAGACAGAGAACAAATAAGCTTTTGGATCAAACTAAGTCTATGATATGTTCACAATCAAATGAAACCTGTTAATTTCTCAGCTGTCTTTTATTTTTTTTCATCAGCAGAATATAATTATCTTAGTCATATTAAGATTTAATCAAAGAAGTTTTATGAAGATGATTTTTCTATTGAACATCATGCCACCTTTTACCTTGAAATTCCTTAATCTTTGTCAAAAACTTTACATGATCTTCAGGAGTCCCACTTAGATTTGTTGCTTCCCATAGTTATCATATTACATTTATTTGGAACGAATTGAATTTTTTTCATTTGATGCATAGAAATTTACAGGTATTATCTATATTAGATTTTTTTTACTAGAAAACATATGGTAATACAAGAGATAAAAAGGGCATGTGAAACAAGAACTTTTTGGAAAATCAAAAGTAAAACAGTTGGATTGTATTTATGGGGAGAAGGCAGTGTCCAATGAGGGTCATATTATTCTCTGGATACTTGCAGATGTTACATGGATCAAACTAACTAGAGTTAGGTTGATCTAAATGCTGATCTGTACAGATGTTCAGGGAGATTAGACTGGGCAAAAAAAAAAGCTGGTCCAATCTAATTTACGCCACTGGAGGAGGTGATTTAAATTAGATTGGGAATAAATTAGCCTGATCTAATAAATGTCTGTACACATTCAGACTCAGCCCCAGGGCTAGAAAGCCCAGCCTGGTGAATATTGTAGCCTAGGGCTGTGGTTCTCCTATCCTTTCTTCTCACCTGAATTGGGTTTTCTTCAGCCCTTGGCAGGGCCATCCCTAAGGGGGTGTGAATTGGGGTGTTTGCCCTGGGTCCCGCACTTTGGGGGCCCCCGCAGAGCTGGGCGGAGCAGCCACGGAGACTTTGTGCTGCTGCTGGCTTTGCATCTGGCCGCTTGCTACTTCCTACCTTCATGAGCTGATTTGCCTTGGGCCCAACACCCTGCTTGGGTTGAATCTGGCCCCTGGATTAGATAACCACCACTACAGACCTACCAGCCCCCAACTCACAGACCCACCATCCCCTCCAATCCCACCCCCCATAAACCTGCTAGCTTCCACCAATCTTACCTGCTCCTGCTCCCACCCTCACTTACTTAGATTGGTATGGCATGGCTCCCAGCAACAGCGAATGTATGCACAAGTCAAACCCAATTTATGATCACACAGCTTAAAATAAGCCATGTGATCATCACTTGGGTATCACAAATGTGTGTATATATCCCCAGTGTTGTAAGGTTTTTAGTCTAGATTTTCAGAAAAGTTAGGTCTAAAAATACACTTCTAATTTGCTCAAAGGTATTCACAATTATTTCTGGATAATACAAATAATATACCTTTCATGTATATATTATTTATTTCCTTAGTACAGTGGTAGCTCTCAAGAGCTCTGTCAGGGACCAGTCACTTTGCAAACACAGAACAAAGATGGCCTTTGTCCTCAAAAGCTTTTAATAAAAATGAATGTGCCATTACACAGTCAGCCATACAATCAGCAATACCTTATCTGAGAAAGTTAAAGGGTAGGCTGCATTCTTTCAGAAACACTTTCACTTTATTGTTCAACCTTTTCTTTTTTTCTATGTACTTTCTAATGTGGTATTCATGTTGGGTTTAGAAATAGAATCAGTCATAGAAATAGTCATCTTGGTTTTCATTTCTTTTACCAAACCATAGCAAAAGGGCCAACAGCCATGTTAGCTAAGCAGGAAAATCCTTTAACTGATTACCTTTGTTAAGAGGAAAATCAAAAGTTTAACAGCTCCTACAGGATTTCAGGAAATTATTTGTATTTTTATTTTCAAGACAGCTATGACTTTCAGCATGGGGATTATAAAGAAAAGGACAGCATCTGGGTAGAGTTAATTGCTACTCATGGCCATAATCAAGCCAAATTTGAATTAACCAATGGCTCTTATCAGCCTGTGAGCACAAAGATGGACCCCCTGCCTCTCTGCCATTAGACTGTACAGTACTGGGCCAAAAAATATAACTAGAAATCATATTCATAGTATGGGACAAGTAAGGAAAAACCTTGTAAAATTCACTGAAATAATTTATTTCTTCATTGTGCCTCCAGACAAAACACAGTAGGAGGGAAAGCAAGTTTCATTCTCAGAAAGGGCACACCTAGTGCTTTTGAAAAGCCAATATAATTAAACATCTTACATTGCTCACACAGAATAACTAGTCTTTTTAAAATCATGGCCTCTCTGCCCAGTTCTACTGTGTCTTAACCCCAATCCTGACACATACTCAGCCCTTATTGTTAAGACACATCTGTGGCCTATCTCAGAAATAATATTTCCAAGATGCCATTGACCATGTGAATATGGGATCCTGGAATTTCCTATAGTTAGCTCCTACTTCTAATAGGTACTATAAATAAATAAACCAATCCATTTGAGGTTAGGTGGTGTTTAGTTGTTATTGGGTGTCCAAAAAATTCTGTCACTGGAGTCTCCCTTAGAAAAAAACTAATCATTAGATCCCTTGAATATCCTTGCCAAGCTTTGCTAGTTTAGAGTGATTATTTTGGGACCAGTAAAGTCTTCCCAAAAGGTATTCCAAGTTCTCAACTCCTCTCACACTGTCTGCCTGACTTCTGCTTATCATTATTTTTTTTCCCAATAATGAGAGATCTGATCATTTTAACTGTAAATAGTAATAGAAGTAATTTATTTACAGCTTGCACCAAAGCAATACACTGAAATGAACAATACACATTAGATACAGTAAAATAACAGCATTTAAATAATTTGTCATTTTTTGCTAAATACATACAGTAGGACTATCCATTCTATCAGTGTAGAGAAAATTAAAACAGAATACAGTGTATGATGATAGCAAAGAAAAGATAACATGAAGCACTGAGCGAAACAAAACAATAGAACTTTATTTGATTTTGACCCTTATTCTTGGTGCAGGTGACACATTCCTGTAAGGAGTACAGGACAGACTCCAAAATGTTACAGAGAGGCCAAATTTTTTTTCTTCATTAGTCCCGTATTTAAAAATTCTTATTAATGGAAATATCCATTTTCCATTTAATTTTTAAAAGAACAAACAGGACTACGAATTGTGATTGAAGTAATAGCTTTCATTCTTCCCAGAAGAGCATATTCTTCTGTCTGAATACAGGGTGTGACTTCACCTGCACATGACTACTACAGAGCTCATTAGAATGAACCTCAATCTAGTCATGGCCTCTTATTGTTTGTAGGTTTGTGCCACAGACAGGCAGGTTTCTAGGCCAAAGAAGTACTTTATTAATCTGAAAAAAAGGAAAGTTTGAGACAGACTCACTGCCAGCATATGTGGTGTCATCTTTATTTCTTAAAGTTATGTCTTGTTTTAAATATAGGGGGAATATTGAGTCAGTGATCCTCACATTTCCCAGGCCATTTCTCTGGAGGAAGATACAGATGTTACTTAATCATCCAAACCAGGGTTTATTTGGCAAAGGACAGGCTTCTAGAATACCTTTCTTAGGGTATTTAATACCTGTAAAATAACTAATTTTCATCTGGTAATTTAGAATTCTTAATTGAGCTAAAATGCTCACAACTGCAAGTACCTGAAACACTGGGAACCAAGGAAAGTGAGGTACTAACAGACTGTTTCAAGAAAAAAATATGAAGAACTGGGGCAAAGAAAATTTAAATTGAATATCAGGAAAAGATTTCCTAACCGTCTCACAGAAGAAACAGTAGTTAATACGCTCCTCAGTTCATTTTGACCTATATAAGAAAAAGAACTAGAGAATATGTAGGGGAAAAATGAGTCATTCTGCACTTGTCCAGGATGGAAGAGATGGATAAGACCTGGCTTAATTTCAACAGGACTGTGAACCATTACAAGAGGAAAAAATGCTTACTTTGAAGAGGTAATCATGGTTATTTCACCGTGTTGTGACTCTCATCGCAAAGGAGAGGTTCAGTCATTTTGTGACACAGTCGGCGCATCTACATGTACTTTTAATTGCTACTGAATTTGCTGTGCAATAAGCTACTGCAGCAAGCAATTTTGGCTAAGTGTCTACACATGCAGCAACCTGGCAGAAAATTTTCTGCCAGGTCCCTCTAGCCCTCCTAGGCACCCCTGTGGCCACTGAGGGGGAGTTCCAGTCTCTGGCCCCAGTTGCCAGCACTGCTCTGTGCTTTCTGAGCAGCTAGTTCTTGTGCACAGAGGAGCAGTGAGGTACATGCAGAGGGAGCACTTGACACCTGTGTTAGTATCCCCTCTGCATTCCTTGCTGCTTCAGCGAGGAACAGGGTCCCTCAATCCTGCTATCTACCTCAGTCACCCTGCTGTTCCACTGCATCAACCAACAGCTGGCCCATGAATGTATTGCCTTGCCTGGCTCTCCCACATGCAGTGATTGCCTGCCCACGGACCACATGCCCTCCACCAGCAATGCTGATGAGGTGCTCAGAATGCCAGTGCCAGGACCATAGTCGCCTCCTGGGCCTCCAGTCCCACCGCCTCTGGGCCCACCATTCAAGCCAGCACTGGTGGCAGCACCTGAGGCAGTGCTCCTGGGATGTTGAGCAGTGGGTGGACACCTTTAGGATGGACCTGCTCTGGCCTCAGCTGGAGTGCCAGGATACAAGCATGGGCTTGGCCTTCCCTACTGACACCTGCTTGGCCCTGGCACTGCTCAAACTGGCCACACCCACTAGCCTGCAGTATGTGGGGCACATGTTTCATTTGAGCAAGGCCACACCAGGGAGGCTGTCCTGGAGGTGTGTGCTGCCCTTCAGGATGTGCTGGTGAACACCATCCTCCATGTCCACAACCCCCAGGAAGTGGTGATGAGGATCTGTGCACTGGGATTCCCCCATTGTATTGGGGCTCTGGACAGCACACATATACCAGTGACCTGCCTTCCCCATGGACACTGGCCTCAGGGATTTCCACTCTGTGGTCCTGCAGGTGGTCATGTACCACTGGGGGACCTTGAAACATGTGAGCATGAGCTGGGTGAGAGCGTGCATGATGCCTGTGTTTAGAAACTCCAGACTGGCCACACTGGTGGATAGCGGGAACTTCATGCTGGGAGTGGAGGACCCACAACTGGGCTCTGTCATTGTCCCATCCCTACTCATCAGGGACCCTGCATACGTGCTCCTGCCCTGGATGATGAAGCCCTACACTGACAACCTGGGCCCTCACCAGGCCCACTTTAATTGGTGCCTGGGCCAGACCCACACCCTTGTCAAATGCACCTTCAGTTGCCTCAAGGGCTGCTGGCATTCCCTTACTACACACCTTGAAGTGGCTGAGAACAACCTCACTTGGGTCCTTGTCACAGCCTGTGTGCTGCACAATATCTGCAAAACTCAGGGAAAGTTGTTCTGTGAGGCCTAGGCAGAGGTGGTGTGGCAGGTGGTGGTGGCCTGGCAGCAGGAGCATGACTGCCATGGGTCCCCCCCCAGTAAGGCCCCAAGTGGGGGCCAAGGCACCAGGTGTGGGAGGGTCTTGAGAAAAACCTCGTGGACCATTTCATTTTCTAGTCTGCCTTCCCTACTGACCACAGACCCACTACCCCCTCCCTGCTCCCAGCACCACTGTCATGCCAGGCACATGTCCAAACAAGAACTCTTTATCACCCCCTGCCCCTCCCCCCTCCCCTTCCCTTCCCAAACAAACAGAGCCCTTCCACCACCCTCCCCACCCACTAAGAATAAAAAATCCTCTTCCCAGTTTCAAACTATTTACAAGAGTCTCTGTATTTTCGTGATCCATGTTGGGTTTCTTTGGGGTGCCAGCACCTAGGGGGCAAAGCATGGTGGTAGGTACCAGCACCCCAGCTTATCACCATTCCCCAGTGGGTCTGGGGTCTGCAGTTACCATGGCAGGTGTAAGGCTCACCCAGGGGCAATGGTGGCCAGTGATCCTCAAGGGCAGGTAGCTTCTCCTCTGGATGCTGAAGTCCAGGCCCAGAAGGGCCAGTGTCTAAGTCTGGTGCTACTCCAGGCACCACCAGCTCCAAACCCAAGTGGACCCAGGGCAAGTGATGGGGTGGGCCCAGGCAGGTGGCAGCAGACCTGGGGTGGGGGATAGTCTAAGGGCTCCTGCAGGTGGGATGCAGTGGAGGACCTCCTCCCAGGGCTAGGTGGGGCCTGCTGTGGGGTGGCAGGCAGCTGCAAGCTGGTCTGCATGGCTAGGGCTGGGGGCCAGGCAGTGGCAGGAACACACAAAACTGACAGGCCTGAAATGGTGTCTAGAGTCCAGCGGTCACTGTCTGTGGCCTCCACAGCCTGGCCCAGGATGTTTATTTCGGCACAAAGGATCTGCAGGTGCTCCCACTGTGGGGCCAGAAGCTCATTCCTGGAACATGCACTTCGCCCAGTCTGACCTTCCAGGTGATATCATCCATCCACCACCTCTCCTGATGATCCAGGTCCTCCTTCCACCAGGTCTGAGCCCACTCTTCATGCTCCTTGGCCACTGCCAGGAGGGTTCTGTCCTTCATGTGCCTCTGGCACAGCCGGCACATCTACAGGGCTCCAGTGCTGGGTGGCAGCAACCCTGAGCCTGCATCCCCACTCGGCCCTGAGGCATCTACCTTGCATCCAGATGCAGGACCTGCATAGCCAGAAGTCTTTTGTGAGAGTTTGCAACATTTCAGAGATAAGATGCTCTGCACCAGGGGCCATGCACTGCCAGGCCTCAGATGGGAGACTCAGCTGTGCACTGGCACCCTGGAACCATGGTAAGTCGGCTAGGAAATCCTGGGCCCAGCCAGCCATTGGCTGAATTCCCCACCTCTGTGTGCTCTGCTGGGGCTAGTGGATCCCTGGGTGCTGGCTGAAGGCAGCCTGCCTCCTGTACCTCCTTATCAGAGTGGGATAGGCCAGGCTCCTGGCAGCACCTTCTGCTGCAGCTCCAGACCCCACTCCCTCTCTCTCTCCTTGCAAGCCAATCACTCTGCTGTGCTGCTGCCCAGCCCATACCAGGGTACTAGGGTTTGGGGCATGAGGGGCTCCCAGAGAATGCACAGACTCCTGTGGTGTGTGACCCCAGGCAGGAAATAGATATTGGCTTTATAGTCCACAAACAGGGGCTGCCAGTGAGGCAGTCCAGCACTGGAGCAGGAGAAACTCCCAGCTATGATCCCTGGGGTTGGTCTCAGGCTAGCCCCCTAATGGGTGGCAGCAAACTTAGTGGTGGGTCACATCTAAACATGCATTACTGTGTAATAGCTAATTTTGATTAAATTTTCTACCTGCACTTCCTGGTATCCAATTTAAGTGAGAGTAAGGGAATTTACTATGCAGTAAGGTCATGCACATGTAGACATTCACTTGTACTGTACAATTGTGGTATTAGGTAACTGTTGCCTAAAAGTGGGCAACTGTGCAGTAATATGTCTCATGTAGACATGCCCAGTATGACAGGAACAATTCTGACATGTTACAATATCATTATCTGTCAAGGTATTTAAAGACCCAATGCATTTTTACCCCTGAAATGCAAACCTAGGGAAAATTTTCCATCTTGTTTACTTGGGAACAAAAATAGAGTGTGTATCAAGTGTTTGTTATGCAGGTCTTCTTTAGGAGTTGAAAGTCAAATGCAGACTGAATAATATCTTGTTTCTGATTAGCAATATTGTAGATCTGATGTATTTAAAAATGGGGAAGTGAACAGGTAGGGCTGTAGATGTGAATGGTCAACATCAAAATGTTCACTAAATGCAAAGTATGAGCACACCTTGGGAAAAAAAAAGCAAAGGGAAGAAGATACTCCTTTCTACTAGCTTGAAAAATCCTTATACCCCAAAGGCTTTCTTCTGTTTAACAGAGCAAACAGCAAAGAAAGCAATGGGGTACATTGGGCGCATCTACATGAGACACATTAATGCACATTAGTCTAATTTAATCCAATTACAGGTGTGTGTCTATATGTGTGTGCCCTTAATGCCATTAAAATGGTGAAACTAAGCTAATTGTGCCTAAATTTGATACCTGCAAATTATCAGGTATATCTGCACATGCAGGTATCAAATTTAGTCTCAATTAGTTAAAGCGCATTAACACATGTGTAGAAGCAACCCAGCACTAAAGTTACTGTCCAACCACTAGGAGCACATGGCAGGGCTCCAGGGACTTGGCACTAACTTTAGTGTCAAGTGTTTTAACTTTAGTGCCAAGTCCCTGCATATGTAAACACCTGCCAAAAATGGCTTAATGCACGTTAGCTTAAAATGCTCATTAAATTTAGTCGTGCTTAAATGCATGTGTAAAAATGCCCATTGTCTAACAGAAGCAAAATGGGGATGAACATCCATTACAGATACTGAAGTAGCAGAGATAAAAGCAGAGGCTATAGGAAAAGTGGCACAGAAGGAAGAAACACTGTACTTATAGCAGCAGTAGCAATAAAAAATGAAGCAATATTGCAGTCACAGGCATAGAATTAGGCAAGAAAAATGCAGGCAGTGCAACAGAGGTAGCAATGAAATAAGCAGATTCTGGTGTAATGGCAGAAACACTGGCAGGAAGGAGGCTGCACTGCAACGACACCCAATGAAATCACAGCTGTGGATGTTGCAGCATTTCCCTCTTCCATTTTGAATAGACACCATTCTAACCTAATTGTCATACCAGCTGCAGAAACATGTAATCACAATCAGATTCTTTATTTCCTTCAGCCACTACCATTAGCTGTGTTACTTCTTTCTCCTAGCTTATCTACAATGTTAAGTTTTATTTTGCCAAAGACATGAAAATACCAGTAAAGTAACTCTATGCTTGATAGTCATGTGCACCCTATGTTATTTGCTTTCCGTAGAGTGAGTTAGGGGGCAGGCACTTGCAAGGGAGAAATGCAGAGAAAATATGAATAGGGTGAAAACAAAAAGATTAACTGTGTCAATATTTTTTGTGTGATTGTGTTGCAAGGGCAGGATAGTGTTTTCTTTCATATGTCTCTCTATATAGGACTTGAGCAAAAGGACTTCCCTTTGTGGGCGTTACATCAGACCTATAGCTCTGATACGCTTCAGGTCAGGTAAACTGACTTACAACTCAATGGGTGTGTCTACATGAGATGTTTACTGCAGAGTAGAACAATTAGCTCCATAGTAAATGCCACTTAATTAGACATGCACCCTTATTCGGCTGGAATAAACTAATTAACTTTGCAGCAGGATAGTATGTATCAATGCTGCCCCAGCTGGCAGGGCATAAGGGTGCTTCAGTGCGGGGGATGCATGTCAACCCCTCTACAGCATGTTGAGCTGGGGGTGGAGCATTTCTGGGCTGGCAGGCTGACTCCCCAGGCCTCCTGCCAGCTGGGGCTGCTCTGACACAGCTCAGAGTACTGTGATCCCAAGTGCACATACAAATGGCATGCCTAGGAACAAGAAACTCCAGAGTGATAAGCAACCAAAGGAACTGGATAAAGTACCATCATCACGGATACCCAAGTGGGTATTCTAAGAAAAGTAGTATTATGATGTGCACAGGGACAAGAACACTAATGATGATGATAACAATAAGGATGATGGCATGTTATTTCTACCATGTGAGATGCAGATAAAATGATATCATGATAAAAGCAACATGGAGGACTTAAGATAGAGGGATTTCCTCACTGAACATAAAACAACAAAGTATTTCGGTGATTGTTGTCTGACAGCACAGGAGGGCACCTGGTTTTCCTATAAACCTCTGAGTTTAGGGAAAGAGAGGCAGCAGCTAAAATTAGCGAGACTTCAACTCAGCTGGAACATGTACCAAACTCAAAGTAGATCTTATTGAAGTGGTTTAAAGGGATATTTGGGAGCCTATATTTTCATGGTTCCAGTTCCAATGCAGTTAAAATCTACTGTAAGTCACACTGGTCTTATGATCTAAGATGATTATAAAACACATTCTGCCAAAGTTGAGCCTAAATATTACCTACTTTTTTTATTATTTGATCTTGATTGGTCAAACTCGGTAGATGGCATCCGAGAGAGTCATAATTTTCTGCATTCTGCATAATGGTGAAGGGGCTACTATGGATTTATAAATCCACTTCCTCAAGATAGCTCTCATTTAAAACACAAGATTGCAATTTGAATTTTAGATCTAAATCTGTTACATAATTCATGCTAAGAAGGATGGGTTCATCTCTAAAATTTTCACTCATAAACTATTGTGTGAAATATTTATATTATTAACACACTAGACAAATTTTTTCTTCCTTTTTTTTCAACTTTGAGTTTTCCACACATTGTTATTTGTTACTAAGATTTAGGGGATTTGGGTATAGTACTAAACCTAACTTTTAATTGCTATCTTACTTTTTGGCAACTCCATTGTAAGTTTACTTATCTGTTGAATAGAGGAGGACAATATCTGTTTACCTGATTGGAAGTTGTGATGTCTAAAAAATGTCTATAAAAATATTTGAGATTCTCAGAAGGTACTGAAGGAGTAAAACTACACAGAAAAACTATATGAGTAAAACTATACAGAACACCTTTAGCCACTGGAATATGCTTGGTTCAGATTTTATTCTAAATACTTCTATTTTCAGCTTAGAATCTGATACAGGAACCTTCAAGAGTCATTTATCAAACTACTGTTGAATATCTTGGCCTGCAAATTATAATCCTCTCATTAAAATTGATAAAAATAGACACTGCAAAAAGTGCGAGTGAGCCAAATCAATATTAAAATATTTAAAATCCTGTTAAAAATTAATTTAATGCAGAAAAGGACTAAAGGTAGCCAATCTGTAAGGATTACCCTGTGATGGCTGCTGTGTTTGTTCAGCAAACATAATGAGAAATAAGGAACTGAAAAGATTATATGATTTGCTCAGCATTCCCTCCACAAAATAAAGTAGTAATAAAATGGAAGAGATGTGGGATTGATAGGCTATCAAAAGTAGTAACAGCAAAAAATATTTTTTTATTAAAGTACCTGTTCCTGTATGAGATGTCAGATCAAGAATAATGAGTTATAGGAATGTAAAATTGCCATAAGTGACTATTACATATGTGTTGGTAGCTGGTCTTTAACAGTGGCCAGAACCAGATGCTTCAGTTGAAGGTATATTTATCTTAATACTACAGGATTATCTGTTCATGGAGGAAATTTCTTTCTGACCCTAGAAACTCTGAGATCGACTTATGTACTGAAAAACTAAGAGCTTAATATATCTTATATATTTCCATTGGAGCCAAGATAAATGTGAATATTTTAATTATTTAAACTAAATTATTTACCTAAACAAAATCAATTATAACCCAACCAATTATAACCCAAATAAAATTAACTATATTATAATTAATTACGCAGACAAAATTAATATTTTGTACCCTATCCTTAACACTCAGGGTGCTTCAGAATTTAGCTGTCACAATACTCCTGAAAGGCAAGAAGGATTACAGCTGTAAGTCTATAACCTTAGTGCCATCATGCCCTACCTACTGCCTGACCTTAGACTAACATGGCTAAATACCTCTCAGCTATAAGCGAAAAATTATTAACTATGTAGCAAAACCCCCGGTTTTTCTTTTTTTTTAAAATGCATTCCCTCCCCTTCCCCAACCATTTCTGACTTTGTCTCTCCCTCTCTATTCCCTATAGATAAGTGAGCTAAGACATAGGATAAGCTTCAGCATTTTATTTTGGTAGCAAGTTGTTTTTTTTTTTTAATTTCTCCTTCTTTATATTGTATAATTATTATGTTTATATTTATTTTTACTGTTCTATATTACTGTTTTACTGTTTTACTGTTTTATATGATTTAGGCCTACATATGTAAGTTAGCATAAGTCATGTCAAGTTTCCATTTTGTTTGTCAAGTCTCCATCCTGTCCCTAGGCCCAGTTGTGTAACCCATGACTCAAACCTACCCCTCCTATGTAACTTGGTTCCCAAATGAATGGGGATGAATGAGGGTGCTTGAGAGACAATGGCAGTAGATCTAAAAATAGCTTCCTCTGAATGACCAAACCATCAAAATAATATCTGGACCACTGACTCAGCACTTGGAGCCGCCTTCAGCATTCAAGAAACAAAAGATGAGGCAACCCATCACTGTGCCAAGCTGCAAACGCTCAGTAAGATCACCTGGAGCCCTCTGGAACAGGACTGACCTTGCCTGGACAGGCCCTCCCCATAGGAGATCAGAGGTAGTCTGCCCCATAAAAGGGGTAGTGAAGACTGACTCCTTGGGACACCCTCTCCATCTGGACCAGCACCATGCCACACCACCTATTAACCCAGAGGCCCTGCCAGTGACCCCCCACCCCGGACAATACCTGCTGGACAAAGACCCTTTTCAAGCCCCACCCTCTCTTCAACCAAGGACTTGGACTCTGTTTCTCTTCCCTATCCTCTGGACTCCAGTCCTTCCACTGAGTCTCTTTTACCTGTTGTCATTGTGAGTGCTTGTGTGTGTGTGTATGTGAACCGATAACTTCATGGATCTGTGTAGTGTGTTGTCTGTTTAATAAACCTGCTATTTGGAACCTTGAGTTGGGTTTTGCTTTACGATGGTTCAGCCCTGCTCCAATCTCTGCTCCTTGCCCCTCTAACTTCTGTCTCATTTCTCCCTCTCCTGCTTCTGGCTCTCTGCCACCTCCAACACCTGTCCTGAGCTCCTCTCTGTCTCCAGCCCCCCTGCTTCTTTGCCACTGCTTTCTCCTCACTGTCTTTCCTCCTCAGCAACCAGGTTTCTGACTCAGTTTCCTTCCCGGTTGTTTCTTTCTTGCCACCACTTATCTACTCCCCACCCCCAGTATCTCAGTTGTCTGCTTCAGTTTCCAGCCCCAAGCTCCCAGGTTTCTGTCTCTCTCGCTTTCTTGGCTGTCTCCTCCTTGCCAGCAGGCTTCTTCTTCTTTTTTATAATCCCTCCTATTCTCCAGTGACCTTGAGTAACCCTGGGGCCACTTGATCTTAATTAAACCCAAGTCTCAGTTCCTTAGTGAGCTTCTCTTTAGTCCCCCAGTTCTAATCCTGGTTCTGGCAACTTTTACTCCCTACACTTTAACAATCTCTCTCTCACCTTAATCTTCCCCCATGTATCCCGGGTACCCCAAGCACACACATAAATACTGTACCATCCAAGTTGGGAACTTACTTATGTGTAGGTGGATTGTATATGTGTGAACTGGTGTGTGTGTGTGTGTGTGT
>NW_017728947.1:35847091-35848466 GCF_001723895.1 Crocodylus porosus
TTGCCGATAGCACCAAGACCCAAGGAGCATGCATAAACTGGGAAGCCCTTAAACAGTCCTACTCTTCCATAATTCAGATTTCTGGTTCTTCAGAACAATTAAGAATTTCAAAACTATGTTTTGGGGTAAGAGGCAGTCAGAATTCGATGAATGTGAGGCAGAGTTCTGGCAGTGCCTACTGAACTGTAGGTACAACAGGATGGGGCCCATGACGCACTCAGTAGGCACATCCAGAAGAGCACGCACATGCCTACAGTGTCCCAAACCAGTTTGAGATGCTGCAAGAGGCACACTGTGAATGAAAAAATGTTCCCTGCACAGCATATTTGCAGTGTGGGCTCAAAATTTGATACCTGGAAATCCAGGTATAATCCCAACCCCCCGCCAAAAAAATAAAAAACAAACAAATGAGGAAAAAAAAAAACAGGGGGGAAAAAATGGGCAACGCATGGTTCTGGACTCTACCCTGAAGTAACCCAGAAGCTGATCCTCTGGAGAAACACTTTGGTTTCTGGCCAGAACAACTCTATGTGCTACTGTTGCCCCAGCATATGGGACATGAACCCTTAGCATGCTGGGGTAAGCAGGAGCAGGGCAAGCATCTGGAGTGACTGGGACCTGGAAGCTGTCATGGGTAAGTAGGGACTAGGGAAAGAGATTGGGCGGGGGGGGCAGCTCAGCATGTGTGGAGAGATTCTGAGGGGGGTTGTATGGGGGTAGGGGGGTTGGCTGGTGGGCATGGGTCCCCCACAGGGTGCACAGCCTCCCCCTGTAGTAGCAGCATCCATCAGGTGCTCAGGGCCCGCTGCTGTTGGAGCCCCTCCATGGTGCAGCATGGCTCCAACCACCTTGTTGCAGGTGTGGCCTGGCTTGGGACAATGCAATGTGGCATGGGGCCGTGTGTCTTTCTGCACCTCCAGGCCACTTGGACTGTCACCCAGGGGCTGGCACCACTCACAGGGACTGCGTGGCAGGCCGGATCCTGCCTTCACAGAACTGGCCCATCCAAACAGTTCATGGGGCCTGTGGAGGCAGGACCCAGCCTGTCATGAAATGCATTACCTGAGAACAGCACCAGCCCTCGGGTGACAGCTCAAGTGGCCTGGAGCTGCAGAAAGGTGCACAGCTCCATGACATTCCAAGCTGAGCTGAGCTTCACCCATGACAAGTGGCAGAGGCTGCAGTCCCCCTATGGGGGAGGTGTGGCTCTAGAGGGGAGCTGTGGGTCCTGCAGGGGAGGCTGAGGGTCCTGCATAGGGGGAACTATGGACTCTTCTGGGGGGAGTTGTGGCCCTGTGGGTATGAGCTGTGGGCCCTTCAGGGGGAGCTGTGGCCCTGTGGGTATGAGCTGTGGGCCCTTCAGGGGGAGCTGTGG
>NW_017728947.1:35849456-35876427 GCF_001723895.1 Crocodylus porosus
GTGAAAATGAGTGATCCTGAGGGGGACACTGACCACAGCCCCCAGGGCTGTGCCCACCAGTCCTCAAAGACATCCAGGGAGGTGATGGACACCACCCAGTGGTGCTCTGCCAGAGGTGTGTGTGGACCAGTGAGAGGGAAGTGGCCCAGCAGTCCCTGGGGAACTTCTCGGCCAGAGCCTCCTTCCTAATCATGTATATGGCCCACAGTCCCTGGGCAACCTACTTGGCCAGCGGCAGGAGGAGGTTGATGAGGGGGTCCTGGGACTTGGTGGTGCCATGGATAGGGTGTCCAAATATAAAAAAGGTGGGAGGTGAAGTTCATCCAGAACCTCAGGAGGAGATTCCAGAGGTGGAGATGGAGGGGGCCACAACCTGGTGTACTTGAGCGTCATGTGCACTAGAGTCTCCCTCTGCCCACAGAAGGGGCAGGAGACTGGGGTGTTGGTAAAGCTCATGACATACATGCCTGTGGCGATGGCTCCATGGAGGAGCTGCCAGCTGAGGTTCCCAGTGGCTCATGGAATGAAGGTGCAGTGCAGGCTCAGCCACTGGGGTGCCCCAGCTATGCCCTCACTGAACAGGTCCTGCCACTTGGTGTCTGGGTGGGATGAGAGGGCAGCATGGTTGATCATGCGGTGCACAAACATGTAGAGGTGGCAGCAATAGAGAGTGGAGAAGTGACCTAGTTTGGTGTCCTCCAGTTGGCTCAGATGGTGGAGCAGGGAGCACCACAAGGCCAGGTGAGGCGCTGGCCCCATGACAAACTCTGGCAGGCTTGAGGACACAGGGGGGAGGGGGAGGGATCACCATTGTGCAAGACCTGGCTGACAAAGACAAGGGCATCAGGAGGTAAGGTAGATTTCACTTCTTGGACTTGGTGGCAGGTTGCATGCATCGTGGGTAAACTCATGTGCCAGGCCAGCACAGCAGTGTTCACCCACACCCACCTATCATAGTCCAGGAGGTCTCTGATATGGGTGAAACCACGCAGGACTAGCCTCTATTGCAACTGGGGTGCCTCTACCATTGGTTTCTCCAGCTGGAGGTTCCAGAGGAGGGGCTCAACGAGAAGTTTGGTTCCCAGGGTGAGTGTTGCTGGGGACCTGGAGGCAGAGACCAGCCTCCAGGCCTGGAGAAGGTCCTGGTAGAACTCTGGCAGCCCTCACAGGTCTTGCAGGCAGAATCCCCACAGGCCCAGGAGCTGCCAGTCATACCAGAGCCCACAGAAGTGGCAGAGGAAGGCATGTCTCAGGTAGCCTCATGCAGCACGGCTACCAACACTGTCTAGCAGTTGCTGGAAGACCTGAAGGTGGAAGCTCAGGACTGTCCTGAAGCCCTGAAGCCTCCTCCACTGGGATTGCCCATTTTATCTTTCCCGGGGGGGGGGGTCGGGTTTAGATGGGGAGGCCCCTGTATGATGGGCCACTTTCCCTCCCATGTGGTGATCAGGAGGGGGCGACGTTCCTCTACTTCAGAGCGCTCCAGCTTAGCTTCAGCTGGGTTTTGGGCCCAGAGAGGACCTGTACTCACTCATCCATGCAGCTGTCCTCAGGAGGATAAGCTCCAGTAGGCAAAGGTAGTGTTGAGGTGTTGAGGGTAGTGTGGCAGTTCGCTGCTGCCTCTTTCCCCAGGACTCTGCCAAACCTGATTGGGGAGTGGAGTCACCTGAACTTGGGGGGGACTGGGTGGGCAGCTGTGGCTGGGATGCCAGGGGAGCCTGATGGGGGAGGGGTGTTGGTGGCACCCCTCTCACCAGTGGGACCCATAGATGCCTTCTCTGCCCAGCCCATTGGGCACTTGTGATGCAAGTGCCATGGGGAGTGCCACCAGAAGCACTGCAGGACCCCAGAGCATAAAACACCCTCACTAGGACCCCATGAAAAGGAATCACAAGGCATCCCTTGGCCTCCAGCCATACTCCCACCACCAGTTGGACCTGGCAGTAGAATGAGCACAGATGGCAAAGGCTGGGGTCTTGACACCACAGCAAGAGGGCCACTGCTGGGGAGATAACCCTCCCCAGCATTTGAATCTGGGGGAGCAGGGCCCAATTAGGAATATAGAGTGGCATAAAGCTGAGGACCACCTGGGGCTCATCTAGGGGATCTTCTAGAGGCTTGAGGGGGATGTACTTGCCCTTCACCCCAATCACCCTCTCCACTGCCTTTTGTGCGGCAGCCCTGAGGCAAGGAAAAAAAACCCCCTTGCCATGAAGGTGGGAAGCCACCATGATCTTCAGGGCCCCCACCACCTGAGCTAGGGCCTGCACACAGGTCTCAAAGTGCAGGTTCTTCTGCTTGTGTAGTTGAATCTTCACCCTGTGCCTGTGGTTCAGTACTGGAAAGGGGGGCCTACTGCTTGAGCTAGAAGGGCCAGTGGTGGAGGGTCCAGCCCCCACTGCTGAGGGTCTCCCTGGAGCTTCCTGTGCATAGCTGTGGTTCCCTTGCTGGGGGGCTGCCTTGGTGGGGCAAGGGCTAGAGCCTGGGACAGGCTGAGTGGGTGTGCTGGCTGGTGTGGTGCACCTGTTCCCCACAGGTGCCATTGGTCTAGGACGGGGGACAGGGCCCTTGTTTTACCCACCCCATGCTGTGGAGGAGGCTGAAAAGGAGCTTTTCTCATTGCTCTTGCCCTGGGTCCCTGTTAGAGTCCTATTTGTCCCTGCAGTGGGTGTTATAGGCTTGTCTTCCCCCAGAGGGGGTCAGTTGGATTCTGCCCCCGGGGTGTGGGCTTTAGGGATATGCACCCCCGTAGAGGCCTGGTTGGAATCTGCTCCCACAGTGAGGGCTTCAGGACATTTTGTGGGGGTGTCTTCACACCCCAGAACGCTCCTGCCCTGCCATTGCTTCACATAAAGGAGAGAGAAACCAAAAAAGAAAAACAAAAGCACAGAAGGGCTAGTGAATCCACTCAGGGCAGGCTGGAGCTGTGGGGAGTGGGATGAGTGGTGGGGAAGGGAGCTGAAGCTCACTGAGCCACAGGAAACTGGGTGGGCAATGCCCAGGAAAGGTGGGGGAGGGGACACACACACACACACACACACACACACACACACACACACACACGCTAGGGAGATTTGAGTTGGCTCACACCAGGGCAGGGGAGTGGATCAGAGGACTTAACAGACACACAGGGGCGGCTCCTGAGGCAGATGTAAAGATGGCTGGAGTGGTGGAGGGGCTTTGTTTGGTGGAGCCCATCAGGCCTCCAGCCAGGTACTAAGCAGCAGGGCAGCAGGCAGGAAGCAAGGCAAAGGATCATATGTGGTGAGGCATCTGTGAGGGAGTGCAGAAGCAAACAATCAATTAAGGAAGTAATCCAGTGTAGGTGTGGGGCAGGGTGGTGCAAGGCAATGTGGCAGGGAATCCCACCCCCCCACCTTGGGGGCGGGCATTGTCAGCACAGGCAGCAGCAGCAGCACCAGCAGTGGTGGTGGTAGCAGTCAGCGACGTCAGCCACTGAAGGTGTGCTTCAGTTGAAGGGGAAGGTGGGGCGTGGTCTGCCTGAGGCAGCTGGGGCAATCAGGGCACCCTTAGGTGGTGGTGGTGGGGAGGGTTCTGTAGGCAGTGCAGGCCCTCTCCCCGGGCTGTCCCCCAGCTGCAACTTAGCAGTGGGATGACAGCAGGCTGGAACAGGACCGCAGAAGTTGGGGTCCGCAGCTGAGATGCGGTGCTGGGGGGTGGTGCAGTGTGGACGGAGTATGGTGGGCCCTCCACGGGGGGGGCAATGGCATGTGGCAGAGGACAACCCCCTGTGGGGGGGCATGGCAACAGCAGCAGCAGGAGCAGTAGCAGAAACCTGGAGCAAGAAGGGGCATGGTCAGCTTCCCCCCAGAAGCTCCTAAGGGCAAGTATCCCTGAGCTGCACCTTTTTATACTGCTAGGGTGAGCATAGGTGCTGGTCCCATGCTCTAGCTCCCTTTGGCTGCAGATCTGGGATGAGCTGTGCGGGGTCATTTTGCCCCAAGTGGCACAACTTGTCCCACACAGAGTGCATGTCCAGGCATGTGTGTGGAGGCAAATATCTCCAGCATAAATTTGTGCCTCTCTTATTTGAGCTGCTGCGAGCGCACATGCCTGCATGGTAGGCATCATGCACCTTTCCTCAGGAAGAGATATTAGAAGCACCACCAGGGTGTAGGTGTCTTCAGTCTTCTCATTTTCCTTCCTGCCTCTGCCTGGAGCATCATCCTTGCATCTGGTTTTTTGAGATGTAATTTCTTCAGTGCCTTGGGTTGGTATGATATTCCCTGAGCTTTCCCTGAAACAAACTTAATGTGACCCTAAATCTACATTTCTCTTTACAATTACACTGTAAGCACCAAGGAGATCTCTCTGGCTTGCTGCATGGATGTGGTATTTGAATCCTAGGCTCTCTATAGAGCCTATATTAAATAATTCTTAAAACTAGGTCACCTAGTGTCATAGTAAGAACAATCCATTCTCACCATTGGCAACTAAATTAATTTCAACAGCCATATGAGTCTCCCTTCTGCCATTCTCTCTTCTGTCTTCTGGCATAGACTTTTGGAGCATAGAAGAAAATGGAAGAGTTAACTTTCCAAATTTGGGAATTCATGTTGGCGGGGGAGGGAGGGAACATTTGACAGTTTAGGCAGATCATTTCAAAGTCATTAGTGTGATTCAAGCTCATTGCCCAACCTGATAAAGGATTATAATTGCAGACATGCAGAAGGAACCTGAAAAGACAACAATGCCACTGAATACTATGCAACTGCAAGGACAAATGATGATAACCGAGTAACAATAGAACAGTCTTGTGAACATTCTGAGAAATCAAGCCAACCTGACAAATGTCATATCAGTGATAACTACCATTTTCAGAGAATTCGGGGAACAAATTATGTTATTCATACCCTTTAGAATCATAATGTCTTGATCTTTCTGCTATTTATAATACACCCCCCTTTGCTTATGTTTTCCATAATGTTTTCAGCTCTAATCCTTTCATGTTACATTTCTTCTGAAATAAATGAAAACTTTTTTTTTGGTTTGTCTGTTTGTTGGGGTTTGTTTTTGGGGGAAGGGTTGCTTTTTTAGTCTCTCCATTTTACTAATTACAGAAAAGAAACATCTTTCTCTGGGTATTCCCACTTAGGACACAACAGACAATCTAAGTTTTAAAAACAGAATAATGATTTCTAGATTGTATACTTAGGAACAGTGGTGAATACACTATCAAGACACAACAATTGAAGTTCTAATTAAATGGAGAAAAAATTCTACTCCAATGAATTCAGTGTGACTTTGCAATTGACTTCAGTGGAGCCAGGGTTTTACCTGTTCACATACAGATAAAACAGACCATCAAATCAAATCAAATCAGCCCACTTATCCCCAATAAAAAGGAGTGGCTGGCTTAATTTAGAGCCTGTGGACTATTTTATCTGAACCAGACTCAGACCAGTTCATGATGCTTCAATTAGTCTTGCTAGCTTTACTTCCAAAATAGTTTCGTACTTCTGGACTGCATGCCATAAGAAGATTTTGTTTATATCGCTACTCTGACAACAATGCTGGATTTCAAAATCATTTATTAATTTTCAGACAAGTACCTTCATCGTTTCCTAGTTTCATCATGGGAAGCATGCTCTATGGGTGAGTCTACATGTTGCTTTAGTACTTTTTAGAAGTACTAAAGCACAGTGCAGTACGGGTGGTTACTGTATCATGCATGCAGCACAGAGTTAGGTTTTACTGCTACGTCTTAGCAGTGCGCTATAAACAGGGAACATGCCACTATGGCGATGTAGCTGGCAATCATGTGTAGATACACATGACAATATAGCACCATAAGTCCATGTGTAGACGTGTCTTGTAAATAGCAACAAAGCCACTCCATTGTCCTTAAATTATCATCCACCTTGCTTTGTACAAACGCTTGATAACGTGAAGCCTCTGGGTGCTGTTTTTCACACAGACTCATACTGTCTCATTGCTGCCTTTGACTCCTCTCCCCATATGCTGGCTTTATCCACCTGTTGTCTCATACTTAAACTGGAAACTTTTCTATAACAAACACTGATGTTTTGTTATTAGTTTACACAAAACTTAACTCAGTATGTACCCCAATCCCTTGGTACCACAGTATAAATAATAATAAAACAACAATGATATCTTAGCATTTTACAATAAAAAAGACCTGTAAACCATTTTAGTCGGTACCTGTCATTGCCTCCATTTTGCAGACACACAACACTTGGGCGTGTAATTGGAAATAGGAGACCCAACACCAATGGTCTTTCTGTGACTATTACACTGTATATTTCCTGTTCTTCTGCTTTGCTCTTTAGGTATTGATATTCCTGTAAAATAACCTTTCTTATCTTCAATGGTATCTAATGCAGAATTAGAACTCAGGAGGCAGGTTTATTTTCCTAGACTATTACCTGAAGCATTCTTTTTGTGAATATTGCTGACTCTGAAAGGTACTGTGAAGTTTTCTATTTTTAACAAGATTTAGGGGGATTAAACATAAGTAAGAGGGGAGGAAGGAGGAAAACAATCAGATTTGTTGAACAAAAGGAAAGAATGGATAAAGGTTCATATGCAAATACCACCAGGAGAAAGTAGAGACAGTATGTGCTTTGAATACCTTATCATAAAAGGATGCAAATCAAAACTCATTTTCCTTTATTTTTCTTTGTTGACAACAGATGTTGTGAACATTAAAATCAGTCAGTGAATGTGTGAGGAGACATGTTAAATGAGTTTCTGAGATGACTGACACTGAGTTGCAGTGAATTGACTGATGGAGAAACGATCAAGTTTGCTGACCTTGAGGCTATCATAGAGCTGTCCTCCTGGAGTTTGCAATATGGAGGAGTTGCTGACTCAGAGTTTGATTAATACTTATAGCTAGAAACTGGATTGTTCCATAATATAAGAAGGCAAAAAGTAGGGATTCTTTACCCATAAAAAAGAAAAAAAGAAAAAATAAATCTATCCTTAGAGTTGTACTTAGCGTTTTCTAATTTACTTTAAAATTAACAAATGACATGTAATTGCAAAATAGGCAGCCAATGTGTTTTTTAAAAATAAGATAACATTCTACGTAAATAAAATATGCAGCAACAATAAGATAAAGTGATTCAGTTTCCAGTAGTCTATTACTCTTACAGCAAATTTGTAGCTCAGATTGACAAGCCTTTATTGGGTTTATTATTTTAACAGATGAAGATTTTTCTTTTACGTGAATGTGAATAATAAGAATAGGATTATTTTGTCTTTAATAGATGCCAGTGTTTTATTATTAAATTAAGTGAACAACAGTGATTTGTAGCCTATGAATGATGACCCATGCTTGTACATACATCTGTCCATTGCATGCTCAACCTTATCTTTGCTAGCACCTATGTGAGACTGGATTTCTTCCTCATGAGTTTCAACTGGCTATGCCATCTGATTCTAAATGAAAACTTTTCTTTTTTCTCCTTTCATTTTCTGTCACTGGAAGAGGTACAAAACAGGTGATGCAACCAACAACTCCCACACAATACATAGGATCATAGGGAAGTGGGGGATATTACAAGGTCATCTAGATCAGTCCCTGCTCAGGATAAGAGCATGCCTAACTAAAGCATTCATTCCAAGAGTTTGTTTAACCTACTCCTGAAAATTGCCAAGGATGGAGATTAAACAGTTTCTCTAGGTAGTTGGTTTCAATGTTTAACACCATTATAGCCAAAGTCCCTCCTTCATCTCCAACCTAAATTTCCCCTGCTGTACCTTGAATGGATAGCTTTTAGGCTTGTCCCTTACAGTCACAGAGAAAATGCCATCTCTATCACCTTTCAGATATTTGAAGACTGTTATCAAATCCCCCGGCAGTAGCTCTTGTCTAGACTGTATGACCTTAGATCTTCAGCTTTTTCTTACAAGTCTTGCCTCAGAGAGCCCTAATCATTTATGTTGCTCTTTGCTGGACTCTTTCCAAACTATCCACATTCCTTTTGAAGTGCAGGACCCAAAACTGAACACAATCACCAGTGCTGAATAGAGGAAGAAACACTTCCCTTGACTTGCAACTGGTAGTCCTGTTAATGGAATCCATGATTCTCTTGGCTTGTTTTGCAACACGAGTGCACCATTGGCTCTTTTGCAGCTGTGACCACCGGACTGGGGCCCTCCCCGTAGGTGGTTCACCTTTGGTGCGGAGAAACGCCGCTGATCACGCCGGATCGCTACGGGTTCGGAGTAGGTCTCTTAATGTCCAGTCCCTGCCTTAGTTCTCACCCGCCATGACTTGCAGTTAGGTTCAGTTAAGGACAGTTCGTGGGTGGTCCACGGCCCGGGATCCCTCGGCGGTCACATTGCGGGGCTCCGCCACCCCTGCACCCCAGCCTCACACCACCTTTAGTGCTCTCCCCTCTTTTGTGGGACCGATCTCCTGCTGATGTGCTGGCAACTCCCCTTGGCCTGACCTGCCCTCATAGGATTACTCATGTGCCAGCCTGCCTCGTCCTCTTCTTCCCCCTATCCTGTTTGACCTGACACTGGGTCCCAGCACAGGTGGGGCTCCCCTACAATATCTTTGACTCTGTCTCCCCGAGTGTGCCCCCTCAGCTATTCCTGCCGGGGTACGTCTTTTAACTGGGAACAAAACCTGCAAACAACTTAAAGTTTGGCCCCACTGCCCCTTACCGGCTTGGGCTTCCTATTTGGAACTCCCTGGGTCCTATTGGGCAATATCTGTTGCTCAATCTCTCCAGTACCCCTATAGGTTTCTGACCACAGCCAACTGGTGGCGACCTCTGCCCAACGGCGCCCTCTCAGGGCTCTTCTGGGTCCTGGCCCCCTCTGGGAGGGTCGTGTCCCCGCTCCACCACCCCGACACCCAACCTGTGAGTCTCGCAGGCTTCAGGTCCATAATCCAGAAATCCCACTGTCCCGGGGAGATGGGGCAGAGCTTGCCCGCGGAGGCGGCGGAGCCCAAGCAGGACATCCACCGCTTGTTTGCACCGGAAGCCGGTGCCCATGCCGGCGGCCGGGAGCCGGCAATAAAAATGGCCGGCCGGAACAGACGGGGCAGGAGTCCGGAGAGGGGACTCGCTGCCGTGGAGGCGGGGGCTCCAGGAGGGGAGCCGGCAGGTGGCTTCGCACCAGGCGGGAGCGCGGACCCCGGCGGGGAGTGGCCGTCCGCCCCGGCGGAGGGAAGGACAGCAGCAGCAGCCAGACCCAGGACCCTGAGCGGGGAGTGGCGGATTGGCCCGGAGGACGAGGACTCCAGTGACGGGGAGTACTGGGACTGTGCCCCGCCTGCTCACAAAGCTTACAGGTCTGGGGTCGGCGCGGGGGCCCGGGAGGGCACCGACGAGGCACCGTGAGCGCCTGGACCGGTGCCGGACACCAGCGGCCAGGAACCCGGTGGGGAGTATCCCCCGGGAGGACCCAGGTCGAAAGCTTGGTGCTAGCCGGCTAGGTTTCTTGCCTCGGACGAGGAATCTGGTAAGAAGCATCACTGGGAAAGTCCGGGCGAGGGCAGGGCCCTCGAATACAAGAGGACCCAAGGGAGCGTGAGGCCGGGGTGTTAGGGGGTGGCGGAGCCCCGCAACGTGACCGTCGGGGACCCCGGGCTACGGAGAACCAGGAGCCGTCTCACTGAACCTTACAACAAGTCGTGGCGGGCGAGAACCAGGGCGGGAACCTGATGACCCTACATCTGCTCCGGACCAACAGCGTCCCAGGGGAATAGCGTCACCCTTCCACCGTGAGCCGCTATTCCGAAGGGGGTTCACCCTTCCCCTCCTCTAGCCCGATGGTCACACCCACCTCGCTGGCTTCTCTGTCCTCATGGTCCGTCTCCGGCCTCCTTGCCTGCTTCTGCTTACTTGACGCCCTGTAGCTGGTGGTTGCTGCTATTCCCTCCTCCAGCTGAACGGGTTGTGGCTCCTCTCTGGGGCTCTCTGCCCCTGCTACTGGGGAAATCTGCTGCCTGTCCTGCTCTGGGGCTTTCTGCCCCTCTGGCTGAGGGGTTTGCAGCTTGTCCTACTCTGGGACTTTCTGCCCCTCTTGCTGCGGGACCCGGTCCCGCTTCCTCCGCCTCCCTCCACCTTTCTCCTGTGGCTGCTTTTATCCCTGCTGGCCGCTCGCTCACGATGACGTCATCTTCTGGCCTCATCGGTAGAAACAAGTGGCAGATGTGCCGCGCGAGTTTCTCCGCCATCGCTGGTAAGTCCCGTCCTAGCTCCCCGGGACAGTAGCTTATGCTGTACCTTTACTTCCAGGTCTACCTCTGCAAGTACTGCAGCCTAGACAGTCATGCTGAAGTTCGTATTTGTGAATGCATTGATTCTTCTCCAAGTCCAGGATTTGGCAGTTGTCTCTACTGAATATCATATAGCTGACTGCGGATCTTCACTCGAACATGGTCATTCTGGATCTTAGCCTTAACTTCTGGACTTTCCATAACTCCACCCAACTTGGCGTTGTCCACAAATTTGATAAGTATGCACCCAATCCCATTGTCCAGTCATTAATGAAGATACTAATACCAGACCCAGAACAGGACCCTGGGAAACTCCACTTGATATTTGCCCTCTTGATACTTCCCACCACTAGATATGGAGCCATTGATGACTACTTGTTGAGAATGATGACCCAATCAGTTATGTATCCACCTCAAACTATTTTTGTATAATCTGTATTTCCTTAGCTTGTTAATGAGAATGTCATGCAAGACAGTGTCAAAAGCCCTGTTGAAGTCAATGCTTGTCATATCACTGCTCTCCCACTGTTCACAAAGTCTGAAACCTTATCATATAAGGAAATCAGGTTGGTTGGGTATGAGTTGCTTTTGGTGAATTCATGATGACTGTTCCTGATTACTCATTGCTTCTCTAGGTGATTCACAATATATTTCTTGAGGACGTGCTCCATGATCTTTCTAGGTATTGAGGTCAGGCTGACTGTTCTGTAGTTCTCTGAATCCTCCTCCTTCCCATTCTTAAAGATGAACATTTAATTTTCTCTTTTCCAGTTACCTTGGATCTCACTTACACAAGTACATGTTTTGAATGAGTGGGGAAAGAAACAATCCAAATGACAACCCCAGGAAAGTGCTTGATACTTGTTATCATATTGTTCCAGGTTACAACTTTAGGTGCAAATTAGATCAGATTATGGACTTGTGTAACAAGGCTCCTTCCTGGGTACAGCAGGAGAGGGGCATGGTTCCCTTAGGAAAACCCAAATCTGAAGATAAGACAGGCTTCAGAAGGTGGAGTGGCTACTGCTAGGTTCAGAGCTCTGAGGAGGGTGGCTGTAAGGCACCAGAAGGCCACTTGAAGCATTTTTCAAATCTTACTTTCGAGGGTGGCAGAGGCATTAGAACAAAAAAGCTGAAGTTGCCTGAGTTTAAATAGCAGGCTGCAGGAGAAAATCCACAGACAGTTAATTGAGGACAACAGGACTGCAGCAGAGGGTAGCACCAGGCCTTCTAATTAGGCTAATAGAAAACTACTGTTTCCTGTTAAGAGAAGCTCAAGTCATAGCTTCATAGTTTCATAGTTTCATAGTTTGTAGGGTCGGAAGAGACCTGAGCAAATCATCTAGTCCGACCCCCTGCCATGGCAGGAAAGAATACTGGGGTCAAATGACCCCAGCAAGGTGTTCATCTAACCTCCTCTTAGACACTCCCAGGGTAGGAGCCTGCACCACTTCTCTTGGAAGCTGGTTCCAGACCCTAGCCGCCCTGACAGTGAAGTAGCGCCTCCTGATATCTAACCTAAACCTACCCTCTGCCAGCTTGTGACCGTTATTCCTGGTCACTCCTGGCAGTGCTCGGGGGTACAGTGACTCCCCCAATGCCTACTGATCCCTCCTGACTAGTTTATAACAGGCCACAAGATCCCCCCTCAGCCTTCTCTTTTGGAGGCTGAACAGGTTCAGGTCCCGTAGCCTCTCCTCATAGGGCCTGCCCTGTTGTCCCCTGATCATACGAGTGGCCCTCCTCTGGACCCTCTCCATGCTGTCGACATCCCTCTTGACGTGTGGCGCCCAGAACTGGACGCAATACTCCAGCTGCAGCCTGACCAGCACCACATAGATGGGGAGGATCACCTCTTTGGACCTGCTCGAGATGCATCTGTGGATGCATGCCAAGGTGCGGTTGGCCTTCCTGACTGCCTCTCCACACAGCCGGCCCATGTTCATCTTGGAGTCAATGATGACCCCCAGATCCCTTTCTGCCTCCGTGCTGACAAGAGGGGAGTTCCCTAACCTGTAGGTATGGTGCTGGTTGTTCCTCCCGAGGTGCATCACCTTGCACTTGTCAGGTGATCACAAATGGGAGAAGACACACATATAAAGCCAAGGGGTTTGAGCTTCAGTCTGGGCTCTGCCTGAAATGGTACAGGACTGTACATGCCCTGGGGAGAAGGAGCTTTGCAGAACCTGGAGAACAAGAACTCATGTCCCTTGAATAGAAGAGAATTTGGATGTGTGAAAGTAATGAAGACACTGCTTATATGATTAAGGGTCCCCATTTTGTTTATATTGTTGACTGTTTATAACTGTGAGGCATGGGCATGGCTATGGAGGGGCTGGAGGGCATGATTAATGCTAGGAAAGCATAGAGTGCTTGACAATAGAAAAATGGAAATGCTGAGATGGTGACAGATGACTACTAGAAACTCAAAGGCAAGGATAGAGGGCCCAAGAGCACAGCAAACTGAGTGGAAAGTCCTACAGTCCAGCAAACCAAATGGAAGCAAATGCCTAGTTTGAGGACTGTGGGACCATAGCCAGGTCCCAAGTGAAGGAGAGAGGGAGAGAGAGGGGGAGAAATAAAGAGTCTTTCAGCAGAAGAGGGGTCTTGAACTGGCACCCTGGCCAATTGAGGGCAGTCTCCCAAAGCAATCATTTATAACATCAAGGTGAGGCAGGAAAGGTTGGGGAGTGTGCCAGGTTCCAGATATAAGAAATCAGTCCAGAGAGGCCCTCAGGATGTGATTGGCTGCCCAAGACACCATAAGCCTGTTACAACTTGATTTTACAGATTCTATTTAGGGGGCATGTCTACACAAGATGCTTAATTCACAGTAGACTAATTCTACTGCACAATAGTTTTGCAAACAATAGTTTATACAGCAAAAACCATGCTAATATGCTAATGTGCAGTACTATTAGTCTACAGCACATTAAGTGTCATGCAAAAATGTGCAATTGCACTAATGCACAGTATGGTAGCCTACTGCACATTTCTTTAGTACTTGATTATTCAAATACTAAATTTAATGCACAGTAGGCACTGCACATGAATGAACATGTAGACATGTCCACTGAGTAGTTCTATTGACTTAATTGGAGCTATTTATATAAATTAGAACTATGGGACAGATTTCTGTACGAACAGAATACAATCTCACAGCTTGACATGAACCTTATACTAGGTACATTCATATTCTTTTGATAATATTATAAATAAATTCATTAGTGCACAATAGAATTTCATAAAGTGGAAGGGTACATGCCCATAAAATTTATGGCTACTGATTGATCATGATACAAGTAAGATTGACACCAATCTTTGGATTACAAAATCAATCAGGACCAAGCAGAGGCCACAATAATGCAAACTAAATGCTTCAGACTTCATAGCATGAATGAATATATCTACATGGTTTTCATTTTAAACTAACAACTTTCAGTTGGATAGCATAGTAGTTCTGTTTCCTCTGACAAAAGTTTAGAAGAGAATGAAATTGAATTTGATTTTATTGCAGTGTTTTTTGTCATTTAGGGCACTGTATCGTTGACAGATACTTTACAAAACTGTAAATTATACAGTAGTCAAAATAGTAGCTATAAAGACAAACAGAACAGCTACCATCTAAGTTTAAGTAGTTTGTATGTGTCCTTGGAAGTTGCAACTTTTTCTACTGAGAAAGTGAATTTCAACCAGTAGACTAGGATTATCTCTGATTTTATTTTAAAGCACAATGAGATTTAAAATTTGAAAGCTACCAGAGACAGGCTGAATGAACAGAAAGTTTGGAGTTTTCAACAGTATACCACTATATTTGAACCAACGAGCAAATTAAAATGCAAAGATCAGACGTGAGACTCACTTTGTGGTACAAAATCTTTTCTATATCTATGTGCATAAGATTTTGTATTAAGCCCTTATTTTCATTTGCTCACTATGGTGTAATACCTATTCCAAATGTGATATTCTTCTCACCAGGGCATGCATTTCTTCAAATATTTAAATATGGAAACTTATGGTCATTAGCACTCCAAGTTGTCTTCTGA
Source organism: Crocodylus porosus (assembly GCF_001723895.1). Lineage (NCBI taxonomy): Eukaryota > Metazoa > Chordata > Crocodylia > Crocodylidae > Crocodylus > Crocodylus porosus. The sequence goes on from NW_017728947.1 coordinate 35,863,728, forward strand.
TGTTAGTATTAAGGAAACATTGTGATTTTCAAATAAATTAATGGATTAATCTCTAGCTACATCAGAAATCAAATGTTGATCTATGAGCCATTGTGACAAGTGCACTCTACTAGGACAAAATGCAAACACAAAGCTGAGGATGAAGCATTTGAGATCTGGTGGAAAAACATTTTTTGTTGAGTGGATCCAGCTATGGAACAAACTTTCAGAGATCAGGTGAATCCAGAGTCTGACCATCTATAGGAACATAAGAACATATCATGAGACCCCTCAGGACATCTTTGGAAAGGTCTTTTCACTATAAAAATGATACCCTCAGCACTGCCACACTTCCTTGACCTTCTGCCATTATTGTCTTTTTAAAAACAATGATGAAATACAAATAAATAAACTAAAAAGAACCATACATAAAACAAAGTTATTACCGTGAAAAGGTAGAGTATCAGAGGCTCATAAAGTCCACAAAGGACTTCTTCTTTACTTCTACTGAGAAAGCGTTCAGATGATGACTGCCATAGTATAAACCTCTAAGACAGGTAGACAGATTGAAAACAAGGCCCTAGAACCTTCTGAGATTTTCCAATCACTATATACGCTAAACAAAGCAAAAGCAGAAGCAGATGGTGTGTATTTTAGTGCCTTCACATCTCTGTTTATCTGGGGAGGAGAAGATCTTATTGCAGTTACATACTGAACAACTCTAATAAATTTCTACTGAAGTTATCACAGTACAGCCTGTCTGGTGGTTCTATATGTTTTTAAGGATAAAAACAAAGTTCTTTGACAAGGAAAGTTACACGTCTTCATATGTTTTTTCTTCTAAGCATCTATTTTAGTTTAATTGTCAAAACATGTCAATCTCTTGACAGCCAGAAATTATGTGGGTGTCTCAGTATAAGGGAAACTATTTTGCTTTAATTGTGGCAGCATCTGGAGGAGTGTCCAATCTTATAAGTAGTTCATGCCTATCTAATTTAGAGAACTGCCAGCTGGTTCAAGCTACCCACATGGCTTCATTTTCCTTCCTGCAGGAAACTGAAGTCTTCCACTGGAGCAAGTCATGTCTGAACAGTGTTTAAGATTATTCACTGGGGAATGGTAAAACTTTGTGGTGATATAATATGATGCACTTCACTGAAAGTTCTCATAAAGAGGCTGATTATTTTAAAGGTATTTGACCAGACAGCTGTTGGCTCATGTATTCCAATTTTTAGTTCAGAAAATCAAAAGCAGAATTGGTATTTTTGTCTAACTCCATGTACTATTCATCCAAAACTCTTTCATTATAACTGTTGAATACTTGTATTTTATGTTATCAATATGTTTTGGTCCTTTGCCTAATGAGAAAGAGGGCTCATTATTATTCCCTGTAGATTTTCTTCCCATGGTAAGACTAAACAACCGCCATTTTGAGAAGCACTTGAGCTTTTAAGAAAATACCCCTAGGCCAAACTCTTCCAGGGAAAACCTCTTGGAATAAGTCATAATGGGGTGTTTTACGTTTGTATACTTTAGTACAGAAAGTTAATGCAAAAGAAAAAAACTTATACATGCAAGATTAGATCAAGGAATAAAAACCACTGGACCAACAGTTTTCACATGTAGAAGTGGGCAGTGCCTAACAATGCTGTCCTTTTATCTGATGCACCGAACTCCTGGAGCAAAGCAGCAGCAATTGCATAATACATACTCTGTAGAGAAAGACAATATGTAGGTTAAACTTGAAGTTGATACCTTTGAAAAGTAGTGATGGGCAAACCACAAATATGGAGCTAGCTGAAAAGGTCTGATGGAAAAGTTCATCCAAATCAAAATACTATTTTGGTATGCCAAGTGTGACAAAAATTGCTTTAATGAATGGTTCCTTTTAATTTTTTCCATGTGAAAATAATCTGTGTTGACTTTATTAGAATTATTTTGTGAAGTGGGAAAAGAAATGAAATCAAAACAAAATGTTTCAATTGAGTCAAAATGCTTTTCAAAATGCCACTTCACAGGACGTTTTGAGTTCTTTTTCATTTGCTCTGAATCATATTCTGAAACTTTCAAATTTCCCATCATGTTTTGGCAAGTTCTTATTAAAGGTTATAAAAAGAAATTAAGAAATCAAAAGGTGGTTCCTTGTCAACATCTCCATCTAAACTCCTTGGGCCAGGTTCTGTTTCATCATAATTAAAAAGAAATAAACTGCCTTGTCATATCATCTAGTCCAGTAGTGCTTAGCCTTTTTGGCCAGGGGGGCAGATGGGCAGTGCCTGATCCCTCTGTGTGCCAGAACTGGTGGGGCCCCATCTAGCTGTGCAGAGGGCAGCCCAGCCACAATTTGGCCCTGTGGTGGAAAGGGGCTTGATCTGGCCCTAATCTGGCCCTGCAGGAGGGCTATGATCCAGTTCTGATCCAGCCTTCCAGGTATGGCATGTCCCCAGTCTGGCCAGGCAGTGGGAAAGGGGGCATGGGCTGGCCCCACAGAATGGGGAGAAGCAGTGCGACCCAATCTCAAACCAGACACACAAGGGCATGGAGCACTGCTTGGCCCTGTGGGATAAAGGGGGCATGGCCTAGCCCCACAGGGAGGGGGAAGGGGGCATGACCTGGACTCACGGGGAGAAGAGGAACAGCCTGGTTTCAACCCAGCCACGTGGAGGGAAGGTGACATGGCCTGACTTAGATCAGGCTGTGTGGGGGGAGGGTCATCACCCAGCTCTGAACCTCCATGTGGTGCTTGGCATTTTGACATTGGGGAGGGGTGGCAGTATTAACTGCCATTGATCCCTCACTGCCAAATTTCCTAACCTGTGGAGAGCCACTTGGGCTGGATTCCAAGGCTTTACAGGCTGCATTTGGCCCATGAGTCAAAAGTTAAGTGCCCCAGTCTAGTTTGTTTCTCTGAAATACTTACCTATACATTGCATTACCAGCTATAAGACATATTATAGCTTCAAAAGTTCCTATTGATTTGGACTCTATCACTTTTCTAGGGAGATGGATCCTTAGCCTAAGAGATATAAACCTACTATAGGGAAGCAAAGTAAAACTCGGCACTCCTTAGAGGTCCAGTAAGATTGATTTTCTGTGTGACTGACATCTTCTCTTCAGCCCTTCCATCGTGAACTCAGGTTTAACCAAGCAGCAAGAAATTCAAAGAAATAGGACGAAATAGCAGTGTTTCTTCTAAGCTGCATGGCTTTCGCGGCCATGCAGGCGCACTAATGCTGCACTACCAGGTGTGTCTGCACAGCTGCATATGTTGCACAGCTTAGAGGGAATGCTGCTAAATAGGTTACCTGAATTTTAACATGTTCAGGTGAGCTGAAAGTGCTATGTGCCACTTAGGACTTCCAGTTTTCTCCATCTTATTGGAGTATCTTACACTAAACAGTAATTACTGCAGGTTATTGCAGATTCTCCTCCTCAAGTCTTAGGTCTTATATTAAAGTCTGATAAAACATTTTCAGCTGCAGACAATAAACCAGTGTCACAGATGATGATTTTCCAAGCCCTAGAAATATTGAACTGCTATAAAAAAATGACTTGTGTTATTGCCCCTTAAATACCACATCCACTCAAGCCTTAAATCTAGACTGACTTGAATGATTATTATTTAAGGGTACTGTAAAATTACTGATTTACATGTTGACCTCCTGCTTCACTTTAAAATATCAAATTGTACAATATATTATAGGACATATAAGCCTCCAATGAGCATTAATATATTTTTTAGTTTTTGCTGCAATAAAAAAATAGTACCAATACTACGGAAGCAATAGGTGAATACAGATTTTCTCCTTGATGAATTAATGTTCTGTGTTCACAAACAATGTGCTTTTAATCTGTTGGAATAACCATAATGATTATTTAGAAGTATTTTTAAGAAATATAATTTATTTCCATCTAAAATACTTTTCCTCAAACAAAAGCAATATTATATCTTAACTACTAATATAGTCATAATATATTCCTTTGTCTTTCAAATGTATTTCCTCCCATGCTTTGAGATTGGAACATCACAAACATTTGAAGATCTCTGAACATTTCAAAATGGATGCAATATTATGCAGAAACATTTTATGAGTAGCTGAGTTTGCATTATCTCTACATACAGAATGGAGTTTTAGCTCCTGCACAGAAGGCAAAACTGAAGAAGCTAACTCTTTAAAGCAATGCTGATTCTTAAAGTGAATTTCAAAAGACTCATGTTCAGGCTTCTTATACAAACCAGTGCAACAATACATATCATGAAGGTTATGCTTCTGAAAATATTTTTTTCTTTAACTATTATAACCAAGCAACTTGATGGACCCATCTACATCTCCTTAATATGTGGCTTATCTGCCCAGGTGCTCTGTTTTGGTCTTCAAATATGTTTGTTCTCTGATCCATGTGTTTGTGTTGTTTGTACTTACACAGACGGACTTTTTCACTGGATGGCAGTTAAAAACTAAAATCTTCCACAATGTTTATAAACACGTGTTTATCTTTTTTTTTGGCCAAAATACACAGTATTTTCTCTTTTAAAAAGGATCAGGTCACTTATATTAAGCTGCTGTGAATTATGTCCAAATTATGAAACATTCCAAATTTAGGCATTGGAATAGCATTATCTACATAACTGTGTGAAAAAAGTGACTTAAAGGTCAAAATTCAGATCTGATTTGGTCATACCTCAGAAGTAATAAAAGGCACACATTTGTGGGACCTGCTCTATAATTATGCAGCTTGCTTTAAGTTGTGTGATCATAGATCAGGTCTCTATTTTGGTGGAAAATTCCTGGTGCTGGGAGCAATGCCTGGAATGAGAGCTAAATTGGGGTTGGGACACTGGTGGGTGGGGGCTAGTGGGTCTTCAGGGGGTCTGGCAGATCCACAGTGGGGTTGATGAGTCTACAAGGTGGGGTGGGGGCAGGAGCATTTATCTAAGATGGCAGAGTTGAAGGGCTAAAAATAGCCAGGTTGGTTGTGGGGAGGCATAGGAAAAGTACAATTCTGGGCTGGGACAAGCAGCTGGGGTTTTCAAATATGTACACATGTTCAGATAGTTCAGGTACGGGTTAACCTAATATTCATAAAGCATCTCCTTAGGTGAACTAACTTAGAGGAAGCTGGCCATTTTTTATCTAATTTAAACTCCATGAACAAATATACAGTTCGGCTCTTAGACTGACCTAACCCTAGTGGTGGACAAGCCCCAGTCAGGTCAAGCTAAGCATAGTGTCTTCACATATGCAGAGTTATACTAAATAATATATATCTATATATTTTCAGTCTGGAAAGTAATGCACATGATTATAGCTTTTATTGTGCTTGCATTGTGGATTAAATTCAAACATACAGCACCCATCCTCACAAGTCCATTTGGAATAATGGAAGATACAGAGGGATCAGAAAAAGAGGAAACTTAGGTATTCCCTCAGGTCAAATGAGCAGCTCAAAGACATATATGCCAGGAAAGAAATGGGAGAATCTTCAACATAGTATATCAAATGTATCACAGCGGGCTTTTGTGGCACTGATCCAAATGTTTCCCTCCCCTTTCAAGGACCCCATTCAAAGTTCAACTGGATCTCCTGTGCAAGGACTTTCTAAGGCTAAGGATAACTTGCTGGAATTACCCTCCAAAAATGTGTACATTCTCACTAATTTCCAAACTAGTATAAGCTGGTGACTTGAATAGTTTCCAGTATCTAAGGATCTGACCTCTTCAAAATTCTCTCTTGGCTAAGTTGTATATCCTATTCTGATAGTCATTGTGGTCCATGCAAAACCTGGAATAGATTTTTAGACAGAACTCCCTTATTTTCATTTGTTTCAAATTCTCAGACAGAATACCAAGCATGGATATCTTCAAGATAATATACCCGTAATAGATCAACAGTGACAAATTGTTTCAGATCCCATAATCCTGCCTCAAGCAAATGGGCTCAAGGTGCATAATATGTAAGACGTCTGCTTTTGTATTTTATTTATGGCCAAGTTCTGTACTCAGCATCCAATACCACATTAAGCTGAAAGAAGTATAACCATATAGATCTGTTCCACCTATCCTAGTGTGATCCTCATTTCCCAAAGGCCATTTAACACAGGTGTGAATGTATGAAGGGCTTTAAGAAAGACGTGAAGTGAGCATTTTTACACATGTTCTGGGGGCAGAGGAGGGGGCACTTTTATTGGAGTAGCTCTGAGAGCCTCTCTAACTAACGTGTCCACAGCACCTCATGTATCAGTGTCCCTGCACTTCAAAATGGTGGTGAGGGTACTTTAGCTAAAGCTCGTCAAATGAGCTTTAGTTAAAATGCCCCTGCTGTCATGCTGAAGTGCAGGTATGCTGATACATGAGATATGGAGGCTGCTGGAGCACCCTAATTAGCATGATACACTGTAATTTCAATGCATTGGAGCAGTCTCCTCACATATCTAAAGGCACCTGAAGTATCCTTAGTACAAAAAGATAAATATTTTCATACTAAATATTTTTTTCATGATTAATAATTATCAGTTTCTGCCTGCATTTATTCATGTAGTATACAAGAACTGCAAAATGTTTTCCCATAGTATGTTACATAAGCCTCTCCGGAGAGAGATTGTTTTCTGTAAAATTATTATGTAGAGATGAAGAATGTGCTCAAAAACGTATTTTTTTTCTGTACAGAGATTGAGCCATCAGAGGTGTACGAATCACTGTGAGTGATAGTTCCATCTGGATACCACAACACTTCAAATTTACACTGATGTCATTGGTGGTATGTAATCACAAATGTTCTGCTAGCAGGTAACCATTTGCAAATCATTTTGCAATGGAAAAAAGTCTTTTTTTTTACTAAAATAATTGGGTGATTTTGAAAAGTACAAAATTGATAGAGTAAGAAACAGAAACCTTCTTTCTATGCACAAAATGAGTACAGCACGGGCAGTAGCTATTTAAGTTTCTCCTTTCTGTCTCTATATATCCCATGACAGCTTTAGAGGGATCAGACTTGAGCTCAGTTTCTGTCATCCATTTGACACAGGACCTCATTTCTGCTTTGTTCCTTTTCAGTCAATTTATTTAGTAGCAATTGTATTTCCAGAATGATTTGTAGGTGTCTATCCACCTCCTGGAAATCAGACTACCCACATGCACTGCACTGGCAAGTGGAAAGTCTTTGGTGAAAATGACTCTAAATATTTAGGAACGCACTCTTCAGAAACAGTTAAACTCTTGTGAATACTCTTGTAAACATTTGTGTCTGAGAAGGTTTGTGTATCTTCTTGGGTTTCTTTTTCCTGTTTACTGATTCTCAGTCATTCAAATAAGGATCAGAAAAAAATGGGACCTGAGGACCAGTCAAGCTCTATTAAAAGGACTAACTTAGCTTGAGAGTGGGTGCATCTACACATGAAATGTATTAAATGCAACAAATTCCAGTGCAATTTGTGCCGGAGTTTATTTCTCCCAGGCTTAGAGTTTACACATGTGCCCAGGATTTCAGCAGGTTGAAGATAGCTGGCAGGGGGTCCTGAGGGTGAGCCTGTCAGCCCAGGGCTGCTCCTACCTGGCTCCGTGTGCTGAGGAGGGCTGTCTGGGGCATGAGGGTGCTACAGTGTGGGGCTAGCTGGAAGGTAGCCCCCACCATGTAGCACCTTCATGGGCTGACCTCGTGCTCCAGCCAGGCCTGGCCACAGGTTACTTGTGCATTGCACATTGCAGTCTGCATTGTAGTGGAGTAAATCAGTTTGCTATAGAATGCTACTTACTATCCTATGACAAAATTCACTAGTTTACTCTGGCCTAAAAGTACTGCTTGTGTAGACTGTGATGCTTTACTGTGGACGTAATTGTGTAGACTCTGCCTGCGTAGACTGTGATGCTTTACTGCGGCAGCTCCACAGTCAGCATCTCATCTAGATGCACCCAGTGAATCATCCCTCTGTAGAGATCCAGCATATATGGCACAGAAATCCCACCTAAAACCCAGATGGGATCTAAATGCACAGGCAGGGGCATGGGTAATTTTTAGGGCTATGAGAAGCTTCAGTTGCTCATTTGATTCAGAGAAGATTCAACCCAATTTGGTGGCTGAATTGCTGAATCTGAATCAAATCAGGAGACCAATTAAAAGGTCCAAATTGATTTGAAGCCTCTTAATTGATTTGGAAAAGATTTGGGCAGTCCCTGCTCACTATTGCAGGGAGCTGGACCCAGGCTCCATGCTGGTAAGTAGGGGGGAGGGGGGAGGGCTGGAGGAGGGGTGAGAGTATCATGGGGGGGACCCCTGCCAGGCTCCATCCCCTGCCTGCTCCCCCAGCCCTTCTGAGCGCCTCCTGACCCCTGACTCCTGCCTGCATTCCCAGCCCTATCAATGGCTGCCCTGCCTGGGCCCAGTGTCCCGGCACTTAAAAAAAAAGCTCTGCACCCACTGGATGCTGCAGTGGCCATCAGGGCCTCTAGGGGCTCATGGCAGAGCCCCCCATGCAGCGCAGGGCAGTGGGGGGCAGCAGGGATCGCCCCTCTGCCTGGCAGGAGCCAGTGAGTGTGGGGCTTTTATTTATTTTTTTACAGTTCTGGGAAGCTGGGGCTGGGCGGGGCAGCCATTGGTGGGTTGGGAGAGTGGGTGGGGGATGGGGCCTGTTTGATTTGGAGATTCAGCTGAATCGATTCATGACAGTGATTTGAATCACCAAATTGGATCACTGTCTCCTGCACAAACCAAATCCAAATTCGAAGTGAATACTGGCCACTTCTCACAGGCCTAGTAATTTTGCCCCAGGGGATTGATTTCTTAACAGCCTATGATTTTATGCCCATGCTTAAAGTGTTGATTGATTAACTGAGGGAGCATCTACACATGTTGCTATGGTGACATTGTTGCTGTGCTGTGGTTTAGTACTTCCTTTTGGAAGTCATGGTGCAGTAACAGCCCATACTGCGTTGTTCGCATGGTGCACAGTTATTTTTATCAGCTACTTTGCTGCAGTGGCACATTATACTGAGAGAACACATCTCTACAACAAAGTAGATGCTGGTCATATGTAGATGCCCACAGATGCTACGTTGCTGTAGCACATTGCAACAGTGATGTAGTATCATGTGTAGATGTCCCCTGACAATAGCAAAACATATTTTTGAAAGTTAAATTCATTTAAAATTCAAGATCAGAAACAATATCTACTGTGAATATTCGGTTTAGCTCTAGTAATTAGCTTGGTAGAGATGAAGTTTTGGAAGGATCAACAAGTTGGCAATAGATATAAATCCTCTGCTACATTCCTTCAAAGGGCAGGGATTCAACATTTTATTCCAAAATGAAATTAAACAGTTTAACAATTATCTCCAAACATTTGTAATTTATACGCTTGAACATTTCATAAGATAAATTATCCATGTCAGGAGGAAGGAATTCTGAAACCAGGTTATACCTCATTAGGTTCATTAACTCTGAATTTAACATTATAATATAAATCATTTCTTCCCAATTTTCAAGAATAGAATTAAACATTTTTTTAAATCAATCTTGATGCAGCAAAAATCAGCTTCAGATTTACTACCAGTGCTATTATTAGCAATGCTCATATATCTTCCATGTATCCAAATCACCTGTAATTAATCTTGAGATTGCAAGATAAATCCCATTACAACTGATCCTCTCTATCTTATTCTATACATTATCTACAGACATATCCTTATTAATAGTTCTTGAGAAGCTGAATGTGTGATTTCACAGTTCTACTAATAGGTTTTTAAGTGAAAAGGTGCTTTCCTGTGTAGGCTATTGAAATCTGTTCATTTTAAGGAACTTTTCACCCTATTCAGTACCTTTAGTCTTTGGTTGCCATATCATGCTTTTGAGAGGAACAACAATGACAAATGTTGAATATCTGGGGTTGACATAAAGAACCTTCATTCAGGAGCCATAAGGATATGCAATCTCAGAACAAATATGAATATTGATACTTACAATGAAGTGTGGTCCATGAATAAGATAGTCAAAAAACTTGCAAGTTCTAGTTTCAGTTATTTAGTCCCTTCTGTAGTCTTGAACAAATTCACTTAACCTCTTCTTACTTATATCTGATCTCTAAAATGGAAACAGATGCTAGTATGAACCCACTGCAACACTACCAGGGTTGATTTTGAGAGACTACAAACGTGTCTAAAAAAAACTTTAGGTCTGTTGCCATTCAGGCTAGATATCAGAAAGCGCTACTTCACTGTCAGGGTGGCTAAGATCTGGAACCAACTTCCAAGAAAAGTGGTGCTGGCTCCTACCCTGGGGGTCTTTAAGAGGAGGCTAGATGTACACCTTGCTGGGGTTGTTTGACCCCAGTACTCTTCAGACTTGATGATCTGCTCAGGTCCCTTCTGACCCTACCAACTATGAAACTATGAGGAAAAATTTGATCATATTTGTGCATTGCTCTGAAGATGTAAATAATAGAAAGGACCCCAGTTTAACACATTTGGACCCCCCCGACCTTTGATGAAACTTGGATTCATATCTGAACTTTGAAGATGGAGCTGAGTTCTGGCTTTTCACTATATATATTCTAGGTCCAGCAAATATGATCAAAATATTTTCCCTTATATTTTTAACAATATGTCAGATTTGTTGACCGAAGATGTATTTTCTATGTATTATAAGGAAATGCCATTCCAAATAGTGATTACCTCTCTCTATATATTTTTACTCAGATTCTCAAAGAACCACCAAGAGGCACATGCCAAACCAGGAGGGTCCCATTCTACTGGAAGATGGGCACCTTATTTCATAAAGCTCCTTTGAAAATTTGAGCCTTAACCTGTAGGTTTCTGATACTTTAATCTTACAAAAATATAATAAACTCCAACTCTCCACTCAGGCCTAAAATAATACAAAAGCAAGGGATTAAGGTAAGCAATTCTTGCAGATTTAAGTGATATATGTGGATATTTTCCACAGAAATCACTTTTTCTATCATTGTTTTGCAATCTAGAATGTTTGATGGCCAACACATGTAGAACAGTGAAAGATCTGGATAAGATAGAGGTAAATTTGGGTAGGATAGAGGTAAATCTGAATCCAAACTGAAAGACAATAACCAGTCATCTGGGAAAGCCAAGGCCTCTACTGGGAAGCTTTTGTTGTTAGATTTGAAAAATATCAAAATTAGCAATCCCCACCAGAAGGCTAGAAATGTCTTAAACATAATACTAATAACAAATGTTTTAAAAAGTATCAGTGATAAGCTCCCTCTAGTCTCAAGGACAGAGGGAAATGTGAGACTTAGATCATTTTTAAAGAAAGGCAAAAAAAAAGAGGTCAAGACAGTGAACTGTCAGCATTATATACTGCTGTTTCATCTAAACATTAAAAATTCATTGAGCTTGCAAGCAATGTAGTTTGAAAATGTGTCTTGTTGGCTGATTAATCTTTATTTATATTAACAGGGTTCTTCTCACTGTCCACTGACTCACTGCACAATACTTAATTTAGTAATTTTATTAAGACAGGCTTTGGAGCAATCTGAACTAAAAAAAAGAAATTATACATTAGCACTGGCCACATATACATGAGACGCTGACTGCGCAGTCATTACTGCGCTGTCATTTACTGCTTGTGTGTACTTGTACACAATAACCAGAGTAGAACTGCACAGTAGCATTGTTGAATGGCTTTTACGCAATGCTCTTTACTACTGTGCAGTAGCATCAAATCACTCTTCATGCCACGCAATGCTACTGCATGGTAGTAACAAGCTACTGTGCAGTCAGCATCTCATGTAGATGTGGCCACTGAAGACCAGATAGGGGCTGAAACTTATAGAGGTGCTTTAGAAATGGGATAAGAAGGCAAGAAGCCTGATACCTCTCTCCCTCTCCCCTTTTACATATAACAACACCTTTAGATTCTTACACGTTACCTTTCAACCATGTTTTGAACTCTTAAAACAGGAGTGTTAAAACAGGACAACATAAAGAAAGAGTCCTTTGCTCATCTCAGATATAGTCCTCTTCAGGAAAGGATTCTCTTCATTTGGTGTTAGGGAGCTTGTGTTGAAGTCATACTGGAATACTCCAGGGGCCAATTTGGGTTGGAAGTGGTGCCCCCGCCTCCCAGGAGGCACTACTCCTAGTGGAGGCTTTATCCTATTCTGGAGTGACAGTGGGAAGGGCAGCAGGTGGGGTGACCGATACATAAAAATCCCCCTTTTCCTCTCAGTACTTGGCATGTCCCCTCTTTCTCCTCTCTCTTCCCATTCATATCCCAGGCTTCCCAATACTATTTCATGAAAACATAAGGCTTTTAAAATTTATTTATTTCTATTCTTTTTCACTTCTTTTATTGTATCCTTTTGAATTTTATTCATTTCTTTGCTTCAGTTCCTGACTCTTCATTTCACTACTTAGCCCACATCTCCATTGTCTCTCTGCTTCCCGTTTCACCACTCAGCCCCCATCCTATTAGCTCTCCACCTTCCAGATTCATGCTCAAACCCCCACAACCTACCTTGCCCACCAATGCCAACCTAGAGCAGGGATATAAGCCAGTTACATTCCTACTCACCAGCCATCTAAGTCACAAGTATGCAGGTCAGAGATGGTTTTAAGCCTTAACGTGTGACTGCTGTAACCTCATTTTAAAATAAACACCACTCCACAGCATTTACTATAGCCTAAGGGTAATGTGTAAGAACATCTGAAGTGTTGCTTTCAGCACTGGTGCCTGAAGGAAGTCTTCTGCTTCTG